>NC_141683.1:60422043-60787043 GCF_028749965.1 Puma concolor
GAAGGATTGGCCGAGACTCACCTGTCCTGCCTGAGGCGGTGGCCGTCTCCACAGTGGGGATGATGTGCAGGCCAGGCTGAGAATGAGACGTCAGCATGACTGAGTGGTGCTGAGAGGGGTTCTTCCCATGCTCCCTTTTGTCACTCTTATTTCCAACCCCCTTCTGCTTATCACATCACTTCTTTTTTTTAAAGTTTATTTATGTATTTATTTTTTAATGTTTATTTATTTTTGAGAGAGAGAGAGAGAGCACGAGTGGGGCAGGGGCAGAGAGAGAGGGAGACACAGAATCCGAAGCAGGCTCCAGGCTCGGAGCTGTCAGCACAGAGCCTGACGTGGGGCTCGAACTCATGGACCGCGAGATCATGACCTGAGTCAAAGTTGGACGCTCAACCAACTGAGCCTCCCAGGCGCCCCTTAAGTTTATTTTTGAGAGAGAGAGAGAGAGAGGGAGCAGGGGTAGGGGCAGAGAGAGGGAGAAAATCCCAAGCAGGCTCCACAGTCACCAGAGAGGCCTACATGGGGCTCGAACCCATGAACCCACCAACCGTGAGATCATGACCTGAGCCTAAATTAAGAGTCGGACGCTTAACAGACTGAACCACCCAGGCGCCCCTATCGCATCACTTCTTAAGGGAAGCAAAGCAACTTTCCAAAAGCCACTAGACCGGTTTGCTAAAAGCCATGTGCTGGATGACCAATCACTGCAATTTGCTGAGTGACCAACTGACCACATTATCGATTCGCCAAAACCTTGATTCTGTTAACTGCTTACGGAGCTCGCCACAGATTGTATGACGTTGTTTGGATTTGAGGCATCATTTGCGGTGTCTGTGTGGACAGACATTCGTCCAACTCTTCTAGCAATTTGTCAGGCCGGCCCGGTTGAGTTTGGTTTTATGTTTTTTTACTTTTCAGATCTTTAGTGCACAGCATTTTATATGTTAACGGGTGAGCCCACTCTTCAGCACAGTCTATTGCCTTTCTCTAGTTTTGAGGCCCTTACGCCTCAACTAGGTAACTTAGATTTTATAGGCCACGTGCCTACATTTATACAGACGACTCATTTTCTGAAAAGAATTTTGCTCGTTTCCGCATCGGTTGCGGATAAGCAAAATTAACGAGGAGACAAAAAAATCTTTTTCCAAAGACTGATAAAGTTGGCAAAAATAGGGAAGGACACATTGTTATAAAACTGGGTTCAAAGGGCAAACCTTTAACCATATTCTCTCACGTATACGACATCAAAAGTGAAGGGAGTCTGGGGGTGCCTGGGTGGCTCAGTCGGTTGAGTGGCCGACTTCGGCTCAGGTCACGATCTCGCGGTCTGTGTCGGGCTCTGGGCTGACGGCTCAGAGCCTGGAGCCTGCTTCGGATTCTGTGTCTCCCTCTCTCTCTGCCCCTCCCCTGTTCATGCTCTGTCTCAAAAATAAATAAATGTTAAAAAAAATTTTTTTAAAAAAAGTGAAGGGAGTCTGAAATTTGAAACATGCACAAAATATTTGAGCTTATTCACAAGGCCGTGATTAACAATAATAGGAAGAGCAATGGGCTAAATGTAGTTGCAGAGAGAAACCTACCTTACTATTGATCAAATCCTTGACATTGGAGATGTGCGCACTGCATGAAATTTGAAGTATACCAGATCGTCCCATTGCTTAATGATGTAGACCCAGAGTGCCAACTACATTACCAACTGGCCAGCCTCAGTGACACAACTCTAGCAAACAGTGATCTGTTGCAGAGGTCTAAGTTTTAAGGTCCCAGATTTGGCAGTTTGGGGTAAGTTAATCGTTCAGCAAATTAATTTTCAACGCATTGGATTTCAATGAATTGGCCATTGAGTGACTTATCTTTCGGTGAATTGACGTTTGATCCATTGATCTTCCCCAAATTTACCTAAAGTTCTTTGGATTCATTCCCACCATCATTAGGTTAGTGTTAAATCTCTAGTGTTAGGCATCTCTAGCTCTTTAAGATGATTTAACAAATCCCTGACTGAATCCTCCTACGTTGAGTGTATAGTTTAGTCTGAGGGCAAGCGTATTTTTAATTTCTCGGGAAACATGTCACTAACACTTGCCTATACTGTTCGTCAGTATTTTGGTCTCAGCTTCCATTATGCTGCCGAATTATTCACGCCATACGCAGAGTTAGGGCATGCGATTTTCTTGTAAATGGTTTCCTGGGGTCTCCCCAGACATTGGTTCTCAAGGAAGGTCACGCCCCTGGGAGTATTTGGGAAATTTATGCGGGCATTTTTGTTTGGCACAATGACTGGAGGCACCACTGACGTTTCAGGGAGGGGACCAAAGATGCTGCACTTCGGAAGGCGCACCAGGTAAATCCTCCATAACGGCAGCTGTTCTGGGTCACGCTACACATTTGTGTCTTTGAAAATCCCTGCAGATGATTATCTGAACCTAGAATAGAACTGTGAATCGAGGGAAGACGATGCTGCGTTTTGTTTAGAACTTCACCGCGAGTTGTCCACGATGTATGAAATGCGTGTTTCTGACGGTAATACCTCTCGCGATACTGAATCACCAATTTAACCGCCACAATACCAGTTTGCCTTTGTAGCTGTTGCGCTCACAAGGAATTTATGCAAAGGTGCAAGCTGCCAGCATCTGGCTCTTTGCTGTCTTCTGGTGTAGTTGTGTGCCAACGTCACATATTTAAGTGTGCTTTATTTTATTACCGACTACTTTCCCTTTATTTTTTTCTTTATGTTATAGGCAGGATGTTGTATTGATTTTTTAAAAACCATATGTGTAGGTAGGTTAAAGTGTCTAAGAATTTCATCTGCAGAGAGTAAAAGGGATATTAGGAAAGATCTCCTATAAAAGGGGAGCGCTGCGTCCGAGAGGGCTGGCCTCTGAGGAAACAGGGCCCTGGTGTGGTCAGGCCTTGGGTCTGGTCAAGAAACCCAGCTGCTATGGGTCCTGCAGGGGTCACCTGGAGGGGTGGGGGGGGGCACAGACTTTACCAGGGGTTTGTCAAAGGCTCGTCGTCTCAATGCCACTGACAGGGAAGAGGAGAGACAATTTCCCACAGGAACGGGCCTAAAAAGCTGACATTATTGCCACATACAGGTGGGTTTTGCAGTAAGGATAGCAGGTAGGAAGTAAAACCAATAGTTATCTCTGTTGGTGGAATCAGAGGTGACTTTCACTTTCTCCCCTTTCCTTTTCTGTATTTCATAGAAAACGGTGGGCGAATACATAGCGTCCTGGCCGGAGTCTGGCTCTGTGGTCACACCGCTGGGGTGTGAATCCCCAGGCTGCCACTTAGGAACCGTGATCTGAGACAGATGACTCACCCTGCCTCAGTTTGTTGCCTCAAATGCAAAATGGGCAGGTGCCAGAACGGACTTCCCAGAGCAGGTCCAAGTACTCAGTGAGCTGGTACACAGAGTGCTGTGGCGCTCAGTACCTAGAGTCACTCCAGCGACCGTCACTTTGGAAGAGTGGGTTCCTCTGGGGTTGATCTGGACTAGCCACGCCTCGAGTGGAGCCTTCAGAGGTAGTCACTGCCAGTGTCGCCGGGGGCCTGACTCTCCCACGTTAGGGACACACAGGCATCCTGGTCAGATCCTCCCCTGCTCTGAATGGACAAATAAATGGACCAGCCCAGCCCAGAGAGCCCAGGAGGTGGTGGCAGAAGAACAGAGGAATAAGTGGGCAGCTGGCCCAGAGAGGGGTCATCTAGGAGAGAAACGATCATCATGGTGACCAGGGCAGGCCTTGCCCGCGGAAGTGGGTCATCAGTGCCCTCTCTCTTCCCCTTCAGCACCCCCCACCATCACCAACCTTGGTTCTTTGAAAGTAATGATATTGTGGGCTAGAGCCAGAGTATTCTTACATGGGACTTTCCCCTTACCTTTCATTAGCTGCCAACACAAATCTTTTTGTTTTAAAAAATTTTTTTTTAATGTTTATCTATTTCTGAGAGAGAGAAAGAGAGAGAGAGGGTGGGGCAGAGAGTGAGGGAGACACAGGATCTGCGGCAGGTTCCAGGCTCCCAGCTGCCAGCACAGAGCCCGACACGGGGCTCGAACCCGCAAACTGTGAGATCATGACCCGGGTCGAAGTCGGATGTTCGACCGACCGAGCCACCCCAGGTGCCCTGCCCGCATTACTTTTAAAATACCATTCGCCTCAACTTTCTCACCCATCTTTGGAAATTCCAGCCCCTTTAACTTTGGTAGTTGTTTTGTTTTCCGTTAATCAACCAGTATTTGCTGAGCGTGGGTTACATACCGGACGGCAGTCAAGCCCTATGACTAGCCAGTATGGGCTCGTAGAGTTACTGCAAGCCCACCAAATGTCGATATGGGGCGGCATGAAGGGAAACTTGCTTCCCATTGGGAAGGTCAGCATGTCTGTACTACTGACTCCTGATGTTTAGGGCCCTGAGTGAGTTGTGGGCTCCCAGGGCTCTGTGAATATGGAAGTGGTGCCTTGGGTGGATGGCAGCTCGGATTTGCATCACGAATGCTGGTGTGCCTCCTGCCATAGTCCTCGAGAACCCTCCTACCTTTCTGAGTTAATCCTGTTTTATCTTCAGACTTCCCGCAGAACCTTCTCTCTACCCCTTTTGCTTAACTCAAAGCTCATCCCAATGAAAGGACGCTGTTTCCTTTCCTGTTTTCCTAAGTAGAATCTTCTTCTTATCTCATAGCCTTGACATTGCAGGACCCAGAAATTCAAATGTGTAGTTCACTGGGAGTATAGGAGTCTTCAGGAGCTTGTTTCTTATTAACCAATTTACAGGATCCTGGTGTATAAATCTGTACTACACATTTTTCCTTTGCAAAGGGAGATGCATCCAACCAGCAAGCCCTAGGCATTCTGCTTGGCATACAGAGTGTTCGGAATTGTGTTTCGCTGTTAGCAACAGAGCTCTGGGATAACGGTGGTTTTAAAAAGATAGAAGTTTATTTGTCTGTCATGGAAATGAAGGTTAGGTGTTGGCAGTTAAGGGCTGATGTGCTGACTCTGTAGCGTCCCCAATGTTCCTGCCTCCTTCTCCAATCACTGAATCCACAGTTCTAGCAGGAAGAGAAGGAAGGGGACGGCCAATGGGGACTCCCAACAGATTAAACAATCCTTTCGTAGGGGCTTTCCCCAAAGGTCCAACATATCAGAAGCCAGAACTTAGTCACAGAATTACCTACTCTCTTTAAGAGGAGCTGGAAATTCAGTTTTCATCTGGGAATTTCATCACTCGCCCTCTTCCCAACATCTTAACTATGTTATAAAAGAAGAAAGGGACAGAATGAATATTGCGTAGACAACTAGCAAGCTCTGCCATTATTGGGGAAACAGGATTAGACTATTTTTTTATTATTATTATTTTAGAGAGAGAGAGCACAAGCAGGGAAGAGGGAAGAGGGAAAGAGAGAAAATCCCAAACAGGCTCCACATTCAGCATGGAACCTGATGCAGGGCTTGATCCCAAGACCCTGGGATCATGACCTGAGCCGAAATCAAGAGTCAGATGCTCAGCTGACTGAGCCACCCAGGCACCCAGGATCAGACTATTTCAAAGCAGCTGTAGAATCAGAGATCAGCCAGTTAGGTACTCTTTCTTGAGCGAGATCTCATTTGGGCTATGGAAAAGATGGATGAGCACCCCAGCCACACCCAGGGGTATTCAGGGGTATTCGCTCCTGGACTGCAGTGTCCATATCCTCTTGGCGGGATGGAATAAACACGGATTAAGTGTTCATAACATTCTTCCCCCATGCAGACCATGCAGACCACACTGCAGCGGGACTGGTCGGCTTACACTGGTGCTGCTTGTGTATCCACTGAGACACCCGTATCGGTTATGAATGGAATGTTGATTACCGATCGAGCGCCTGAAGTTTCCTCTCTGACCGATAGTTTCACTCTAGGAAAGGGGAGAAAATAACCAGCGGCTTAGGACTCTTCCTCAGAGAGAGGGACTCTTCCCCTATGCCCTTTTATTAACTCAGAGGCCAGAAAGTAGGGAAGGAAGGGAGACCAAGAGGACATAGCGGGGGTCCTGGGAGGAGAAGGTGCTAGAGAATTCTGGCTTCCTGAGATATGCTGACAGGAGGAACCCCCCTTAAGGTCCTTTAGAGGGAAATTGGGAAGCTGCTCAAAGCTTTTGTTCATTCCGCTGAGGTAGCTAGAAGCCCAGGCTATTGGTCCCAGAAGTTTTTGCACCCAGGATGGGGATCCTGTCATTCCTGGTTGTCCCGTGGGGGCGCTCTACCTGCCTTTTCAGTACTCTGAGCTTTGCCTTGACAAACAGTTGTTACTTAGAATTACATCAAATTTTCTTTGGCTGCGGTCCACATTGCCAATTTCTGCTTCAACTTCAGAATGCTTTAAGCTTAATGCTTTCTGGGCCAGCCCCTTAGGTATTGAACGAGGTGAATTGGAAACTTGGCACACCCACATAAACACACACTGATAATTATTACAAAGAACATCTTATTCTTCTACAGCAATTCTACAGCAACTTGCTACGGCAGAGTGAATAAAGGCATCCTTCTGGGGACTAGAGTGCAATTTAATTAACCTACTGCAATCAAGGATAATGTCCTTCAGTAATTTGTTTTATCCTAAAAATGGTTACAAATTCTGCATTTTACTACTTGACGTTGCTATGTTTACATTAATATTTCTAACTCAATAACCATCTTGTAATATCTCTATTCCAGGAAGTTGGAAAGAATGACTTTTCATATTATTTGTGTACCTCCAGGGTATGCATGATCCATTTTGAGCTTTCTTTGGCTACCTTTTGGTATTGAGTTAGGATCACCTTGACTGGTATTGGGACACTTGCCAATATTTTTTGCAGAAACGTGGTCACTTCTGGTGATGGCAAATCCTTTCACTGTTTGTTTATTATTTATCATATCTATTTATTAATTTATTAGGTTAGTTAGTCAACTAATTAAATGATATTGTATAGTGGTGATTTATATTTATTTACAAAAACAGATGCTCTATTTAAAGACTGTCTTGTCCATTTTTATACCCTATGGACTTTATTCCTGGGGAATGACTGGCAAATTTTTTCTGTGAAGGGCCAAATAGCAAACCTTTTGGCTTTGTGGGCCTTACGGTCTATACCAAAACTACGCAGCTCTGCAGTTGTAGTGTGAAAGCAGCCATAGACAATGAATAAATGGGCTGGGTACGGATGTGTTTCAATAATATTTTATTTGCAAAAACTGGCAGTAGGTGAGATTTGGCCCAATTTATTAATTCCTACTCTATACCCTACAGAAATTGAATATTGACAAAAATTGGCTCACATATTTCAGCCACAAGAACCTAACAAATACAAACACCAAACAACTGGGCATCTTTATTTGATATTTTATTTTTATTTTTTTACAACTGGAAATTCTTAAATGCTCTCTTAAGTAATTCCTGCATCAAAGAAAACAATCAAAATTGTAATCACAAAATATTTAGAAAATCATGGTAATAAAAAGAGCAAATAGCAAAACTTTTGAAGACTAGCCAAAGCTATACTCAGAGTCAACTTTGTGGTCTTTAAGAAATTTAATATAAATAAATATTTATTTAAATTTAATATAATTTAAATATTTAAATTAAATATAAATTAAATATTTATAAGATTTAATATTACTATTAAATATTAATTAATTAATTATTAATATTTAAATTAAATATAAATTAAATATTTATAAGACAGAACTTATAAATATTTATTTATATTAAATATATATTCTATATTAATTTATATAGTAAATATACTCATATATTTAATATATAATAATAATATATATTTATATTTATATATTTATATTAAATATATATTTATATTAAATACACCATATATTTATTTAAAAATACATGTAAATAAAAAATGAATGCACTGTGTTCTATTCCAGATGTTAGCAGAAGAATAGTAGAACAAACCCAAGGAAAGTGGTAATAAGGAATTAACAAAGATAAAAGCAGACATTTAATAATTAGGAAACAAATAGTAAAATAGAGTTCCTTTTGACAAAATATAACAAAGTAGATGATCTACTATCTAATCTAAAACAATGAATAAATAAATATAAAACATTAGGAATGAGAAGGAGACTATAGTCATAAATACAGCAGGAATGTTTAAGATTTATAAGTATGCTTCATATAGTACATTTGACAATTTGCATTAAACAATTTCTAGAAAAGTATAAGCAGTTACAATTTCCTCAAAAAGATGTAAAAACTAATAAACCAAAGGCCATGGAAGAACCACTTTAAATGCTGTATAGAATAACTAGATGGAAGATCAGCAAAGAACGAGAAAACTTGAACAACACTGTAAGCCCACAGGACTAACAGCCATCTACAGAACGCTATATCCAACAAAAGCAGGATACACATTCTTTTCAAGAGCACTTCACCTAGTTAGATCATATGGTACATCATAAAACAAGAGTCAGTAAATTTAAAAAGGTCGAAATCACATGAGGTATGCTCTCTGACTAAATGGAATTAAATTAGACATCAATGGGGTGCCTGGGTGGCTCAGTCAGTTGACCGTTCAACTCTTGATTTCAGCTCAGGTCATGACCTCAGGGTCATGAGATTGAGCCTGGAGTCAGTCTCCACACTGGGTGTGGAGCCTGCTTAAGATTCTCCCTCTCCCTCTCCATCTGCCCCCTCCTCGCTCATGCACTCATGTGCTCGCTCTCTCTCTCTCTCTCAAAATACATAAATAAACATTCAAAAAAAATTAGACATCAGTAACAGATGAACATAGGAAGAAATTAAACAACATACTCCTAAGTAAATAATCCATGGGTCAAAGATGCAATCACAAGGGAAATTAGAAAATTCTTTGAGGGGCGCCTGGGTGGCGCAGTCGGTTAAGCGTCCGACTTCAGCCAGGTCACGATCTCGCGCTCCGTGAGTTCGAGCCCCGCGTCGGGCTCTGGGCTGATGGCTCAGAGCCTGGAGCCTGTTTCCGATTCTGTGTCTCCCTCTCTCTCTGCCCCTCCCCCGTTCATGCTCTGTCTCTCTCTGTCCCCAAAATAAATAAACGTTGAAAAAAAAAAATTAAAAAAAAAAAAAAAAAAGAAAATTCTTTGAGATGAATGAAAATGAAAGCGGAACATACCAAAATGTATGGGATGCAGCTAAAGCAGTGCTTAGAGGAAAACTTATAACTGTTAACACCTATATTTTTAAAAGAATGACTTCAAGGCAATAATCGTATCTTCCACCATAAGAAACTAGAAAAAAAGAAGAGCAAAGTAAACCCAGAGCGAGTAGAAAAAGTATTATTGGAGCAGAAATAATTGAAATAGAATAGAAAAATAATAAAGAATCAATAAAAGTTTGGTTATTTGAAAAGGTTGACTGGAGTAACAAATCTTAAGCTGGGCTAAGCAAGAAGAAAGAAAGAGAAGACAGAACTTACTAAAAGCAAGAATGAAGAAGGAGATGGCATTTCTAACCTTACAAAAATATAAAGGATTGGGGCGCCGGGGTGGCTCAGTTGGTTAAGCGTCCAACTTCGGCTCAGGTCATGATCTCGCAGTCCGTGGGTTCGAGCCCCGCATCAGGCTCTGGGCTGATGGCTCAGAGCCTGGAGCCTGCTTCGGATTCTGTGTCTCCCTCTCTCTCTGCCCCTCCCCCATTCATGCTCTGTCTCCCTCTGTCTCAAAAATAAATAAACGTTAAAAAAAAATTGCGTGGTAGGGAAATATCTTCAGTGGGAAAATATTAAGTGGAGATTAAGTTTAAAAATGTATATAATATGACCTCAAATATATAAAATGTATTTATATATACACATAAAAAATATCAACAGTGAACTATGATTACAGGTAGCTTTTCTTTCCTTTTTGTGTTTGTGTGCATGTGTGTTCCAGATTTGCTTCAGTGAAATTTTCCTTTTTATTTTATTATGATTATTATTTTTGGTAATGGAGGAAAAAAACCCTCCAGAATGTTATTGGGAAAAGTGTAATGATTCACACCATCCAAGTTCACATTTCATTATCTACTTTTTAAGTATTCTCAAATTGATTCTCTAATTCGTCAATGGGCATTGGGTTTGTCTTGTCTGGAAACTGTATTCTTATAGGAAACTGCTTTGGCATGGATGCGTTTCTTATCCTCAATGTTTCTGTCAGACCAGAGCCACAACCCCCGCCTTTAAACAGCAGCTGTTCTCCCAATGACAGCAGAAGTCTGCAGAAGTTACTAATCTCACCAAGCCTTTGGCTGAAGCTTCTGTAATTCCGTGATGGAATCACTGTCCGCAACAGGCACAGATCTCTTTTACTGGCTCTGGGGCGAATTTGCCTTCTCTCCTTCGAAATACCTAGAACATCGAGCAGTAGCAATGTAATTAAGTAAGCTGATAGTGGCATTAGCAACAGAGGTCAGTCTCACTTTACACAAACATTCTCAAGCAACAGGTATTAATGATGTTTGTGGCATGCACCAACAAATCTGACAAAGCACGTCTGATACCTACAGCAAAGCTGAAAGCCAAGTGAGAAAGTTGTTCCAGAAAATAGCAGATGCTCTCAGATCACAAATCCCTTCCCAAAGGAAAAAGAAACAAACATCGGAGATGATCCCAGACATGATCAGGACGTCCAGTTGGGGAAATATCAGTATTAGAGACCAATTAAAAACTATGTGCTCAGGGTTGATTTATGGTATTCGTCCTTGATTGAGGGGTCGGGGAATAGTAAAATGAATTAGGAGCATGAGAAGATTCAAACTCCCAAGACTTTCAAAATCCCAAGCCATACCTGTAAGAGCATTTTGCAGTTGGGAGGCCAAGTAGGGTGTGAGAGAGGGTGTCGGCTCCAGAGTCAAGCAGAAATGTGTTTTAAGGTCAGTCCTGCCAGTCTAGGTGTGTGACCTTGCGCAAGTAATCAAACTTCTCTGAATCTGTTTTCTTAACTGTAAGATGGGCATAGAAATGCCTATCTTGTAGGATTGTTGTGAGTATGAAACAAGAGAATGCATGAAAAGATCTGGCATAGTGCCTGTGGACATTTCACCCACGGTGGCGCCGAACATTATTAGTAACATTAAGGGACCAGTGCACAGGATCACACAGAGAAGCAAAACAGACTTTGACAAACAAGCAAACACACCCAAATGGGTGCCTAGGCATCCAGTTCCTTACCGGAGAAAATAACAGAATGCTTTCGTTTAAAACTAATCATGGGGTTAAACCAATCAATGTTGAGTTGAACTCTTCCACACTCAAAGTGTGGCAAAAAGACACCACTGTTCCAGAAAAGGCTTGGTGGGAGGGAGTGTGGTCTAGAATATTCTTGAGAAAAACCAGGATTTCATTTAAAGAGAAAGTTTTAAAAATCACCTTAAGGAAATTGATAAATTTCTAAGAAGTTCCTAATGGCTAGAGGATGGGCATTGAAGTAAAAAAAAATGTGAAAAATCATCTTGCTGATCCATAACACTAAAAAAAAATCTACTATGTAGTAGTCACATTTGAATTATTAACTAATTATTTTTAAGTAAAATAATCAAAATGCCATCACATATTGCTTTGGATCTAGAACGAAAATCAATTAAAGTGGCCCAGTGAAGAAATCGTGGGATCCAGGCTCAAAGTTACAAGGTGGATTCCCTTCTCTGTCTTTCCCAGTCGATTGCCCTCGCGTAATTTCTTTAACTCCTGAACCTATTTTTCCAGTGCAAAATGGTGATTAAATGCCTTCTTTTGGTTGTTGTTAGGTCACCTAGATGAAGTAGAGTCACAGAAGCTGGGATGCGCCAACCGTGGCTTACCGTAAGGTCTTGGTGAGTCCTGGAAACTTGGGTGGAATACAGGCTCTGAAAGCCAAGTTGAGAGATTTTGTGGAGAAATCAGAGGCGGGGGGGGGGGGGGTAGCGTGGGCTACAACCGTGCAGCTGAAAGTTGACTTAAAGCTTCAGACTTGAAGAAACATAATTTTATTTAACAACAAAAAAGATGGAAGAATTAATGTCTGATGCCATTGTATCCTATAATTTTCTTGATCATTTCTTAGCTTTATCATAATGAAATAAACACAGCATAATAGGCATCTTACATAGAGAGATGCACAAGTTAATGAAATGACATTTTATCGGCTAAAGGGAAGGAAGGAAATTTTGAAGGTTGTCCATGCAATTAAATTGCTCTGCTCACTTGCCTTCTGTAGTAAGTACTCTCGGCTTGGCCAGGCCAGTGGAGACATTGAAGGTGCTATGGAGGGCTGATGGCTGTCCATGCACAGGCATGTAGCATTCATCTGGACAGAACTCAGTCCTACCACTGAGACTTCATTGAGGGTCAGGCCTGCAAGGCCAGAGTTTAGAGGGCCTAGTTCATCTTGTTCACTAGTGTGGTGGTGGTGAAAATATTTTATGATCGTAAATGCAATTTTTTTTTAATTTTTTTTTTTACATTTATTTATTTTTGAGACAGAGAGAGACAGAGCATGAACAGGGGAGGGGCAGAGAGAGGGGGGGGACACAGAATGGGAAGCAGGCTCCAGGCTCTGAGCCATCAGCCCAGAGCCTGACGCGGGGCTCGAACTCACGGACCGCAAGATCGTGACCTGAGCTGAAGTCGGACGCTTAACCGACTGAGCCACCCAGGCGCCCCCGTAAATGCAATTTTTAAAAACCATCCAGTATACAATCATAGCAGACATGATATTTTTGTATCAAGTAAACATTATCGCCTAAAACTCCACAACTGTCATAATGAAATAAAAAGCTTTGATTGGCTTGGCTGAAATGCTGACACACAGACTTTAAAAAGAAAAGAAAATTTAGGGGCACCTGGGTGGCTCAGTCGTTGAGCTTCCAACTTCAGCTCAGGTCATGATCTCGTGGTCTGTGAGTTTGAGCCCTGCATCGGGCTCTGTGCTGACAGCTCGGAGCCTGGAGCCTGTTTCAGATCCTGTGTCTCCCTCTCTCTCTCTGCCCCTTCCCAGCTCGTGCTCTGTCTCTCTCTGCCTCAAGTACCCCAATGTTTATAGCAGCGCTTTCAACAATAGCCAAATTATAGAAAGACCCTAAACGTCCATCAACTGAAGAATGGATAAAGAAGATGTGGTTTATATATACAATGGAATACTACTTGGCAATGAGAAAGAATGAAATCCTGCCATTTGTAGCAACGTGGATGGAACTGGAAGGTATTATCCTAAGTGAAATAAGTCAGTCAGAGAAGGACAGATATATGTTTTCACTCATATGTGGATCTTGAGAAACTTAACAGAGGTCCACAGGGGAAGGGAAGGGGAAAAAAATAGTTACAAACAAAGAGGGAGGAAGGCAAACCACAAGAGACTCTAAAATACAGAGAACAAACTGAGGGTGGATGTGAGGGGGGGGTGGGGAAAAATGGGTGATGGGCATTGAGGACGGCACTTGTTGGGATGAGCGCTGGGTGTTGTATGTAAGCCAATTTGACGATAAATTGTATTTAAAAATAAAAGTAAATAAATACAAATAAATAAATGTTTAAAAAATTAAGAAGAAAAGAAAATTTGGAGTGGAGGGCCAGGATGTTGGAAGCGAGCTGTGCGGTCTTGCGACCCACTGCATGCACTGAGATGTACATCTTAAGAGACTTAAAATGGGGGCGCCTGGGTGGCGCAGTCGGTTAAGCGTCCGACTTCAGCCAGGTCACGATCTCGCGGTCCGTGAGTTCGAGCCCCGCGTCAGGCTCTGGGCTGATGGCTCAGAGCCTGGGGCCTGTTTCCGATTCTGTGTCTCCCTCTCTCTGCCCCTCCCCCGTTCATGCTCTGTCTCTCTCTGTCCCAAAAATAAATAAACGTTGAAAAAAAAATTAAAAAAAAAAAAAAAAAGAGACTTAAAATGATAGAGGAGAAAGGAGAGAAGGGATCTTTCTTGATTTGCAAATGGCCCCATGTTCCCCTTGTTATTCCTCTGTCACAACTTACAGGCTCCCAGAGCTTTCGATATTCCTCGTCAAACCTTACTTTCTCAGGGTCTGTCTCCTTTCACAGGGACCCCAGCTTATCCGTGCCGCTGAGTCACCCCTAATTCACAGACACCGTAAGTACAGCTGGGCCTTAATTCAAAGGAACGAGTCTAATGCTGGGATTTCAAGCCGAAATTGCCTCTGGGCTCCCAAGTGCCATTCTTTGTCAGAGAACCCACCAGAGCATCCACACTCTTCAGAGGAAGACGCTGTGTTTCATTCTTCTTTGCATTTGCAGCGCCCAGAACAATTCTTGTTCCCTAGAAAGTACTCCCTAAATGCTGCTTGAATGAAAGAAGGAAAGAATGGATGAAACCAGCAAAGGGGAGCTTTTCTGGCGGGTCCCAACTGTTGTTGATTAATATATTATAAACCAGGTCAACGGAATGGGTCTAGGATTAGACCCATTTGTCTAAATGTTGGCTGTATGTGAAGTCCTCATGCCCCCTGACCCCACTACTATCGGGCAGGGCGCATTTTCCTTCTGTTTGAAAGACTGTGAAGATGAGTGATTTGCTCTTTCTCTGTCTCTGTTTCCATCTCTGTCTCTGCCTCTCTCTCACACGCACACGCGCGCGCACACACACACACACACACACCCTCCAGCTCTCTGCCATCTCCCCCAGCAGCCTTTGTAATAAATCAAGAGCTACATAACTACCTGTGCCGAACAGCTTTAAAAAGAGAAAACTGTCTGAAATACGCACAAATATTGTGACTCCCTGGAATGAAAGCTTCTCTCCCAGGAGGAGGGAGGAGAGAGCGTGCTGAACACTGAACCTCTTTGAACAGCCGTCCTGTAGGTAAAGCTCCTATTTAAGAGCAGTCCCTGGGGGCTCTGGGCTTGTCATCTTCCCGACACTCTTTTGCGCTGGGCTGTTTATTAGTGAGACGGCTAACACAGACGACGGAGGGAGGCCAACTAGAGCACCGGCTTTGTTCAGGGACTGCGTCTTCTGGATGCTGCCCCGCAGTCAGATTTCAGACTTCTCAGCAATTCTGGTTTCAATCCTCCCTGGGCATAGATCTTTCTTAAAGGCAAAATGGCATGCTAGAAATAGTGGATTTAAAATTAGACGTACCGAGGTTCAAATGTTCGTTCCCCTGCTTACATTGCGATCCTGGGCACATCGCTTAAGCCCTTTGAGTCTGACTTTTCTCACCTGTGAAATGGGGATGGAAACAGTGGTTTTACAGGGGCCCCTGGGTGGCTCAGTCGGTTGAACGTCCGACTTCGGCTCCGGCCACGATCTCGCGGCTCATGAGTTCGAACCCCGCGTCGAGCTCTGTGCTGACAGCTCCCAGCCTGGAGCCTGCTTCCGATTCTGCGTCTCCCTCGCTCCCTGCCCCTCCCCCACTCATGCGCTGTCTCTGTCTCTCTTTCAAAAAGAAATAAAGGTTAAAAAAAATTTTTTTTTTAACAAAAACCACCCAGTGGTTTTACAGAGTTGGATTGGTCAGCAGGGCTAAGTGGGACTTGGCCGAGAGGTGGTCAGCTGCCTGCCTCTCTTGCTAGGCCGCTCTTTGGGGCCAGCAGGGCCAGGAGCGGGAAGCTACCGAATCGTCTTCCTGTCTGAGGGCACGTTTGCCTTGTCGTCTCGTTCCAGCAACTTTAATAAGGCAACAATCCATTTCAGCCACGTCTTCTCAGGGTCCTGCAAAGGGCAGGGAGTCATGCCTGCTGTCTGTCCTTTTGCCGGCTGTGGGGGCCTTTCTTGCTCTCTGTTCCTTTGAGGGATACCTGCTTCTCCCCAAACCGCTCTGAGCGGCTTCACGTGAATGAGGTCAGAGCAGGCCGGCTATCGCTGGCGCAGAGCAGGGCCGGGACCAGTCATAACTGTACCAGCTTTTGGAGTGGCTTTCCTTTCCCCTCCCTTCCCTCCGCGTCAGCCTCAGCTCCCCCTTGGAGAGCGTGGACTTTAGTCAAGACTGGCCTCTCCTGAAGCACCTGCGGTGTCACCATGACTCAGAGAGAAATGCTTTCAGCAGCTCTGGTCCAGCCGTCAGTGTCAGTGAAATGGGGGCTGCTCTCCCAAGCGGGTGCCTGAACTGCTGTGCCTCCCGTAGACGTCCAGAATTCCCTCGGATCTTGAGTATCCCGGCACATACCCCATCGCTGTCCCATCACACCCTCACGGTCTTGCTCACTCGTCATGGGGAGAAAAAAGGAAAAAGATCGCTCTGAAACTCGACGGAAACAACCTGACTTCTTTGGGTACTAAAAATGACCCACGCTGAATCATTAATTAACTAGGCCGATCAATAATGCCATGCTTTTAAAATAAGACTGATTTAAAAACTGGCGATCCAGTGGTGGGTGTAAAAGATGCTTATTGAGCATTTATGACGTACCAGGCATTGTCCTAAGCACTTGACGGAAGCCCCCTGCTCTGTAAAGTGTGTAGGCTCTGAAATCGGTCTCCGTTGGCATTTTGGCTTTGACATGGAGTTGCCATATGACCTCGGGTCACTTATGGTTTCACCCCTCCGGACCCCAGTGTCCCCATCAGGTTCTCTGTGGAGGCTGTCTTTCCTTGGGGTCCTTACCTGACTGGCTCCTTCTCATCACTAGAAAAACTGTCCCCCTGATCACTCTATGGCCACCCCACTCCCCACCCACTGTTGTTTCCACTGTGTTACCCGGCTTACTTCTCTCAGAGCACTATTGTCTTAAGCCAAAACACATGTTTGTTAAGAGTACCTTTTAGCCTAGGCTTGACTTCTGGGTGCTGGGGACACAATGGCGAACTACAGGTACCTCCATGGGGCTTGCATGATCCCATTTTACTTTATTTTGTTTTGTTTCATTTTTTTGTGAGCTCTACGCCCAATGTGGGGCTTGAACTCATGACCCTGAGAGCAAGAGTCCCGTCCTCCTCCAACTGAGCCAGCCAGGTGCCCCGGGGCGTGCATTTTAGCAGGGAGACAGATAAATAGGCGGGCATCTAATAAATAAACAAGTAATAATCTAACTCTTCAAAATTCCTTGTTCACTGCCTGGCTCCCTTAAGAAGATGATTAGCCCCTTGAGGGCAAGTTCACCCGTGTCTTGATAGCTCCTGAATCGCCAGTGCCTCTCATTGTGTTTAGTCCATCATGTACTTCAACGAAGTGAAGTAAAAAAGTAAAGGGTGCGATTTTGAAGAGAAGAAGTAGATAATCCATGCTAAAGCTTTTGGCATGCCCGGAGCACCGTAAACACTTAGTAAAGTATCAGCTGTTTTCCCATTAGATTCCAAAGCTGTGTTCTTAACCCACTTCACCACGTCGTGTCTATAATAATTCTAACAGTGGTCACATTATCGTTATAGAATTACACACAACAGCGTACAACTTGCTAAATTCTACAGCGTGCCATCGCCTGTCTAGGTATGTTCAAATAGTATCTGATTTAATTATAACCTCACAACAATCCTAATAGGCCTGGAAATGGAGGGTGAGGTGGCCCGTGATGGCCAAGGGAAGAAATTTAAGTTTCGTCACACAGGCCGGAGGGAGCACTGTCGTTTTTAAGCAGAGGAATACAAAGAACCAGAATTATGGACCCTGGGAAGATTAGTTTGGTTCTAGGCTAGACAGAAAAGAGAGGAGTCTGGACCTGGTTAGGACCTTTGGCAGTTGCCAAAGCCAGGTGGTGGATAAAGGAGGCCTGGTTTGGGGAGTGGAGACGGTAACAGAAGGAAGAAGGCAAATGTGGTGGGTGGGGTTACTTGGCCCGGGTAGAGGCAGACAGGCAAGTGTCAGACCAGGTGTCACAGGTGTCAAACCTGTGAGGTTTCAAGCTTTAGGGGATGCTCTCCTGATAGACCCGGCACACTACTGAGCCTGGACTCATTTGTCATTGGCGACCAATTCTCCCACGCCACCCCAGGGGTGAAAATTTCAGAGAGGCCAGAGAAATTCACATCCCTCTTCTGTAACATTCCTAACAACCACAGCAGAGCCTTCATAATCCAGCGTCACCACTGTGTCACAGGGCAGCTGGTGCACTGGCCCAGCAGCACTGCTGTTGGAATCTTCCCCACCCCACCCTCCTCACCCTCCTCTGTGCCCACGAGGCTGATCGGATGCCCTATACGCACCGACTCTCTTGCCTCTGGCTTTTGGTTTGTGGGGGGACCGGCAGGAGACTGGAGGCTGAACACCTCTGGCTCCTTGCCTGTGGGGCCCTGCCAGGCTGGGTCCCAAGACCAAAGGTATCAGCTCTTGTAAGACAGCCCCCTCCGCACAGCCAGCCCTCCCTGTCTCTAGGGCTCCCGTGACAGCTCAGGCTCAGCCTCTTGCCTCTTCAGCCTAGAGATGTGACGCCTGGGGTGCACGCTACCCCTCTACGCTCTGCTCACTGCTTTGTAAATGGACCTCCCTTTTTGAATTACCCTCATCTGGGCTTTCTGTTTCCTTCCGGCAGGCTTCTGATACACGTTGTTTCTTCACAGCCTCCATGTGTTCATTTCCCCTCTAAGGCCTCGCCTTTGAGGCAAAAAAAAAAAAAAAAAATCTGTTCTCTCTTTCTCACCCCCCCAGCCCAGGATTCTGCGCAGTATGTCCACTCTTGCGGGGTCCCCTTCTGCATACTATTCTCCCGTTATTGTGGGAGTTTTCTCCTAGTGAAGTCTACCCAACTCAGGACTCGACAAAGGACGTCAGTTCAGATTTGTCTTCTCTTTTCTTTCCCGTAAGACAAAATCACTGGCTTTTGGTTGGGTTTGTGTAGCTAAAATGCTGTCCCAATCATTAATTAATTCTTAAGAGTAGATCGATCCTGTGATCAGGGCATAGTGTTCTCAGTCCTTTAAAACAACATCATTGGGGAGGCTCCAAAGACACGGCCTTTCCACTGAAATCTATGCATCTCTGGGCTGGTTATCCTCTGTTTGCCCCTTCAGTTTCATGTTTTTGTTCTTCTCCAACACTGGGCTCCCCTTCTGGCTGGATTCCAGGCAGGTTTGGCCAGTGAAAGTTACGAGCATGACACCACATGCTAGGAAGAGAGAGAGGTCAGGGTATTCATTCCCTCTCCGCCTCTGCCAGGATGTCGGGTGGCCCTTCTCCCATGGTTGTGGGTCTTCGGGCTCTGCAAACAGCCCCTACACATGGTTCCTTCAGCCCTAGGGTGGTATCCATTTCTCAGGTAGTGCTAGTACCTGGATGCTTTACTATTCCCTCCTGTCCCCTTACCCCTGCCCACACCTCTGTGCATAGTTCCTGCATTAAACTCTCATCAGTTTCCAATGGGGGTGTGCCATCTACTGGGACCTTGACGGGCAACACATACCTTTTAATGTCATTCAGAGACTGGACGGCTGGAGTGCCACCTAACGTTCTGGGTTTGGTCTAAAGCAGACGTCACCGTTGTAATCCTAACCCTCTAAATCCCAGCTATTCCTTCAAGCCCATCAAAGATCACATAAAGTTTCTATTGGTGTCATTTCCCCAAATAAAGTCTGGACTCCAGGACTCAGCTAAATTCAGAATCCTAAATTCTCAGACAGACACCTCTCTGACTACAGGATTCTAAAGGAGCTCTCCTTGGAGACACAGCGAGCAAAGGCTTTCTCCAGGTCTTGACCTCACCCCTCTCTGGTTTTATCCTCTAGTGAGCTGAGCGCCTCCACAGAGGGGCCAGTGTTGCCCTCTAGCCTATGAGTGCAGCTAAAAGCAGGCCAAGGTGGTCTGTGTCCCCCGAGGCTCACACTCAAGGCTGGGGAAAGACTGGGGGTGACTCTCGAAACCAAGAGTTTTCCATGTTTGTTCAACATCCATTCAGGGGCGTATGAGTTGGGAGTGACTAGGTATGTTTTTAAAACAATTGTCTACCTTGAGGTGATTGAGATCACCTTATTTATATCTTACATTTATGTTAAAAAAGAGAGAGACGTGTGTGAAGGCCTGAGTTAATTCGCTCCTATGGATGGGTGGGTGCCGGGGGCAACTGCTTAGCTGGCCTGTCAGTTCATTTGGTCTCTTCATCCTTGACCTTGGCTTTCTAAGTGTTTATCGTCAAATCACAAGATTATTCAAAGTAAGGGGCTCCTGGGTGGCTCAGTCGGTTAAGCGTCCGACTTCAGCTCAGGTCATGATCTCACGGCTCGTGGGTTCGGGCCCTGCGTCGGGCTCTGTGCTGATGGCTCAGAGCCTGGAGCCTGCTTCGGATTCTGTGTCTCCCTCTCTCTCTGCCCTCTCCTGCTCACACTCTGTCTTTCACTCTCTCAAAAATAAATAAACTTTTTTTAAAAAAGTATAAAACAAAAATCAAAAAAAAAAAAAAAAACCAACCACAAACAAACAACCAAGATTATTCAAGGTAAGAGGATCAGAAAAGGAAAACACAGCTGTTGTCTCAGGGACATTCTCATTGTTCCCTCCAGAAGACTGACCTCCCAATTTATTGTGCTTGTGCCAGAAACTTCCCCATAGGAGTGAAATGTGCATACCCTAAAATGGGCCACAACTAGTCTTCTTGCTGGGGCCATTTTGAAAGTTTACTTATTTTGAGAGAGAGAGGGAGAGAGCGTGAGTCGGGGCTTGAACCTACGAACCATAAGATCACGACCTGAGCCAAAACCAAGAGTTGGCTGCTCAACCAACTGAGCCTTCCAGGGGTGCCTTGCTGGGGGCATATGGAGATGATGTCGTTTCATATGATGAGAATGTTCTATCAGGCTCTGGAAACCAGGGACCAAGGCTCACTGAAATTAAGTGAGCAAAGGGAGAAGGAAAGGGCCAAATGGGACAAAAACTGAGCAGTGTTTTTTCCCAAGGCCTCTTTCTTCCTCTCAGTCAGAGAGAAAAGGCCCATCATCAGATGCCGCTGAACTGTAGCCTGAAGGATTAGAGGGAAGGCAAGCGAATTAATTGCTTCGACGGCAACTACGCGCAGTTCTGAGTTTGAGCTCACGTCTGCTCCCTTCTGCCTTAGTGTTTTTATCTTTGTGCCCATTGAAATGTTTGATGCTTGAGTAATAATCCACACAGTAAGGTTACATAATCTCCGCATCCCATGAATCTCAGTTAAAAACAAAACTGGTCACATGATTAGCGATCACCTACTATTCATCCCGTTGGTGGGTTCCTTGCCACCCCTCTTCCTTCTCATTAATCATCCTATTGCCAACTGCATCTCCTGAAGTGGATTTTTGCGTTGGTCCAGACATCCTGGAGCCCTGCATGGCACATGCCTATCTTCAAATCTTGCAAGGTACGGCAAGTTGAAAGGAACTGTAGAAACCAACCGACCAATGCTTGTCATAAGGGGCTCAAAACATGTCTGCTGGATTCAGGAACCCAACCTGTGTCCGGGAAGGCAGACGTGCCTCCGGGAATAAAGGGTAGAGAATTCTCACCGACCTAGCTCATCCAGAGTGCGGGAACGATCCAGTGGGCTGTCCACTGGATTGTGCAACCATCCTCCACGGAATGAAAAGCAAGGGTGACAACGAGATTTCATAAAACCCTGTCTCCATCTCCTTGCCTTGGGCTTCTTTTCTTCCCACCCCCCGCCCCGTGGTTTGCTTTTGTTTCCCTGCTGTTCCAGAGGGACCCCCTCTCCACCTGTATCTCTGACTGCAATAAAACCCAGTCTCGGTCTAATTCACGGTTACTCTCAAGGGTCCTCCTCATGTCTTCCCACTACGTTGTATCATAGGTGAAATACTTGATTACTGTTTTAATGTGATGACAGTGCTTTTGTCTGGAGTCCCAGCATTATGGAAGGAGGTGAGGCTGGCTCATGATAACCCACCTCTGTCTTTTTTTTTTTTTTTTTTTTTCAACGTTTATTTATTTTTGGGACAGAGAGGGACAGAGCATGAACGGGGGAGGGGCAGAGAGAGAGGGAGACACAGAATCGGAAACAGGCTCCAGGCTCTGAGCCATCAGCCCAGAGCCCGACGCGGGGCTCGAACTCACGGACCGCGAGATCGTGACCTGGCTGAAGTCGGACGCTTAACCGACTGCGCCACCCAGGCGCCCCCCCACCTCTGTCTTTTAAGGTGGGTTCAAATGAGCTGAAAGCGACCAGAGGGAAGGGGAAATGTTTGACAACATACCACTTTAATGGAGATCCAAAGCACTGAAAAGGAACAACCAGAACTCAGCTTTGTCAGGAGAGGGGAGACTTGCCACAGGAGACATGTCCTGGGTCTTGTTACAGAACCACACACAGAACCACGTCCTGCATTCAGTCCTCCCGCGGATGTAAGCCGAGGTCTCTGGCAAGCTCTGGTTCCATCACGAGCTCACCTCGCCAGTAGGTGACGGACACTGTCAAATACACGAGGGAAGCGTCAAAGGTCAAGAGGACGCCGGGCAACAGAAAACGGTGTCAGGTGGCCTAGCATTCAGACCGCACGCCGACGGCTCTCCTCCTCCCCTCTATCGCACCTCTGGGGCCCTGCTGCCTGGTACCTCTCTTTTAGGCTCCGCCCCTCAGGACGATCCTTTCCACATCCCTGTCCCTTGGCGGGTGGTGGCAATGCGTGTCCTGATCCCTGTGCTAAGCCGCGCGGCTTCTTGCCATGTTCTCAGTCTCCCAGGTCCGCCTGGCCCAGCTTAATCCTCCCTCCTTCTCTGCAGCTTAGTCCTGGTTTCTTCCTGCCGACGTCTCCAGGCAGCGATGATGGCTTCATCGTCCATTTCTTTCTCTTCCTCTCCATCCGTGCTTCTCCGATACTGGGACCGCCGCCCCGAAGCAAACCTCCCTTCTTCTCTGCTTTCCATCCTCTCTTTCTCTCCCTCCTCCTCAGACCTCATGAAGCTCTGGGTGAATTTCCTCTTGGCTCCGAATTCAGAAAAGTCTGAGTTGGACGACTCTTCCACGTCTTCCCAGTCCCTGGGCCTGGCCCAGTTCCGACGCCGTGGTTCCGGGGACTCTTCCCCTTCCGAGGGCTCAGGGGTCCGGCGGAAGAAGTAGGGCTCCGGGCTCTCCTCCCGGGAGCTCGAGGTCTCGCTGAACATCGACCGGGAGAATCTGTGCATCTCTCTGCCCTCCCGGGTAGAGGAGGAAGAGATCCGTGAGGTGCTCCTTACGGAGTTGCCACTGGCCTCATGGTAGGAGGACGTGTCCTGTTCCTCCGACTGCGATTTGGAGAACTTGTAGCTGGAGGACTTGGACTCCATCTCCCGGAGCAGGGAAGATCTGGTGTACTTCCCCCTGGAGCTTCCAGACCAGTCGCTCTGGGAAGGAGGCTTTTCCTCTGTCCTGAGGCCACTGAGCCACTTAGCGATACTGCCGTCCGTGTCTTTGCCGACGCTGCTAGCGCTTCCACGGCGATCAGGGCCAGCCAGGGAGGAGGACGTGTCTGTCTCGGGTTTTTGGGAATTGCTGCGGGAAGAGTACCGGAAGCTCCCTATGGCACTGTCAGTGTCCTCGTCCCTGTCACCCCCATCCTCCTCCTCATCTTCCTTGACCTTCTTCTTCTTGAAGAGGGAGCTCCGTTTGTTGTCGGAGGCCAGCTTCTCTAGCTTGTACTCGGACATCTTCTCCCTCAGCCCCATTTGTATCTCCCTCTCCTTCCGGCCAAGCTCCTTCAGGTCGACGTCGTCAGCAAAGAGGCTGTAGACCGGCTTGCTGGTCCCCCTGACTTTGCTCCCAAGACCTTCAGCCCTCGAGCCCGGCGCCGTGCGGGAGGACAGCAGGGACTGCGAGTCGGGGCCGGGTCCCAGCTGGCCCCGGGGCAGCAGGCAGGCGCCCAGGGAGGAGCTGCTGTGTCCGCTGAGCAGGGACACCTGGTCATCCCCCAGGCAGCTGGCCTCCGGTGCCGCCTTCGCGCTCGCCACGGACGGCGGGCGGGACAACAGCAGCACCTCGTTTTGCTTCTGGGCGAGAGTTTCGCTGACCACGCTGGCAATCCAGTTCTGAATGCTGGCGATGGAAATGGTGTCACCCGGCCCCACGGGCAGGTCAGGCGGTGCGGGGCCAGGGGCAGAGGCCGGGCATCCCCCTCTGTTGCTTCCAGCCTGAGAGGGGCGGGAGCCGTGGCTCCGGGTGCTGAACACCGATGCCGCGTCCTCCCCGGCACTGACCGAAGGGGCCGCAGACCAGAAGGCGGACAGGGGGATGCTCCTGCCCGCCGCCGAGCTGTCTGCCTCCCAGCTTCCCAGGGACTGGCTCTCCTCCAACGTCTGCCTGCTCCTCTCCAGCAGCTCCAGCCTCCGCTGCCTCTTCTTGGCCGAGGCAGCGTCCTCGCCCTTGCTGAGCTCCACTACCTCCTCCCTGTTCTCACCGCCCACCTTCTTCTGGTGTTTCAGCTTCCAGGCCTGGTAGGCCGTCAGGTTGACGTCGGAGAGACGCCTCTCGCCCTCTGCCTCCTCCGCCTCTGGCTCGGTGCTGCCGTCCCCGGCCCCCAGCTCTTTCTTGTGGAATCCGAACTGGATTCTCTTGATCTTCCACCTTTCCAGGGCGGTGAGCTTGTCCTTGTTCCTGCTGCAGAAGTTGGAGAACGAGCTGGCCTCGGAGGACACGCTCTCCTCGTCGTCTTCTCGCACCCTGCCCCCCGCCTCGGAGCCTGCGACCGCCGCCTCCCTCTGGCTCCTGGAGTGATACTCCCGGGAGGCTTCCCTCTCGATCTCCAGCAGCCTCTGGTTCCACACGTCCCAGGTGCTCTCGGTGGACACGGAGTCCGAGCGGCGCCTGCCCCCTCGCTTCTGGCCGCTCATCTCCAGCTGCTGCTCCAGGACCCGAATGTCGTGACTGCGGACGCTCGCCGAAGTGCTGCTTTCGCTCAGGGTGTGCCTGCGTCGCCTCGTCACGAAGCCTTCGGCGTCGCCCGCCTCCACCTCTGCCTCCTCTCTACCCCACCTCTGATGCCCCTCCGCCTGGTACCTCTCATTTCGGCTCTGCCACTCCCGGATCATCCTGTCCACGTCCTCGTCTTCAGGCTCCCCGCCATCCTGGCCGGAGGCTGAGCGCCTGCCGTGTCCCCCCGGGGGGGCCTTGGCTGTGGGGAGGCCCCGCGCCTTCCTCCACTCCTCACACAGCTTCTCCTCCTCGTCGTCGTCAATGAGGGTGAGGGGCTTGGAGGCCTGGCTGGCCTTCCCCAGGGAGGAGCCGCTCAGGTGGCTGGAGGTGTCGTCCTCCTCCTCCACCGTGAGGGCGCCCACCCTGGCCCTGCTGCTGCTCCCCGCGTCCTCGCCCTCCTCAGCCTCATCCGTCCCCCCTTCCTGGCCGGAGTCTTCTTCTCTCTCCTCCATCAGCTTCTCATTGAGCTCCCGGAGCTGCTTCAGGAAGCCGTCGTTGGGGTAGATGGCCCGCTTCTGACGCACAGTCATCAGGGCCTCCAGGATGGCCATGTTGTGGAAGATCATCAGGTAGGCCACCACCAGCACTGCTGACCGGCTGATGCCCATCTCGCTACTGACCAGGACTTTCCCTGAAAGAAACCACAAGAGATACTAATGTAACCACAGTGGCTTCCTTATAGGTTTTTTTTTTTTTTTTTTTTTTAATTTTTTTTTCAACGTTTTTATTTATTTTTGGGACAGAGAGAGACGGAGCATGAACGGGGGAGGGGCAGAGAGAGAGGGAGACACAGAATCGGAAACAGGCTCCAGGCTCTGAGCCATCCGCCCAGAGCCCGACGCGGGGCTCGAACTCACGGACCGCGAGATCGTGACCTGGCTGAAGTCGGATGCTTAACCGACTGCGCCACCCAGGCGCCCCTAGGTTTTTTGTTTTTTAAAGGACTGTTAAAAAGAACTGTTTAGATGTGCTGGATTTAATATATTTGCTTGCCCCCAGCATTCATCTGCGCTCAAGTCCCGTGAGGGACGAGCATCGCTGCCCCAGATCACGGATGTCTGAGAGGGCAGGGAGGCCGCCTGCACTCGTGTAAGCGTTTTCTGCACTGTCTGAACACGGGCAGAGAGAAGAAGGGAAAGGGAACTAACCAGCATCCCCGCGTTTGAAACACTAGAGTGCACGACTACTTTCTTCTTGCCAAGCTGAGCATCGGAGGGAGGAGAAATAAAAGAGTTGGGGTGGGGGGGCGCCTGGGTGGCTCCGTCAGTTAAGCGTCTGACTCTTGATTTCGGCTCAGGCCATGATGGGCTCTGTGCTGATGGCGAGGAAGCAGCTTGGGATTCTCTCTCTCCCTCTCTCTGTGCCCCTCCCCCCGTGCATGCTCTCGCATGTGCTCTCTGTCTCTCAAAATAAATAAATAACATTAAAAACAAAGGGTAGGGGAGGTGGGGAGAAAGTAGAAAAGAAGTGCAGCTAAGGTGAAGAATCACAGACACACGGAGTCTCAGCGTGGGAAAGCACCACAGACATAACAGACACTTGAGAATTCCCTTTACAGAATCCCTGAGGTTGGGTCATCCATCATCCAGTGGAGACTGGATCCTTCTGTGACAGAGAGCTCAGTATCCTGCATACACACACACACACACACACACACACACACACACACACACACCCTTCACTCCATATTTAGATCAATCTACTCTTTTGAAACTTCTTTCACATGTTAGGGCAAAGTATACCTTTCTGTAATGGGCATCCAGGTCAATAACGAACACATCTATATGAACAGGGGCTTTTATACAAAAACTACTTAAGAAGATCACTATCATAGTCTTCATTAATTTTTTTCTTTTCCTGGCGATTCTAGGTTTTTCAGTCATTATTCAGACACCTTTTCACGTCCCATTACTATACGAGCCAACCTTGCAAATCAAACTGTATCAGTTTTTTTCTTAAGAGTCTGTGTCAGGATGGAGCAGATAGGGGCGCCTGGGTGGCTCAGTCGGTTAAGAGTCCGACTTCGGCTCAGGTCATGATCTCCCAGTTCGTGGGTTCGAGCCCCGCATCGGGCTCTGTGTTGACAGCTCCGAGCCTGGAGCCCGCTTCGGATTCTGTGTCTCCCTTTCTCGGCCCCTCTTCTACTCATGCTCTGTTTCTCTCTCTCTCTCTCTCTCTCTCTCTCTCTCTCTCTCAAAAATAAACATTAAAAAAAGAAAAAAGGATGTAGCAGATGTACTTCAGGTTTGGACTGGCCCACACAGAGCAGAGTGGGCCTCTCTCCATTCTCATTCTGGGCATCGAGCCTTCACGGATGCCATCTAAGCTTGCAGTGTGCATGGCTATGTCCCCAAATGAACTCAGATTATCTTTTATATCCACTGAAACCTGTAAAGCTTTTTTTAAAAAACTTTTTTTTGTAGCATTCTCAAAGCATAAGACTAACTTTACAAATTCCTATTCGTGTATTGGGTAGATATAACCGGTTCTTATAAGCTAACCAAAACTTTTACCAAGTCTTGACCCTAGCATTCAATAGATCAATTATCCCCTAGCCTCGCTTTCTGCTTTGTATCCTTCATAAACGTGACAAACACGCCTTCTGTGCCTTTATTCTAATGGCTGTTTACAGTGCAGCTTGGAGCCACTGGAGACTTCCTTCCAGGCTGTCATCAATCTATTTGCCAACAGCCTTTGGGGATGTTTGTCCAGTCGGTGAAGAGTACTAGCTAACGATATAGGATGGGCGGGGGGATGACTTTTATTAGTACGTCTTTGCATCAGTTAAGACCATATCTGTCACATAGGAGGTGGGAGACCAAGGCAAGACGAAAAGGGACCTGAGGCCCAGTGATGCTGAAAGGCATTATTGCCAAAGGCCAGCAGTCACTAGAGGGAGGCAAGTGGGCAGAATCAAAGCTGCTAAAGGTGCATCTACAGATTCACTCTCTCATCTCCTCCCACCCCAGCTCCAGGCTCAGCTGTCTCTCGCCAAGGACCTCCCTTTATTTTTTTTATTTTATTTAAGAAAAACTTTTAGGGGGCTCCTGGGTGGCACAGTCGGTTGAGCATCCGACTTCGGCTCAGGTCATGGTCTCACGGCTTGTGAGTTCGAGCCCCACGGCGGGCTCTGTGCTGACAGCTCGGAGCCCGGAGCCTGCTTTGGATTCCGTGTCCCTCTCCTGCTCTGTTTCTCCCCCACTCATGCTCTGTCTCTCTTTCTCTCCAGAATTTCTTAAAAATTTTTTAATGTTTTGTTTATTCTTGAGAGAGAGAGAGAAAGAGAGAGTGAGTGGGGTTGTGGCAGAGAGGGCGACACAGAATCCCAAGCAGGCTCCAGGCTCCGAGCTGTCACAGAGTCTGACGCGGGGCTCAAACCCACGAACCGTGAGATCATGACCTGAGCCGAAGCCGGACGCTTACCCCACTGAACCACCGAGGCACCCCACCGACGACCTCCCTTTAACTGGCTGCCCAGGCCACCATTTGCTACTGCCGGCACCAAAGTCCTCCTTCCTTCCTTTGAAGGAGTTACCAGGCCAGCTCACATCAGGACGCTTCAGGCACAACCAGCCAGGCTTCCTCATAGGGAAATCAAATGCCTCTTAGACTCAGTCTGGCAGAGACAAAGTTGGGTGGGCCATGCTTTTCCGTGCTGTGGAATGTGTGCCTGGCACCCTGGGATGCCTCGGTGGAGCCTCAGCGGCAGCCTGTGGAAGAAGGGAGAGCCTAAGTGGGTCAGACCCTGGGTGACAGGATTGTCCATTTTCTGTTAGGGTCAAGGTCACACTAGCACTGTATAGACTATGCCCTACACAACTCCAGGGGGCGCCTTTCGTGTTGAAGTCAAAGTAGATTTGTTTGGTTATGATGAAAACGTTCCAGCTGTAAGACAGCTGGAGGAAGGTGGTCTTTTTCTAATCTGCAGCCTCCATTTTGATTAGCAGCAGGGCCGCTGCGGGAGGGAGGTTGCATCACGACGTGCTCTCTCTGTTGTAAAAGTTTGAAGGGTGGAGAGAGCGCTGGGCTTGAGTGAGTTCTCTCTCCATCCTCAGTATGCCTTTACATGGCAGGCTTGTGTGCTGTATTCTTCCGATTCATAATTCTCGTTCACCTCAGAACTTTCCCTCTCTCCATACCTGCGAAAACCAAGAAGGACTTGCCCAGAAACCACCCTCCCCACCTTTGCCACCATGGATAGAATTCAGGGTAGACAAAGGACCAGAGTCTGCTGGGCAAATTTTCTCTCTCAGGGAACTTTGGAAATGGGACTGAGGCCGGAAGTTAGCCAGTCTGTGCCCAGGCCTGCGGGCGGCCTTGCTGTCTGAGGTAGGGAGAAAAAGAGAAGATGGAAACCAAGAGTCCTGAGGTTGTCCAGTCCTTGTTCCAGATGATCCTGGGGCCACATTCTCCTCTTTGGATTTGTGCTTGTGTTGTAATTAATGCCTTTGGCGATGGTTAAGTAGTTTGAGACGGGTCCTACTTACTAGCAACCAAGATACTAATCTTGATTATTACACAGCGGCAAAGCCGCTAAACCTTCCGTGGGTCTCAATTTCCCATTTGTAAAATGTAAGTAACATCCTCTGGCTGTGGGCACTGTGATTATTACATGAAGCACCCAGCCCAGTGTTAGCTTTCTTCCTTAAGAGCTGTCTCCCAAGCATCTTGGAGGCAATCACAGAAACTAAGGCTCAGCGGCGACTTCTAGGGATGGTGACAACCGTCAGGGCCCTGACGGGAGGAGGAACCACCCCAGAGGCAACCCCAGTAAGGATAAGGTCCTTTCCCTGTCCGGCAGGGGTGCGGACGGGGAGGGGGAAGGGACGTGGAGGGCTGAATGCTAGAGCAGGGGGGCAGGTGTGCCGGCGCGGGCCCCTGCTGGTGACGGGGCTCCCCCCAGTGTCCCCAGCGCCTGGGCCAGGCACCCTGCGCACCGCTCGGGCCACAGGGTGGCCCACAGCGCCGCCGCCCTCCTCGAAGCCCCGACGACACCCGGGTGGCGCAGCTCCGGTCCGCCCAGGCCCCCCCTCTACGCGCCCGGCAGCTTCTCCCGCCGTCTGGCTCTCGCTGTCGCCCCACTTCTGGGGCTGCGCGTCTGCTCCGCTGATAGTCACCGGCCCTAGGGGCTGCTCCAGGCCCGCCCGCCCGAGGCCGCGTCTACGCGATCTCCACTGCGCCGCCCGCTGGAGTCGCCAGGGCGCTGCGCGCGACAAGCAGCCCAAGAAGTCCTCTCCCCGCTGGCGTTTGGAGACACGCTCAGATCACATTGGTCAGAAGGAATACATTTTTAAAAAGAAGTTGTTTTTTTTAAAGCATTGAAAAAAAGGAGAAAACCGTTTCATATATATACATACGTATGTAATATATATATGTAAAATTTATAAATTTCACTTTTTTTTTTTCCAACGTTTATTTATTTTTGGGACAGAGAGAGACAGAGCATGAACGGGCGAGGGGCAGAGAGAGAGGGAGACACAGAATCGGAAACAGGCTCCAGGCTCTGAGCCATCAGCCCAGAGCCCGATGCGGGGCTCGAACTCACGGACCACGAGATCGTGACCTGGCTGAAGTCGGACGCTCTACCGACTGCACCACCCAGGCGCCCCAAATTTCACTTTTTTAACGTTTATTTACTTTTGAGAGACAGAGCGTGAGCCGGGGAGGAACAGAGAGAGAAGGAGACACAGAATCCGAAGCAGGCCCCGGGCTCTGAGCCGTCAGCCCAGAGCCGATGGTGGGGCTCGAACTCATGAACCGGGAGCTCGTGACCTGAGCAGAAGTCAGAGCTTAACCGACTGGGCCGGCCAGGTGCCCTCATAAATTTCACTTTAATAAAAACCTATACATATATAAAAACATTCTATGTATAGATATGTATTTATAAATATACAGATATGCATACACATATTTGCAGCTCTTATGTGCGTTTTAAAATTTTACTCCTCACAGCAATTTTAGGACGATTAGGTCTCTTTGTCTCTGTGCTATACACAAGGGAAACTGAGGCTCTGCTGGAGAACGGAACCGCCAGAGGTCCCATGGAATAGAGAGCGTAGCAAAGCCTGGCCTCAAGCCCAGGTTTGTGACACTCCCAGCCGCCCCCGCGGCATGGGCTGTGGCCCGTCCGCACTGAAGGGTCCTGTCCACTCTGCCGGCTCCCACCGCTGTGGTCTCCCAAGCCCAGAGAGCGAGGTTTCTAAAACGCAGATCAGATCAAGGCGCTTTCCACTCCCTCACCTTGGCGGTCAGCTGCCTGCGTGTCGGGGCCCCTGCCACTCTGCCACTCTGACCCTTCCCCGCCACGCCGATCCGCTCTGGCCTGTGATCCTGAACACGCCACGCTTACCCCACTTTTGGAGCTTTGTGCTAGCACTTTCCCCTGCCCGGGAGTGCTCTTCTTCCGACTTCTCCGTGGCCAGCTCCTTCTTGTCACTCATTGTAAAGTGGCCCCTTCTCAGAGAGGACCTCTCTACCAGCCTCCCCAAGGAGCTGGCCGGTCACTCCAACACGTGGCCCTACTTAGTCTCTCTGCCTCACGCTTGTCACGGACATTTTTCTTTGTAATCTTCTCTGCCATCACCACTGTGTGAGATTCAAAGGCCAGGACCCTTGTCTGCATCTTCCACCCACCGCACCTACGACAGCGCCCGGCACCTGTTAGGCCCTCAGTCATTACCGATAAGGTGCATGATCATCCTCTCCTTTCCCCTCTTCTTAGAACGAGACAAAAATCTTAAGACAGATCGCCTCCAGACACGACAGATAACCCAGAGGTTTCCATGAGCTCTCCTGGTTGCTTCTCCCCCTTGCGGAATTAATTCGAGCAGCCTGGAGCAGGCAGACTCCCCCCTCCCCCCCTCACCTCTATAGGTCAGCAGGGCTTCATCGATGAACTCGGCAGCCTTCCGGAAATGCTGGGAGATGTCCACCTCGGGAAAGTCGTCCACCTCCACACCCAGGTACTGAATCTCCAGGCCAGTGTAGAATTCGGGCCCAGTGTAGACGCCGGTGCCATGAGCGGCATTGAGGATGTGAGTAATTCCCAGCCTCTTCAGCCTCGCCTTGTTCACAGCTACACTCCTGGGGGGAAAGAGGCAGAGACGATGTTTGCCAGAGTCAGAGCTAGAAAGGAAAGGTGCACCGCCACTGAGACCCGCAGCCTGCTTCGGCTGGCTCGGGAAGGCCGTGGCTCGGTGAGTGCCTTCTGTGCTGCCAGATGTGTCCCGGGCTCACTGCAAACACAGTCATAAGCGGGGGCCAGAGAGAGAGAAGGCACGGGGAGCCGGGCAGGGGAGGGCAAAAAAAAAAGACACAAAAGTGGCAGACAAAAGTAGTAATCAAACCCGGTGTGCTTCACTTTTTCAAAGTCCTTCCACATGCATCATCTTATTGTATCCCTAGTACTACACTTAAGAGGTAGACAGGGCAACTATTTTTATGCCCATTCGAAGATTCAGAAAGTGAATCTGACAGCTTTTTTGACTTCCCAAGACTGAAAGGAAAAAGGACCAAACAAGGGCAGGTGTTTCTGGTTTCTAGTTCAGAGCTCTTTTTGCTGCAATGAATCAGTGAAGACAGGGTTGCCAGAGAAGGAGCAGAAGCCTGGGGCTATCTGGAGGTGTCTGGGTCCCTGGTGAGCATGATGTGAAAGTTTCTGGGTCTGCAGAGCTAGCTGGAGATCGCTCAGGACTTGGTGTCCAGCTCTGAGAATCAGGTTCTAGGCGACAGACTACATCCGGGGGAGTACTCAAGACCCACAGTCCAAACTTCTCTTCCCTACTGCCTGCCACGGGGGCCCCAAATTCCCTCCTTTGCTTCTGCGTATCTGAGTATTTACACTGGGAGAATTAGTTTCACAAACTAGCCTGTTGGTGCCAATTACGCACTGGCAAGAAGATCCTGAAGGAACTGCTTTGGGTTTTGTTTGGGAAACCACTCATAAACTTAAAAAAATAACATTTTTTTCTGATTATAAAAACAAGTGGTGTTTCCTTAGGGATCCGTCCGGTTCAAAAGAAACCTAAAGAAGATAAACATCAGTGGTAGAACCATCGCCTAGATGGTTACGCTTTTATCTCGTTTGTTTCGAATTTGTTACTTATGCAAAAGCGCATACACATACACACCTATATATTGCTCAGGTAGCATCACACTGTATATATAATTTGTAATTTAGTATCATACTATATATATACATATATATCATACTATATACATATCATACTACATATATATCATACTACATACATATCATACTACATACATATACTATATATATATCATACTATATATGTATCATACTATATATGTATCATACTATATATGTATCATACTATATATATATCACATTATATATATCATACTATATATATACTATATATATCATACTATATATATATATCATACTATATATGTATCATACTATATATGTATCATACTATATATATATTATATATATATCATACTATATATATCATACTATATATGTATCATCCTATATATGCATCATACTATATATATATCATATTATATATATCATACTATATATATACACTATATATATCATACTATATATGTATCATCCTATATATGTATCATACTATATATATATCATATTATATATATCATACTATATATATACACTATATATATCATACTATATATGTATCATCCTATATATGTATCATACTGTATATATATCATATTATATATATCATACTATATATATACACTATATATATCATGCTATATATGTATCATACTATATACGTATCATATTATATACGTATCATACTATATATCATGCTATATACATATCATACTATATATATCATATTATATATTATACTATATATATATCATACTATATATAGCATACTATGATATATATATGATATATATATATCATATATATATGTAATTTGTAACCTCTTTGTCCTCTTGTGAAATGTTTCGGTGGTTGGCAATACATACAAAAATCAGTATCATCACTGGCTCCAAATGTCCCATCAGGCAACATCAACTTGCTGATGGAGTTATTGGGGCCTTTGCCGAACGTGGGGGAGTTTCATCGCTCTCGGGCACCGTCCAGAAGGGTAGGACAAAGGGTCGTGACCCCCCCACGGTCAGACTCACTTCTCTGCTATGAAGATATTGGGCCAGACCTCATCCACCTCATTCCAGGGGGTCTCCTGGCGGTCTTGGACCAAGGCCCGCTGCAAATCCAGGATGCAGGGGGTGTTGTATAGGCTGCTGTCGTCCATCTTCTCCCTAACACGGTTGTACAGGTCCTCCACCAGCAGGTGCTCGGCTGACTCCAGCATGCCTGGACACTCTGCCTCGGCTCTGATCCCCCGCGGCTTGAATTCTAGAAGGGACAGACAGCATTCTCGTCAAAGAGTCAAGAGCACCATGACGCTCCCTGTTCCTCAGGAGAATCCACTCTTGGCCAGTCTGCTGCCAGGACTCTGGACACGAACTCAAATGCCAGGAAGGACTTAATGAAGGCCCGGGGTGGGGAGGGGACCCGCACTGGTCTGGACACTTGTGGTCAGGGCCAGCAGGAGCAGAGGTAGATTGGTATAGGTGAAGGGACACTGGTTTTCTTTACTCCTTCCTGTATTTTTCTCAAGCTGGCTGACAACTTCTTAGACCAAGGTCCTTAAGTACCTGGTATATGTCTATTCACACTTACAGTTCCCACGGTGCTCCATACAGGGTGGAATCATTTACCAAATGAATAAATGACACTCTTTCATAACGTAAGTCACTTTATTAGTTTGACTCCTTTACATACGTAAGGCAAATAATCTTGGGAAAAGTAAAACTTTAGCCTTCACGTGCGATCACTTTCCCATACACGTTTAATTAATTTATTTCACACGTTGTCTGCTTCTTCCCACTGGCGTCCGAGCGCCCGTGAGTGTCAGCCTCCCAGCTTTCCAACAGGTGGCAAAGGTTTTGCCAGGAACTCCAATGCCAGTCCCAAAACAGCGCTCAGGGCCTTTCTGCCAACAGCTCAGAAAAACTCAGATTCTAGATGAGTTCAAAATCCATTCACCCACCTCTCGAGCGAGCCTCTCTCTCCTGCTCCTAATACTTTTGTTCTCAATTGATCAAATCTGGGGGGAGAGTCAGATATTTCTTTCTCTGAGAAAGCCTACAAGAATAGTGGGGGTGGGGGGGCGAGTCCTTCCTGCCACTTAGGAGCCAAAAATCCTGACTAGAGATGGAAGAAAAGAAAGGCGTGTCGCCTGTGTTGGCCATCGCTTTCCCTGATGGGTGAAAGCCACGTGTGGCACATAGACGAGGCCCAGCCCCTCACAGGAAAAACAGTACAACGGGCTTGCTGCTCAGGGTCTTCGGGTCCTGGGAGTTCTGGGTTCTAGCACTCCCTTTCCCTAAAGCCCTTCTCTCTCTCTCTCTCTCTCTCTCTCTCTCTCTCTCTTCCCTTTCCCACACCACCTGATGGGCCCCCATATCCCTGTGTCAGATCTCAGCTCTAAATGCTCTCTGATCTCCGTTTCAAAAGCAGAAAGAAGAAAACCCCTCCAATCCCAGAGCTTTATTTTGTTTAAAAATAGATGAATCATTCCTATTTTCTCTACCACTCAGTCTCCCCTGGCTCTCCTGGGATCTTACTTAGCAAATGTAAAAGCCCCTCTCCTTTCGTCCCCTGAGATGGCTCTCCTTTACTACATGTAAAAAAATAAAACTCCCTGATGCTTCATGAAAATATACATACAGCATTGTCTTCCTCAGCTATTTATAGAGCAGGTCGCTGTCTTGGTATTTCCCTTTCCAGTGGAACAAATGTCCCAGTCCCTCATTCCTGCTGGTGGCCCCTGCTTACAGTAGGTCTCTGGTCCACCCCTCAGCCTGTTTCAACTCCACCCCCTCGCCCTGCATTCATTTCTCCCATTTATTTCTGCAATCTAAGGTTTCTTCAGAAGAACGCATATGCAGACTTTCATGAGAATGAAGGATTCTTCAACAATCATTTTTATCCCTCTGATCACTGGTGAGCAGGGCGATGGCTTGGAATATGACTTGATACGTTTTTCCTTTCTCTGTCATATACTGTTTCTTCCCCTACTACCCTTCCACCACTAAGACCGAGGAAACGTAAGCTTAATGCCCCAGACAAGAGGAGAGTAGCTAAACCCTAGAATCGAAGAAAGGCTTTCGATTTCCACCTACGTGTTCAATGTCCTGTAGACGTGTCTATAGCATTCTATAGGCTTGACAGTGAAGTTTTCAAGAGGGGAAATGGTTTTCTCACAACTCCTAAAGCTGGATTTTCGCTCAGCAAGAACTCAGGCACGGAGGGGGGTGGGTCCAGAGAGCGAAACACAGAGCAGGGATGATGCAGGCTGGAGGGTGAGGGAAGTTCCCAAACACACAGGAGGAAACAAAAAACAAAACTTCCGGGCTGAGGGTGGTCCCTGTGGCAATTTAGAGAGATCTGGACACTGGGTGAAGCCACTTTGGTCTGCCTGGAGTAAGAGAACAGAGACCCCAGATAGGGTGGTGAAATAGAAAAAAACTTGAGAGTTCCTTAAAAAGATGGGGCCTCCCACGGTGCCCAGATCGCAAGCAGAGGCAAATGGAATTTCTGGCTCCTCGCGAGGTGAACAGGAGATCTAGGCGTCCTCAGGGACCCTGTGGGGACCCAAAGAGCCCAGAACTGACAAAGACCCGGGATTATATGCAGCAAGCAGCATGCATGGTTCTCACGACCAATGGCCGGGGACCGGATTGTGGCCACCATCAAGCGGATGTTGGATTAAGCCCAAAGCCCAGCAGGGCCCTGTGTCATTAGCGACATCCCACCAGCAGTGACAGAGACACCCAGGACAAAGGAAGAAGAAAAGAAATTTGCTCAAAATTGATTAGAGGGGCGCCTGGGTGGCTCAGTCGGTTGAGCGTCCGACTTTGGCTCGGGTCGTGATCTCGAGGTTTGTGGGTTTGAGCCCCGCGTCAGGCTCTGTGTTGACGGCTCGGAGCCCGAAGCCTGTTTCGGATTCCGTGTCTTCCTCTCTCTCTGACCTCCCCTGCTCATGCTGTCTCTCAAAAATAAATAAGCGTTAAAAACGGTTTTTTTAAATTGATTAGGAAAAAAAAAAATCCATCCAATCAGGATGAGTATGTTTTCTGCTGTGTGCATATTAACATTTCTCCCCTCCCCCCTTTCCCTACCTCCTCCTTATTTATATTTCAGATTGAAAACCATTTCCAGGCACTAGTGGAAATGCAGATGTAAATCTGGATATCCCTTTGAACAGAACTTTCTGGGTGCTTCTGGTCACTTCTTGGGCTTTCGGGTCTGTGTCTCTAGCATAAGCCACCCCAGGACCCCTGAGATTAACTGAAAGGACTGAATGGAAGGCCATAGGAGCAGACTGGAAATGCCTCCCCGGCTGTTGACTCGCGAGAGCTATTCATTCACCCTGATACATAAGAATTTCCACCTCCGTCTCATGAAGGTGGATACTGACTTGTGTCGGCAGAAATGCCTCCTCGGATCCGTTCCTCTTACTGTGACGGGCAGCACCTGAGAAGCACACGGACATCTTCCACGGGGCCCCTTCCGAGGGTCCCCAGAGGAGTCGCGGACTCTCCCTGCTCCCAACCGCCTTCTGATGGCATTACCTTCACTGATGATCTGTTTAGCTGCAACAGCCGAAGACAGGTGAATGGGTTCCATGAAAATGCTTTCTGTTTCTGCATCTGACACCATGGAGTACCTGAGAGAAGAGGACATCTGTGTGAGAAGGTTCTGGGCGGCATCCGAACCGGAGCCGCTCTGACTAGACAAGACCCCTGGATCTGACTTCAGGCATAGCGCAAAGCAACGAGAGATGAAGGGAATGCCTTCCTCGGTGTAGGGAGCCCGAGAATGCAGAACCCCGGGACGCTGTCGCCACCTGTGTTCAGACCGGAGCTGGCACCTGCGTGAGCTGGTGTTTAACGACGAGGTAGTCCAGGCTGTGGACGGAATCGTGTCTGTGGTCGGGGAGAATTTACCCTGATGTGGCCTCACCTTCTCTACTGGGTTCCCATCCTCGGCTGTAGTGCTGCTCATTTGTTCCCTCTCGCCCCCCTTCCTCTGTTGTCAATACCATAGCATGTCCCTAACCAAGGTGCTGCTGGATTGGCGGGCTGGGTAGACGGCCACCGTTCCCTCCATGCCCCACATCTTTCCCCTGTTTGAAAGAGAACGGGCTCACAATAAAGGGCTGGCACGGGGAAATCCGAAGGTGTGCTCAAATGCACAGTCCTGATTCTCAATATAAGCAATCAAGGTTCAGCCCGAGACCAGGGATGCAATAAAGCAACTTAGGTAAATGTCAAGGCGATTTTTCCAGAAATAATTCAGCAGAGATGTCAAAAAGGATCTGAGGAACGCGGCGAATTACGGGCAGAAACAAGGGTAGGACGCAGTATGGGGGTGGGTGCCCTCCCCCTTAGTGGGGGGGGGGTTCTTCTCTTTCCCAGGTGTTGGGTGAGCTTTGGGTCTTTTTTTTTTTTTCTTAGTCTTTCCTTTAGGTCCAGAGAGGTTAAAGAGCAAGTGGGAGTATTTAATTTATACCATGTTTTTTCCCCATCCCCCAAATTCCCTTGTGCTGCCCCTTTATTTTCAGCCCCTCCCTGAACCTCATCCCCTGTAAAATCGATGATCTGTTTTCTGTCCCTACGGTGTGGCTTTTCCCCAGAATGTTATGTAAGTTGAATCATACCATAGTCTTTTGTATCTGGCTTATTGCACTTCGTACAAGGCATCTATGAGTAATCTATTGTATTGCAGTAATCAATAATTTGTTCCTTCGTACTGCCGGGTAATGTTCCATTTTCAGGCACCCCAGGCTACTGTTTCCATTGCCTCCAGTCACAACTGGGTATTCCAGAGGGAAAAAATGATACTCATATTGCTGGTTTGGTTGTACTTGGAATTCTATCTTCCTCAATCTGCCTGCTGCTATTTACTTTCCAGAGTCCTTGAACCGTTGCTGTATCCTTCTGTTCGGGTTTTATAAAGGCAATCCATGGGACCGTGGCGGGTGTGTTTGCCGACTTGCCCAGAATTGGAACCTCTGTTCCACTGTCTTTTTGCTTTTACAAAGTCTGAAGTCAGTGTGTTTCCTGATCCTTGTAAATTGACTTATTTTATCTTTATGGAAACTGATAGGATCTTTTTTTTTTTTTTTTTTTTTTTGGTTTTCAGTATTTAGAAACTTCCCAGGGATGCTCCTTGGTCTATTTTCACTCGTTGTGTTGCAAATGGATACCATTTTGGGGCTCCCTTTATGAGTTTCATTCTGGCGAAACTCCCACGCAGCAGGTATTATCATTTCTGTTTATTTTAAATAAGGAAACTGGGGCCCAGATAGGCTAATGACATTCCCCCACGGCAGTCAATAAGAGGCGGGGCTACGATGCAAACATAGGGCCATCTTGTTCTGAGTTGCAGTGAGTCCAGCTGAACTGACCGGAGCTAACTCGAGTGAAGGTAAGTGTAGCTGAATCGATAAGCAGGACAATTTCCTCATAGAAATCCACATTGGAGAGTCACCGCCTTGGAGAATGGTGTGCTCAGGGCTAGAAAGCCTACGGAGGAGGAAATCGCTTTGCCAAAAGAAAGGAGCAGCCTACGACTCTACCCAGGACGGGGCTAGACCTGCCCATGCAGCATAAGGGACAGCACAGTGGGCACTGTCGTTGGTAATTCCTGAGGGATTCCCATTCTTGCACCAAGTACTCCTCTGGCACTCCCAGCACTCCAGAAGATGCATTTTTAAGTAAGCATGACTGGAGAGTGGGGGTGGATTGAAGGTGAGGTGTGTGGGATACGATCCTTGGATGAACTGGAGACGTCCCGTTGTTTGGTGAAGGTAGAAAAGAGTAGAACACCTGGTGGGGGCAGGTGTGAGGTCTGGGTCCTTTCTTTGGCCCCTGTAGCTCCAGACCAGTGAAGGTGATCAGACAGACAGATCACACTGAGTGAAGGGTGGGTGGACAGATGGATGAACAGACGGACGGATGGATGGATGGACGGAATTTGCCAGGTACTGGGCAAGGTGCCCGCATACCACCTTGGGGAGCAAACCCAGTGGTCTCCAGGCCCTTCCATCTCTGGCCTCTTTCTCCTTTCCAGCCTCAGCTTGCACTGGTTTCCCTTGGGCTGACACCCTTTTGGGAGGCTAATCTTTTGACCTCCCTTCCTCACCCAGTTTCCTCCTGCGATGGGACTTTGCAGAAGCCCATCGCCCTGTGGACATCGTGGGCCCAGGTTTCAGGGCAGTCTCAGTTTTCAAATAGCAACACTTCATAAAACTAGGGTCAGAGCCTCAACTTGTATAGAAATGTGAGTCACATCCCCATAAATAAACAAACAATATTTACTAAGGGAGTTTTATTCTTTCGTTTGTAAGCAATATTAGTCATACTAGTATTAGTAAAATAACCATTTTGTTTATTAAGGGTCGATATTACATCAAACGAGGTTGGGGGGGGGGGGATCACAGCAAAACGCTGACCAGGTAATGCACAGAGAACCCTTGTGTTGCTGCGGGATGAGAGGGGCTTTCTCCTGGCCCCGCACCTCTTTTCTCCCTCAGGGTGGTTTTCCCTGCGCTCTGCGCTCTGAAGGTTTTCTCACTCCTGTAATCGGTTTTCTAAACAATGGGCACAAACTGAAAAGGGACACAGGAGGAGCCCTCACCTGGCAGCTGTGTAGAAAGGCTGGCCAGGGACTCACCCGGCAGTGTCCCCAGGATCCCCGCCTGGAACTCTCTGCAAAGCCCATGATCACGCCGTTTTCCCTAAACAACACAGACGCCAGGTCGTCGTGTGGATTTGGTTTCCACGACAAATACAGGGAACTGAGCATCTGTCCTAAATGGACCTGAACTCTGAGGCTGTGGGTTTGATAGGGGAGAACTTGAAATTCAAATCTGAAAATGGAAATGGGTGAGAGGCATCCTCCCCTCTTGTGGGTGGTCAACATTGAGAGGCAGCTAACGGGTCCGTGAGTCTGAGACTCTGGAAGACTCTACCCAGTACACTTTTCAGGAGTTGGCGGCTTTATGGTTGAGAAAGGAGGGGGGTAAAGAACAGATTCTTCCCCCAGCCCCGTGATGTGTCTGTTCTTGGCTGCTGAGGCAAGCAGGTGAACCACAGTCAACTGAGCTCAGCATTATCTAGTGTTGAGGATAGGATGTAAATTATGAGTCATCTGCTAAGAGAAAAGGACGTGTAAACCTAACGGTCCTAAACTGTTGTGCCACAGACGCGGTTTACTAAGTCAAGTGAGGAGTGGGACCCCAAAGGACCTAAGTGGAGAACAAAGTTTAGGCATTGAGAAGCAGTTCCCTCATTTTCCGTGGAGAAGCAGGACTGCGGGGAGGAAAAAGGAGAAAGAGAAGCGAGACCTGAACAACGGGCCCTGTTCATATTTGCAAGGTCAGTGAGATGGTGGCAGGGGAGGCTGTGATTTATGACCACGTCTGTGCCTCCGCCCGCAGATCTGAGACAGAGTGAAATGACACTTACACCCTGATTGGAAAGCAGCAAGGGCTGGCTGCTCGAAAAGACAGGCAGGGAAGGAGAGAATCTAGGATCGATACACACCTCATCACAGGATCACAGAGCAGCAGCTAAAAAGCCTTGAGGGTGATTTGGAAGAGAAACAATAAAGCAGAATTTGATGGACTTCCTAACCAAGAGCAGGAGACTGGTGCAGTTTTCTTTAGACCTGTGTTTTTCAAAATTACAGACTGTGCCCATTAGTGTTTCATAAAATCAATTCAATGGGTCCTGCCCAGCAACTGAAAAAGGAAGGAAGGAAGGAAGGAAGGAAGGAAGGAAGGAAGGAAGGGGGAAGGAAGTACCCCCTCAAGGAGTCCCTTGGGAATGAAATGGAGGCAGAGGCCCAGGAGGGGGTGTCTATCTTGATGTGGCTTTTGCAAAGAAGGAACGGATTTCTGAGTTTCTTCCAAGTGTTCATTCACTTCAGAGAAAGTGACCACACAGGCAAAGTTCAGGCTCCAGAGAAGGAGAGAAGTCAGTAATCTTAAGCAAATGGATTTATGGCCAGCTGCTTCCAGCAAGGTTTGTGAAAGCTGGAAAAATCTTCACGGAAAAAGAAATATAAAAGAGAAAGGGTAATTAAGAGTAGCCATTTCCCAAGGACACACAGACCTGACACTCCATGTCCCCAGCTCCTGTCCCACCTGTCGCTACCAGGCACAGAGACCTCGCTCTAGGGAAGGTTGGCACAGCATCGTTAAGGGACTTAGCTGAAGGTGGACAGGAAAATGCTGTCATGAGAGACGGTCTGAGGAGATCATCAAGGAGTTCTAGAAAGTGCAAAGGCTTGAAAAGTTCAGGTCCAAAACGCCGAAGCAAGAAATGAATTTTGACTTGGAAAGAAATGAAGGAAAACAGAAAAACGCTCTCCAAATCAGAACAGGAGAAGGCTAAAGAAGTCTGATCCTTCATTTGGAAAGGAAGAGAAAATGGGTCATAGCCAAGGAGGAAGAGGAGAGGCAGACGTGGGCTCCAGACCACCTAGAGAGTTGGGGGGCGGCAGTCTCCTTACTAGGGAGGGGAGGGCCGGTCTCAGCTTGGTTTGCGGCAGAAGCACGCTGACTTTTTAGACTGTGCTCTTTTGGGTAAGTGGGGAGGTCTGATGGAGATTATGGAAACGGGCGAGGCCCCACCAAGTCGCCCCACTGGACGGGAGGTTTTAACTTGTAGTGTTAACTCATAAATTACCTAGGGAAATTTGTCTCACTGGGAGATGGCTGAATCTCTAGCTGAAGGCTTTCTTCCAGAGAGAATGATCCACAGAGGCGGGTTTGAATTTAAGGCGTTTGAGCTCAGTGCCTCAGTCAGGCAAAAACGAAGATCTGACGAGCTCTATCCACTGTCTACACATCTTTCTCAGGTTCTTAGTTCACCCCGGGATGAAATTTACTGACGAGGCTGGAAATGTCAAGACTCCCTGCCGGGACAGCAAGCAGACCGTCACCCCTGAACGCGCCCTGGTTGACAGGCAGTGGCTGCCTGCAGCACTGGGTAGACTTCGCAAGTTCCTGTCCGGGTTGCACAGGGGACAGTACGGTTTCGTCTCCCGGGGGCTGGAGCTAGGGCAGCGGTGAGTTGAATGGCGGTATCCCAGAAAGACATGCCCCCCAGAGCCTGTGAATACGGTTTTATTTGGAAAAATGATCTCCGCAGATGTCATTCAGTTAGGGATCTTGAGGTGAGATCATCCTGGATTAGGGCAAGCCCGAAGTCCAATGGCAAATGTCCTTAAAGAGGACACACAGAGAAGAGAGAGAAGAGGAAGCCTGCGAAGCTGGAGGCTGAGGTTGCGAGGACACGGCCACAGCCAAGAAACTCCTGGAGCCACCAGGAGGTGGGAGAGGCAAGGAAGGAGTCCTCCCTAAAGCCCTCGGAGGGACAGCGGCCCTGCCAACACCTTGATTTCACACTTCCGGCCTCTGAAACTACAGGAGAACGTATCCGTGTTGTGTTTAGGCAACTCAGTTTGTGGTCATTGGTTACAGTAGCCGTAGGAAACCAGGACCAAGAGTGGCTGGTGGGGTATTTGCTGACTCCGTACATATTTAATCTTAAAAAGACTCAAGCCTTTCACTGAAGAGATAAAGCAGCGGGCGCCTGGGTGACTCAGTGGGTTAAGCGTCCGACTTCAGCTCAGGTCATGATCTTACGGTTCGTGGGTTCGAGCCCCGTGTCAGGCTCTGTGCTGACAGCTCGGAGCCTGAAGCCTGCTTCACATTCTGGGTCTCCCTCGCTCTCTGCCCCTCCCCCACTCGTGCTCGCTCACTCTCTCTCGAAAATAAACATTAAACATTTAAATAAAAAATCAATAAATGTTAAAAAAAAAAAAAGATAAACCAAGAAGGATGGAATTTCAGTCACTAATTAAGTACAGGGAGGACTATTCAGGATGGAGACCAAGAGCAACGGTGATGATCAGCTGCTTAGAATACAGTATTTGCTGACAGCACGAGAGACATGTGCCATTTTAACGAAGGTGGGTGGGTCTCTGGTTAGATACAAGTTCCTTGACATCATTAGTTACTGTCAGATATCTTTCTCTGGAAGGAAAAGGAAAGAACCACCATTTATCAATACCTAATATGCCTTTCTATGTTACAACAATATGTGTCGTATATTACATGTCGTATATTACAAACAACATACGTTATATCATTTAATTTCTACCACTGGGCAAACCAGCTTTTCCAATTTTATGAGTAAGTAATTTATGGACGCTCTCATGGCTACTGAGTGGGAGAGCAGACCTGACTTCAACTTTGGCCTCCGTTATACCATTTAAGTTCTTTCCACAGCACTACACTGCCTCCCGGAAGAGAGTTTTATTTCCCCTTTCATAGCACAGCTTTTTGAGGTATATAATTGTTATACAAATGGCACATACTTAAAATGTGTGATTGGTTAGCATTTGACATACGTGGAACCATCACCACAATCAGGACTGTGAACGTATCTATCATCCCCCAAGTTTCCTTAGGCCCCTTTGAAGCCCTCCCTCCGCCCTCCCTCCGCCCTCCCTCCACCCTCCCCCTGCCCGACTCCCCAGGCCACTGCTGATCTGCTTTCTGTCACTATAGAGAGTCATTTGCATTTTCTGGAATTTTCTATAAATTGAATCACGTGGTATATACCCTTTCTTGTCTGACTGCTCTCATTTAGCATAATTATGTTGAGATTCATCCATGTGGTTGTATGAATCAATAATTCATTCCTGTTCACTGCTGAATAGTATTCCAGTGTGTACATCCACCACTGTGTATTTACCCATTCACTGGTTGACGGATATTTGGGTTGTTTCCAGGCTCTTATGCATAAAGTTGCTCTGGACATTCATGTACAAGTCTTTGCAGGGACACAGGCTTTTATTTCTTGTGAGTAAATACCCAGGAGTAGAATGACTAGATCATACAGGTGTAGGTATATGTTTAAGCAGGTGTATGTTTAACTTTTTTAAAAAGTTTATAAAATGGTTGTACCATTTTACGTTCCCACCAGCAGTGGGACTAGGCCTTGCACATTCTCACCAATATTTAGTATGGTCGATCTTTTTAATTTTACATATTCCAATAGGTATGGAATGGTATCTCCTTGTGGTTTTAATTTGCATTTCCCTAATGACTAAGGATTTTGAGGATCTTTTCATGTGCTCATTTGCATTTCATGTATCTTCTTTGGTGAAGTATCTGTTCAAATCTTTTGTCCATTTTTTTAAATTTTATTTTTCATTTTTTAAAATTTACATCCAAATTAGTTAGCATCTAGTGCAACAGTGATTTCAGGAGTAGATTCCTTAGTGCCCCTGACCCATTTAGCCTATCTCCTCTCCCACAACCCCTCCAGTAACCCTCAGTTTGTTCTCCATATTTATGAGTCTCTTCTGTTTTGTCCCCCTCCCTGTGTTTATATTATTTTTGTTTCCCTTCCCTTATGTTCATCTGTTTTGTCTTTTCAAGTCCTCATATGAATGAAGTCATATGATTTTTGTCTTTCTCTGACTGACTAATTTCACTTAGCATAATACCCTCCAGTTCCATCCACGTAGTTGCAAATGGCAAGGTTTCATTCTTTTTGATTGCCGAGTAATACTCCATAGTATGTGTGTGTGTGTGTGTGTGTGTGTGTGTGTATGTATATATATATATATATATATATATATATATATATATATATATCACATTTTCTTTATCCATTCATCCGTCGATGGACATTCGGGCTCTTTCCATACTTTGGTTATTGTCGATAGTGCTGCTATAAACATGGGGGTGCATGTGCCCCTTCGAAACAGCACACCTGCATCCCATGGATAAATGCAATTCCTGGGTTGTAGGGTAGTTCTATTTTTAGCTTTTTGAGGAACCTCCATACTGTTTTCCAGAGTGGCTGCACCAGCTTTCATTCCCATCTTTTGTCCTTTTTTAAATTGGGGTGTTTGTTTCTTTTTTATTGGGTTTGGGGAGGTTTTTAAACATATGTTCTGGATACAGGTTCTTTATCAGATATGTGATTTGCACATTTTTCTTCTAGTCTGTGGATTGTCTTTTCTTTTTTAAAGGTACTTAGACTCATTCATCTGGGCTGGTTTAGGCCTGGTTCTGTAATGCAGTGGGATTGACTGAATGATAACTCAAAAGCCAGTGGAGCTGTAATAGTTTATATCTCAGGTTTTATGATGATTATTGTAGGAAGAGATGGCCCACGAAGTGTCACTGTGTTTGCCTCCCTTGAAAATCTCTGAAAAGGGCTATAGCCAATTTGGGGTCCGCTTCAAAAACCAATTGCTGAGGAATCTATACAAACCAAGAAAAGCATCAAAACCGACAGGATTCGGCAGGAGTCACCGAGAACCTGGAGAAAATGAGCTCTGTATGTGGGACCATGCTTGTAGGAAGCTCAGCCGGTTCCGTGTAGGGGGGACTTGCAGGCTGAGCCTGTTTTTGCCCAGGACGGGGACCGGCAGCTGGAAGGACTAAGGATTGAATACCACTGGAACTTCTTCTCTTATAAACAGATGCTTTTGTCCTGTGCGTGGCAGGCTAACTTCATGTGAAACTGTGCAAGCAACACGATTGGCCTTGCCTGTCTCCCACCTCCCCTGACGGTGACCCACTTTTCACCTTCACAGCCAGTGCTCACCGTTTGCGCGCCCCAACCAATAATCCGAGAAGCTCAATGACTAACGTGATAAGCACGTAGTAAAAATATTTATTCCCTAGGGCAGTATCTCAAAATATATATATACACCAGACTTTATATATCCAGCCTACGGTTAATTGGACAGTTCATCCTGTTATTTACACATTCTATACCCTTAATGACTGTTAGCTGCTAAAACATTCCAGGACTTCTCTCCCGGTGCACAAATGTACTTATTTCTGTCAGGTATGTATCAGCAGTGAGCCTGCTGGGTTACAGGACTAAACGTATGCTTAGCTTTAGTAGATACTATGAAAGAGTTTTCCAAGTGGTTGTACTAGTTTCCTCTCTTCCTAGTTATGGATGGAGTTCTGATTGCCTCCCATCCTCATTAATATTTGCTATCATCAGGTTTTGATTTTAGATAGTCTGGTGGATATGTAGCAGGATTGAGTTGTGGTTTAACTCAGAATTTCTATGATATGTTTCTGTGTTTATCGATTTCTAGCTGAATTCTCCCGAGGTCAAATAACATATTTTGTACGATTTCAAGCATTAAAAATTTGTTGATACACGTATGGCCCAGCATATGATCTATTTTGGTAAATGTTTCATGTGCGTGTGATAAGAATGTATATCCTCCACTTCTTGGGTACACGTTCTGTTAATGCCAAACATTGTTTATCATTTTGTTTAAACTTCCTATATTCTTTTTTTTTTTCCAATATTTATTTTTGAGAGAGAGAGAAAGAGAGCACATGAGCAGGGGAGGAGCAGAGAGAGGGGGAGGGAGAGAATCCCAAGCAGTCTCCTCGCTGTCAGCACAGAGCCCCACGTGGGGCTTGATCCCATGAACCATGAGATCACGACCTGAGCCAAAATCAAGAGTCAGACGTTTAACCGACTAAGGCACCCAGGCGCCCCGAAACTTCCTATATTCTTAATGATTTGGCACGGGGGGGCTCATACTATAACAGTAGCTGAGGTTGTTTTTAAAAATTTTTTCCATTTGACTAAGATTGTGGGTTTTATTTTTGTCTTTAGTTCTGTCAATTTTGGGCTGTATATGTTTTAAGGCTTCATTATTCGATCATCGAAATCTTTTTAAATTTTTTTTTTTCAACGTTTATTTATTTTTGGGACAGAGAGAGACAGAGCATGAACGGGGGAGGGGCAGAGAGAGAGGGAGACACAGAATCGGAAACAGGCTCCAGGCTCTGAGCCATCAGCCCAGAGCCTGACGTGGGGCTCGAACTCACAGACCGCGAGATCGTGACCTGGCTGAAGTCGGACGCTTAACCGACTGCGCCACCCAGGCGCCCCTCGATCATCGAAATCTTAAATGATGATATCTTCCTGGTGAACCACACCTTTGGTCATTGTGAAACATCCTTCTTTGTCTCTGGTTACGTCCACCTTAGTCTTCCCTGTCTGATATCAGTAACTGGCTTTAGTTAGTGTCGGTGACTGTGGCCATTTGTATTTTCCAAAGGTGGCCCCAGCGTTTCCCGTCTGGCTCGTTCCCTTTACTCCTGCAGTGGTAGCAGAATTCACGTTGCCTCCTTTTGAGCCCCTGTAGTCCTTTGTATGATTTCTGAGGCTAGCTCATGAGCATCAGTGCACTTCTGTCTTGCTTTCTTGAATGCCAACCCTTGGAATTCGGTCACCAGGCTATGAGAAGCCCAAACTGGCTCGCATGGAGAGACATGTGACAAGACCACGTCAGGCGCTCTAGCCTACAGCCCACCTAAGGCCCCGGATGACGTGTCAGACGTGCGAAGATGCCACGATGATACCAGCCCTCAGCGGCCGAGTCTCCCTCAGCCTCAAGTCCTCTTGGACCTTCAAGTCTTTCCAGCCGAGGCCCTAGACATCTTGGAGTGAAGAGAAGCCACACCACTGTGTCTTGTCCAGGTTCCTGATTGTGAACATTAAAAACGGTTCTGACACCACTAGGTTTTGAAGGTGTGAGCAATTGTAACGGAACGGGGTAGTGTACGTTTTCTATCCTTTGTTAATCGTTGCATATCTCTATGTTTTTAAGGTGGGTCTCTAGTAAACAGTAGGTAGGCTTTTAAAAAAAAACTGAGTCTGATAATACGGCTTTTAATTGGAGTGTTCAGTTTCTATTCTGTTTAACATAATTATTTCTCCACGGGTTTGAATCTACAATCCTACCAAGTTCTTACTATTCACTATACTTTCGCTATATTCTTTTTCTCTTCTCTCTTGCCTTCTTTTGGATTGACTCTATTTTAGTTTTGCACCGTCCCCTCATTAGCTTGTCAGTGACACACTCTGTTGTCAAACTTTTAACACTTCCACTGCATGTGGCAACCTGCATCCTGGACTTCCCACTCACATTTAAAGTCCCAGACACCCTCTCAAGATAACAGTCTTAAGCGTAGAGTGAGGTATGCGGACAAGGAGGCCAAGAAAGAAATCAAGAGCGAAAATTGTATCTAGGAAAGAGCTCGGTGCGTGGTTTCTGACCCAGGAGGCTGTCTGGTCTACGTCCATCGGAGACGTGTTTAGTTTCTGAAGGGATCATGTTTGCAAAGGAACCATGAGCCCTAAAAAGCCTTTGGCTGTTTTCAGCCAAATCTGGGCCCCCAAATTTCCAGAAGTAGGACACAGTCTGCCAAAGCAACAGCCTTCAAGGAAAACACACTCTCTCCAAGGGCAGTTCAGATGTGGTTTGATAACAGACAAGGAAAAAGGCCCAAACGGGGAAGCTAGAGGCCACACAGAACAACAGACAAGGGAAGGCTACCCTGAGAGCCCAATCAAGGTCGAATCTGGGAGATCTTCCTGCTTCTCGGGCAGACATGCTCATTACTTGTATGGACTGACGACTGTACCTCCTGTTCCTCCTTTTAGCAAATGGGGGCTTGTCCTCCTTCACCCTGGCCAGCCCGTGACATGCTGCACTCAGACCTGGGCAGCGGATGCAGACCTTCTGGAGAACCTCGCCCTTTTTTTTTTTTTTTTTCAAGGTTTTATTTAAATTCTAGTTGTTAACATACAGTCAGAGAACCTAGCCTTTGAACTGTACGCAATGTTTGGTAAACTGCTTTGGGGGTTGTCTCCCCTGGGGTTTCACGAGTGGGGAGAAAAATACCATGAATATTAACCGCCTACAGGGGTATACTGCAGCTGAGACTGGTCTGTATTACCAAACCCATTTCCTCTTTTCTCGGGGCTCACGGACCTCATTCCCCATCCTCCCTTGTAAGAAAGCACGGCTTTGCGGAGTTCTAGCCAATGGAAAATGAATGGAAGAGAAAGGGCCATTTTGAGGCCTGGCCCATAAAAACCTCCTGAGAGATCCCGTCCCATTTTGTCTTGATGCTAAGGGGCACGGTGACTTTAGCAGCCTGCCTTAAGAGGGACGAGCTACAGGCGAGAAGGAGCCTTCCTTCCGGAGCCACGGCTCCGGCACCTGTTTTGGAATTGATGTGAGTGGGAGAGAAATACCCATTTGCTAAAGCAAGCTAGCCTTACCCTAACTACCACACAAAGCCTTTCTTCACCTACCTCAATCACACACAAAACTCTCTCTGCTGTGTCTGGTAGTTTAGAGAGGGGAGGGATATACTTTAAACACTCCGTCCTTGGGGCGCCTGGGTGGCGCAGTCGGTTAAGCGTCCGACTTCAGCCAGGTCACGATCTCGCGGTCCGGGAGTTCGAGCCCCGCGTCAGGCTCTGGGCGGATGGCTCAGAGCCTGGAGCCTGTTTCCGATTCTGTGTCTCCCTCTCTCTCTCTGCCCCTCCCCCGTTCATGCTCTGTCTCTCTCTGTCCCAAAAATAAATAAACGTTGAAAAAAAAAAATTTTAAACACTCCGTCCTGATAGCGTTTCTAAGTGGGAACAGAACGCCGAAATTTAAAGGAAAAGTTCCCAACTCCATTTGGACAAAGTGTCCTGGCCCACGAGCGGTAACCCCTGCCCTGTTCCCATCTCACTCCAGTGGGGAAGGCTTTTGAACCCTGGGAGGCAGGAGCCAGCAAGACCCCAGGACAACGGAAGAAAAGTGGACTCAGGCAGAATCACAGATATGTTGAGGCAAAGTTACCTTGAGGTATCCTCGTTGGGTCCTTCCTCCCGTTTTTACAGATAAGGAGACGCAGGCTCAAGAATTAAAGGGAGTCGTCGCATAAATTTGGTGACAGGGCTAAGATTAGAAGCCGGGTCTCGGGGCGCCTGGGTGGCGCAGTCGGTTAAGCGTCCGACTTCAGTTCAGGTCACGATCTCGCGGTCCGTGAGTTCGAGCCCCGCGTCGGGCTCTGGGCTGATGGCTCGGAGCCTGGAGCCTGTTTCCGATTCTGCGTCTCCCTCTCTCTCTGCCCCTCCCCCGTTCATGCTCTGTCTCTCTCTGTCCCCAAAATAAATAAAAAACGTTGAGAAGCCGGGTCTCCTACTATTATCTATGGCAGAAGAAGATAGGCACACACCATTGCTGCAGCCGGCGGTCAAACATTTCTTTGATGTCTCGTGGTTTTCCTGAAGATTTCATGCCAATTCCCCAATCGATACCATAACATACGCTCAATAATTTTATGTGAAAGAAAGTTTTAAATTACTCGTCATCAACTAGAGAGGACTCTCCCGGAAGACGCACTGTATTTCTCTACCCCTGGATACACTACTACTTACCTCCAGGCATGCACACACCCCAGGCTGAAACACGCGGCTGGATCGCAGACGCAAAATGATCTTAGCACAAGGGGCTGGGCCTGAACTCTTCTTGTCCTGACTCCTTCCCTCTATGGTCTAGCGCCCAGATTCAGCCTCAGTCCTAGAGAGTCAAGCATCACCCTCCAGGTGGGCCGGTCGGACTCCTACTTGTCCTTCGAGGTTCAGGTCCAACATCATCTCCTCTAGGAAGCCTCCTATGACCCATCCAAGTTTCCCTGCCCCACCCCCCACGCACTAGGCCCGAGGCATCCTAATTCCCGCACTTCCCACGCCACGTTCCAGTGCCATCTGTTGGCATGTTTGCCTCTTCCAGAAAGTATGACACATAAAAAAGTACTCAGTAATAGAAACGAGTGACCTGAAGGCGGTGCCTGGGTCTCCCTGGGGCCCACATCTCGCGCTCGCCGGCCCACTCCTGCTGGGGCCGCCCGGGTAGGGAGCTCGGCAAGTGCACACTTACTGGCTGGGGGAGGGGCTCCGGAGGTAGTGGGCCTGCACGGCCCTCACACTGGTTTCATCCTCCTCACTTGGGACGACCTGCTCCTCCTCTGGGTCCCCGCTGGTCGCCATGACAGCCTGACAGTCCCTGTGGGTTTGGCAGGAGAAAGGTGGTTAGGGAATCCGCTTCTGGAGGTTTTGTGGGGGGAAGGGGTATATCGGCGGCGTTAGCGGGGGAAGGTCAGCGCGTACGACCCACCCCCGGGAGGGAGACGACCCATGGGGAAAGCCCGGTCTGACTTGGGTTCGGCAGGACACCGAGATGCACGCCCCAGCTGTGTCAGCTGTCCACCTTGGAGTCACAATATTTAAGAAGCGACAACCTGGCCCCTTCCTCAGATCCCGCCAAGGAGGCAGCGAGGCGACCCAGGGCTCTGCGTGGACTAAGCTAAAGCCGTTGGAAAGCAAGGGATTCCTCAGGCCAGAAGGATCTTTCTGTTGGAAGTCCCGGGTGTGCCCTCACATACACACAGGCACGTGAGCACACACACGTACGCGTGCGTACATATATGTAGGCACACGCCCCACTCGTGCACAGACGCACGCCTTGGCCTCTCCTGAGGGAGGGGCGGGTGGCCCTCTTCAGTGCCTCTCACCAAGGCCGCAGGGGTCATTGCCTTTGGCTCAGGCACCACCCTGATTAAGGAACATGAAATCCCTCCGGAGCTGGTCCCACACACGGCTGGGCCTTGCCACTCCAGGCAGAGTTGCTGCCCCTCTGCTTGTAAGTCTCGGGCTCACAGGACACAATGAAGGGAGAGGCGCACTCACCGAGGCTTTGCCTAGATCTCCACACCAAAGGGCAGTCACCCAAGGGCTGAGGGACCCGGATAAAAGGGCCAAAAGTTCCGATCAGCGAGAGGGACCAACCTCTTTCCTCTCTTCAGTGCTTCTGCTCTGAGGGACAGGACAGCTGTTAACGGGAAATCTTAGCTACCTTCTAAATTTAGCCTCTGGCCCCATAGCCTGGCAGATCTCTGGGAGGACGGAATGCAGTCTCAGGACCCAGACCTGAAAGCTGGCCCCATTTAACTCTTTCCCTCCTGCTCCTGGCTGCTTCTCTGGACACCGGACACTGACATTGAGCAGCAAAGTTAGAAGAAGGTCAGGCTTCATAGATGGAGAGGCCTGAAGAGAAGGTTTCCTTTGGACTCTCTCTCTTGCCTGCAGCTACCTATTCAAAGTCTTTCCAGAAGGCGGTCTAGTGCCACAAATCTAGAAGAACGGAACAAATTGTATCCCAGCCCCATGTCAGTCTAGAGGGTGCTGGGAAAAAATACCCAATATATAGATTGGGGCAGGGGCTCTGATGGATGTCGGGAGAGGACTGTGGTGCAACTAAAGGGTATAGTCAACGGCTTGTGACCAGGGTTACGTTTCTCTGAACAGCGATGACTCTGAATAGTAAACGAATAGTTGTGTTCACCCTCTACAATCCCTCCCCGACGACACTCACATTCGTGGGGATGGTCAAGTGGCAAGCCTGGGTTGTGTAAAAATCCCACGAGCTTCGGGGCTCCTGGCTGGCTCAATCATTGAGCGTTCGACTTCGGCTCGGGTCATGATCTCACGGTACAGTTCTGTGACTTCGAATCCTACATCAGGGCTCGCTGCTGTCAGCACAGAGCCTGCTTCCAATCCTCTGTCCCCCCCCCCCCAGTGCTCCTCCCCCACTCCTGCTCTCTCTCTCAAAAATAAATAAACATTAAAAAAATTCCACAAGCTTCATAAACTTCAGATGAGCTCATAGCCCACCTTACTCCCCTTTGTAAACTCCCACCATCACCATGACCAAAGCAAAGCCCAAAAACCCAATAGTTCAGCCCCTCATCTCACACATTCTATAATTACACCTCCATCCATCCATCCATCCATCCCATCCCATTGGTCTACCCATTCACAAATGCTTATCTACTATGCGTCACATAATTATATGCTCAAAATGGTCCTTCTCCTTGGCCAAATGGAACAGTGTCTTGCACATGGTACCATCAAAAATTGGCTAAATAAATGAATGAGCTCACGCTTTATTAGGAGGAATGAGACACAGATCAAAAATAACTCCAGCATAAGGCAGAATGTAGTTAGTATCCTAAGAGAGATCCAGAGTTCTGTGTGGGTTCACAGGAGGGAAGAGCCCTTCTGGCTGAAGAAGTCAGGAAAGGCTCCATAGAAGAGGTAATGATACACACACTGGCCTTTTAAAAAACAAGTTGGATCATAAGAGCAGATATGATGGGGGAAGAAATGCCAGAGGGGAGAGCATGAACGAAACTGGGGGATGTCAGCGGTTAAAGCTGGGAAGAAAGCAAACAGGTTGTGTGGCAGAGACTGGGCAGGGCTGGAGTTAGGGGCTCCTTTGGAAAGAGTGGTCAAGGAACACATCTCTGAGGAGGAACATGGCACCACCCCTGGCCAGTCACCAAACCTCCACCCTGAGGGTCAAAATAGGGACTCGGGAATCGACTGCCAAGGAATGGCCATAACTGAGAAACGCTGGGGATTCATTTCATGCCCACCCAAGGTTCCATAAAGATGAGATGTGGTTTGGGAGAGAGGTGAGGTAAGGGAGGGAAGGGGCAAGGAAGGACAGAAGGGCTGCCTCAGTCAGGGTAAGGCTCAAGGGGATAGGGCCACAGCACAGAGAATGAAAGGGTGGCAGGGAAGTAAGGGAGGGAGGGAAAGACGGAGAGCCAACAACACACCTAAGAGAGGCAACAGATAAGGAGGGGACCGCTCAGCAGGAGGCATGGCCTCTGTCTTCTGTATACCCTCAGTCACCTGCAGAGGGTGACATCAGGCCACTGGAGTGAAATCAGAAAAACACTCACTAGCTGTATGACCTTTGAGAGCTCATTTCACTCCTCTGAGAATCAGATCCCTGTTTGTAAAATAGAGAACCGTCATACTCATCTCCCCATTTTGTTCTGACCACTCAGCCCAAAGTGGGGCCCCTTTCCTCCGCTCAATTTCATTTCCTGTAACATTTTCTGGGTTATGTTCCCCATAGCACCATCACCCTTGAAGTAGGGTGACCAGTCATTTCCACTTTGCCTGGACTAAGAGATTCCAGGGACAAGGGATTTTCTCTTTTAAAACCAGGGTGGGGGCGCCTGGGTGGCGCAGTCGGTTAAGCGTCCGACTTCAGCCAGGTCACGATCTCGCGGTCCGGGAGTTCGAGCCCCGCGTCAGGCTCTGGGCTGATGGCTCAGAGCTTGGAGCCTGTTTCCGATTCTGTGTCTCCCTCTCTCTCTGCCCCTCCCCCGTTCATGCTCTGTCTCTCTCTGTCCCAAAAAAAAAAAAACGTTAAAACCAGGGTGGTTCCATGGGCGGGGGCGGCGGGGGCGGAGACAATCCCTTTAATAAATGGTGCTGGGACAACTGGACGGCTACGTGCAAAAAAATGAAACTGGACCACTTCTTACATCATACACAAAAATAAACTCAGAATGGATTAAGGACCTAAATGTGAGACATGAAACCATAAAAGTCCTAGAAGAAAACACAGGCAGTAATTTCTTTGACATCAGCCACAGCAACATTTTTCTAGATATAACTCCTCAGGCAGGGGAAACAAAAGCAAAAATAAACTATTGGGACTACACCAAAATAAAGAGCTTCTGCACCATGAAAAGAAAAAAAAAAAAAAACCATCAACAAAATGAAAAGGGTAACCTACTGATTGGGAGAAGGTGTTTGCAAAAGATATGCCCTATTAGGGGTTATTATCCAAAATATAGAAAGTATTACTCAGCACCAAAACAACAATCTGATTAAAGAATGCACAGAGACCCTGAATAGACATTTTCCCAAAGAAGACAGATGGATGGCCAACAGACATGTGAAAAGACGCTCAACATCACTAATCATCACGGGAATGCAAATCGGAAACACAATGAAGACATCACCTCACACACATTAGAATAGCTAACATAAAAGAGACAACAAATAACAGGTGTTCACAAGGATGTGGAGAAAAAGGAACCCTCAGGAACTGGTGGTACAGCCACTGTGGGAAATAGTATGGAGGTTCCTCAAAAAATTAAAACTAGAAATACCATATGATCCGGTAATTCTACGGATACAAACTCAAAAGAAGATGAAAACACTAACTGGAAAAGACATATGCACCCCTGTTGACTGCAGCGTTATTTACAGTCGCCAAGAAGCAGCCCATGTGCCCTCTGATGGGTAAACAGACGAAGAACATTACTCAGCCACAAAAAAGCACGAGATCCTGCCATTTGCAACAACGTGGTTGGACCCAGGGGGCGTTATGCTAAGTGCAATAAGTCCGACAGAGAAAGGCAAATGCCGTTATCATTCCACTTACGTGTGGAATCTAGAAAACAAAACAAACAGACAAACGAAGAGCAGAAACAGGCCCACAGATACAGAGAACAAACCGATGGTGGCCAGAAGGAAGGCGGAAAAATCGGTGAGGGGAGTAGGAGATCCAGGCTCCAGTTAAGGAATGAATAAGGCATTCATTAATTCTCTTGGCTAAGAGAATTACAGTGAAAGGTATCACCATAGCATTGCAGCATGGCGGGTGGCAGCTAACTCGTGACGAGCACAGCATAAGGTATAAACTTGTTGAATCGCTACGTTGTACACCGGAAACGAATGTCACATTGTGTCTGGTCCAACTCTACCTCGATTCTTTTTTTAAGGACAGTTCCAAGCAAACCGAGACAAGTTGGCCATCGTGTTTCTAAGGCGGTCTTCTTTCTTTACTTGTGTAACTCTCATCTTCCCAACCAAATGGTCAATTCTCTGAGCATAGAGCCTTCCTGTCTTCTTCATGACTGTGGCTGTAGTGTGGGTCGGGTGGGGGTTGAGGAGAAGGGAAGGAAGAAGGGGATCCTATTGTGGTCTGGGGTGTGTCAGCAATTGTGGGCGACGCCCTTCTTTGATTGGCTTAGAGAACCTGCCTCTGAGATCATTCCCCTTTTTATTACAAGATGTTAACTTCCTATCTGTTATAGCAGCCCACACCTTGGTGAGAAGTCCAGGACTTTGTACACCTGCCAAATGGAGAAAAGGCGGGGGGTGAGGGGGCGGTGACTGGTTCAAGTCCAGTCCAATAGGTTAGCTCCTCTGCCAGACCAGCTGACGAGCACAATTGGGGGGCCAGGCTGGGCAGAGGTGCGCAGGAAAAGGGAAACCACAGCGACAGAGGGCTGGGCCAGGCCAGAGGCTGCTGTAAATTCAACTAGTCAGCCCAGACCTGTCTGGGGCTCAAGCCAGGCTGGGCTTGGGGCACAGAGGAAGCAAGACCATGGCGAGGAAGATGAGGCCTGTGCTGGGGATGCTCTGTGCAGGTGAGTAGGCTCTTCCCCTGTCCAGGGCCCAGGGGCGGGTGAGACAAGGGGCCTGAGTGTTGGCAGTGCCTCCTCAGGGAGGCCCTCCAGTGACATAGATGAGTTCCTGCTGGGCAGAATTACAGGTTCTGTTGTGCAGGCGGCAGGTTCCAGGCCAGAACCAGTAGCGGAATGGCCTGTATATGCGTATCAGTAAATAAAATCCCGGGCCATTTCTGGAATGAATAATTCATAAATTCTCAAGACTGTAAATTCTGATCCCGAATCAGATCACGAGATCAGACACACAATCTGACAATAGGGACTAAGTATTTGAAATCAAGTCCCAGAGAATCCAGAGTGTGTGGGTATCGACATGTTCACTACCTGGGGTTTTACCCGTCGCCTTAAAACTAGAGGAAAAGGCAATGGTAAAAGTGATAATATCTCCATCCCACGTAGGGAAACCGAGGCAGAGAGACACTGTAACTTGCTCAATATCATCCCCAGAGCAAGAGAAGACTCAAACCCTTCAAAAACCCAACTACAAAGGCCCTCTCCAAAGGTCGAAGCCCTTGGGCCCTTCTGATACTCTGGTCACTGAAAACTTGGCAGGTGGGAACACCCTGCAAAATAGAAATCAGACATTTGTCGATATAATGGTCAAATCCAAATCCACTGCTGTCAAACAGCAAAGCCATTGCGTGGGACCCATGGAGTGTTTAAGGGTTAGGGCGGAGGCCTTGGTGTTGGGGTACTGGGCACAGGGAGGAAGTAGAATGCAGAACGGAAATTGAGAGACTGGGGCTGAGGGAATTGGAGGAGTATCTCTAATTTAGTGTATTTGGCTATGCTAAGAAATCCCATCAGCCTGCCATCTAGAAACTGTTCCAGGCGTCAGGGATCTGGTAAAAATGGGGAGGAGGTGAAGAGTTATACCAGGAAACTTAGGAAACCCCTAGGCCTGGGAAGTGGGGCCAAGGTATTCAGCTGTTAGAGCAAGCCCCAGGACCAGCTGGCCTGTCGGCCCAGCGGGCCCCACGCTCCCCATCGCTCAAAACCTGGCCTTCAAGCCCTTAGGTGGAGGTCAAGGCCTGGATGTGGACCTGGGAAAGATCCATCAGCTCAGGCTGGCTCAAGCCCCACAAGAGGCCCAAATGACTGGGGGTAGAGAGGCCCTCATGAGCAGGTTAGAGGGCCTCGGTGGTTCATTCCTCCATGGAAACCTCTTTACTGAACGCATGGTTTCTGCAGGGGTCTCAGGAGTGAGGGGTCTGGAATGATCGCAGCCATGAGGGAACCTGTCTCAGCCATCAGTTGCACACAGTAAGGATGCTTCAAGCCCTGAGGGAGGGAGGCTGAAAGGAAATGACCATCCTCCCCGGACTAGGCCAGGGACGCTCTGAGCCCGAGGTCTTGCCAGGGACGTTTCCCCCTCCGCCACCCCCCTGTACACATCCTTGCATTTGCAGTCTGGCTACAACCAGTGCATTTTTGGCCTAGCAAACAACTCTAAAACAAAAAGAATGAAAAGTGGTCTTAACTCTGAATTGCCCGGAGGGGTCCATTTTGCCCCTTCCTTTGAGGAGGCGTGTGACCCCTGGGGAAACTCCCCCAGTGGAACCAGCTCTTGGGCCTGTGTTCAGACCGGATGATGAAGCGTGCCTTCTGCCGTCATCCCCTTCCCTCTACCCGCCCGGCCTGCCCGGTCCAGCTCCATGCGTCCACGACCTTTGCCTCCGTACCTTACACGAAGGGGGAGGAGCTGGGGCAGTGGGCAGGACAAGCCCTGGTCGGTGGCCAGCTCGGGGCATAGGGACGCTTGTCCAAGTGGAAACATCTGGGGACAAAATGCCCACTGCCATACACGTGAGCAATGAAGGTGTTCAAAGGGCATCTGGGTGGCCCTTCCCACCATGTGTCAGGAGAGGACCCCCGAGGAAGGAGCAGGGAAGTCAGGGAGGGGCTCCTGGAGGAAGCGGAGCTTGAGCTGGGTTCCAGAAGACCTATTAGCCTTCCCTCCCGCTTCCTTTCTCCACCTGAACCTGCACAGGAATGACCTAGATTTTGCTGATGTCCTGGGCAGAGCAACACCCCCTCTGAGTGAGCCAGTAGGCCCCAGGACTCATCAGACGTTGGGGAGACAGAAATTATGACATACGGTAGGGACCCAAATGGAAGGTGGCATATTAGAAAATTTAAAAACAATATGAAAGCCCACGGGAAATCAGCCTGACAAGACTAGTTCGCCCTTCCAGAGCAAATGTTCCCACCTCCTCCTATCATGGAGCTCTACCCCGTCACAGGCACTGGGAGGGGCCTCTCCCTTCCTGTGCTGACTTTACACGGCGGCGGTGGGGGGGGCAAATTAGTTAACCTCCATCAACCTCCGTTTCCCGCTCTGTGCAATGGGGGAGGGTAATCTATAATGTGTACAAATGCAGTGTGCCTCCCACAGGGTTATTATGGATAGTAAATGAGTTTGTAAACGTAAAGGTCTTGGAACAGTGCCTGGCGCATAATAAGCATTCAATAAATGCCAGTTATGATTATTACGGATATTATTAGTGCGGGCAAGTGTAAGTTACAGAGAATTAGTAGACTTTGGTAATCAGTCGCCTGAGCGCTGGAGTCTGGTTAGACGTGTGCCAAGAAAGAGTCAGGGTCACCATGGACGAGTCCTGAGATATCGCCCCTCCCAAAGGCTTCTGGAGAAAACGGCCCAACTCGTACACAGAACTAAGGCTCTTCCCCTCCGGGGAAGTTTTTCCAGCCACCAGACTCCGTGAGACTTGAAGTGACAGAGGTACAGTTGCAGGAAAAGAGATGTGGAAAGAGGAAGCCGCCCGAGGGAAAATAGAGTCTCTAAGCAGCTCCACCTGGAGTCACTAAAATCTTTGAAGACTTGATAAAAGACACAAAAAAAAGCCCCACCTTCCCAGAACTAGAGGAAACCCCTTTGAAGCTTATATTAGAAAAACTTTGGAAAGTACTGCATTATACAGAGAAACAAAGGAATCTATCATCCCAAAATACAGTAGAGGAGGAAATACATTTTTTCTCCCTCATCCGAAAATATTTCAACGAATCCATGGATGCTTGATCCATTTGGGGGGGGGGGTCCTTTCCTGGGATCTAGGGGTCCAGGTTCCTGAACTGAGGCTGACACGCCATTTTAGATCCCTTCCCTGGGGTCTCTGCTAGAGCCACAATTCCCCGCAGGATAATTTTCCCTAAAAGACTTACACTTGTCCACTCTGAAGTTCACACAGGCTCGGGGAGGTCCCTGTGGTCTGCCCTGTCACAGTGCAGCAGATCTGAGCTCAGTGTCAAGCTCTATGTCCAAGCTCCTAAGCAGGGACCCGGCCCAGGCTGTGAGGTTTGTGGATTTCGGCCTTAGACGTGCACACCTGAGTAGAATCAGATAAGGGGGTGGCCTTGCGCCCAGCGAATCTTGACTCTGAGAGGACGGTACTCAGGCCAGGGCCAGCATGGTGTCAGCGCGGCGTGCTGTGAGATGGGCAGCCCAGCCTTTCACCTGCTCCGTGGGTATGAGCCCTGTTGTCACGCCCATCCCCCGGGCCCGGCTCCCACCAAGGGCCTGGGCACCACCTGCTCCTGGTGTCTGAGCACAGGTCAGAAGCCAGCACTCCCAGGGAGGGCTCATGTGCCCGGGGAATTACACAGTCTACCTGCCAGAGATTCGATCAGGATGAAAATGCCCCAGTCCCAGCCGCAGCCTCAAAGGGGAAGGATGTCATGAATGGTCAGCCCAAGGGGAGTACGCGTGCAAAGGGGGAGGAGTGATGGTTTAGGGCGGTGGCTATCAACCCGAGCTGCCCATCACAATCACCCCGGGAGTAAAAAACAGAGATGCCCCGGTCCCCCCAGACCTTCTGAATCAGAATCATGGGGAGGCAGAATCTGCATGTCTCCCTGAGGTTGACAGAGTTACCCAGGTGATTCTCACGTGCCATCTATGTTTATGTCATATACTGAAACTTGAAAGAAAGTAGGTGTAATCAACGGTCACCTCTGTTGCCACGGATACTCTGCAAGTGACGCGGCTCAGTTGTGCGCCATCTGGAGACTGTCCTGAGTTACAGTCCGGCCTCTGATCTGGTGTCTCGACTCAGGGGCCCAAGTGCGTGCATTCTCGCACTTTCGCGTGCATAAACGTCCCCTGGGGATCTTGTTAAAATGCAGACTGATTCGGCAGGGCAGGGCCTGAGATTTCGCATGCCTAACAAGCTCCCAAGGGATGGTGATGCTGAGAAACGGTTTAAGAAACAAGACTCCAGGGCGGAACGGGTTGGTGGGCACAGGTGTGACCCTCATCTTGCCGTTGTCCCCCAGTCCCATCCCCGGGCTTCTGGGTAACGCAGCCACACTGCTGACTGTGAGGTTGGTCCCTGGGAGGCCTGGGGAGAACGCGTCTGGCTCAGGATGTGCTTGTATTCCTGGCAGCCCTTGACCCTGTTCATTCCTCCTTCCGGAAACTATTCTGTCTGCTCCCATGATAACCCCTCTCCCGGTTCTCCTCCTCCGTGCTGGCCTCCTCCTCTCAGGTGGGCTTCATTCTCCTCTGCCCACCAGGAAATGTCAGAGCTCCCCACGCCTAGACCCACTTCTATTTTCACTCTACAGTCACATCCACATCTTCGGGCGTCACCCGTTTCCAAGGGGCTCACGATTTATGCCGTCAAACCCGACCTCTCTCCTGAGCTACCTACACCCGCAGATCCAACAGCCCGCATGACCTCTCAACTTAGATGTCTCAGAAGCCCTTGCAGACTCACCAGCTGAAAAGCAAGCTCGTAATCTTTTCCCCTAACCTGGCCTTTCTCAGCGGACTCTGCCTCGTAAATGACGCTCATCCGTCCAGGAATGAAAGCCAGAAACCTAGCAGTCATCCGTTAACAGCTTCCTATTGCTGTGTGAGAAACCAGCCCCGGACTGAAAATGACAAAGTAGGCATTTGTTTTGCTCACGACTCTGCCGTTTGGATGGGGCTGGGCAGGGACGCTTGTCCTTGCTCTAGGCGGCATCACCCGGGATGACTTCCCGGGGTTGGAAGACCCACTTCCAGGATGGTCCACTGGCTGGGCTTGCTAACTCTGGCTCCTCTCTCTCTGGGCCCCTCTACAGGGAAGCACAGCCTCTAACTGGCCCGGTGTGCCTGTTTTGCCCCTTCTATCTGTCCTCTACACTGGAGCCAGAACAATCTTTTAAAGTAAAATGATGACCATGTCAACTACCCCTACTTAAAGCTCTGCAGTGGTTTCCCACCTGCTGCCAGACTCAAATCGTGAGGGTAGGTTCTCCTAATTAGGTTAGATTTAAGTTCTATAGACCCCTGGAATGTTCACCGAACCCCAGCATGTCAGCACTCCGACTGATCCCCGAGACTGCCTCCTATACCTTGGACAGTCCAAAAATTTCTGTCATATCCCGTGTTTACTCCTCGGTTTGGAAACATATTCATCACTGGCTTTACCTGTAGTATCCACACCTTCCTTTTTTTTTTTTTTTTTTTCCTGTCTAATCTTCAAAGGCTACAAGTCCCTTTCCTCCATTAAAGACTTCTCAGGTCACTTTGGGTCCCACTGATGTCTTCCTAATAGGAACTTATAGTCTGACCACTTTGCCATTTGTTATGTTGCCATTCAATCTTACGCTCACTTGGAGCTTCTCTCCAAGTCTCCATTTTCTAATCTCATCTGCTTCTATCAAAAGTCACCCATTCTAGGGACGCCTGGGTGGCTCAGTGGGTTAAGCGTCCGACTCTTGATTTGGGGTCGGGTCATGATCTCATGGTTCATGAGTTTGAGCCCCACATCGGGCTTTGTGCTAACAATCCAGAGCCTGCTTGGGATTCTCTCTTCTCTCTCTGCCCCTCCCCCGCTAGCATTTTTCTCCCCTCCCCCTCCCCCCGCAACAAAATAAACTTAAAAAAAATAATAAAAGCACTTAAAAAAAAAAGTTACCCATCCCGAGTGCCTTTCCAGGGTCTGATGGATAAGAGGGATTAATTAAGGAGATGGGTCGGTCCTGCAGGTGAGAGGAAGAGTCGCCCAGTGTGTCCCCCCTCCTCCCCAGACAGCACTTGCATTCAGCAGCTTCAGTGTCGCCCCTCAGTGGTAGGGATTTCAGTATTGAGAAAGCTGGTGGCAGACATATTCCACCCGGAGGCTCTTATAGAGGGTGTTGCCCCTCAAACTCCTCCGTGTTGGCAGAGCCCAGGTCTTACCCCCCCCCCGCCCCCCCGCCCCCCCCCGCCCCCCCCCCACCCCGTCTGCTGGGCTTGTCTCTGTTCCCAGCTAGCCCTGTCCCTGGAGCAGCCCTCTCTGCCCCAGCACCAGCTGTCACACTTGGAGCCCTCCTCCTTCCTGAGGTGCCTCCCTCCCCTGTGCCACCCGGTGGCCTTTGGGCTGCTTCCTCATTTTCTGCCCTGGTGAGTCAGGGATGCCCTAAACACCTGGCACGGGCAGGACACAGTCACAGATAGGGGCTCCCACGTAGGGACTTGTCTCTCCGCACACATGGAAGCAGCTGACACTCGCCGTGAGCGCGGCTAGTCCCATAGGACCTGATCCCACCCTTCCTCCCCACCCCCCACCCCCCCAGGCGGGAGTCTTGCTTTTTCTGGCTGCTTCTTCTATGTTCTTACATATACAAGTTCAGCATAGTGAATTGACTCCTTGGGGGCGGGGCAATTCCAAGTCCCGCCTCCTCAATGAGCCTTTCTGTTACAATCCTTCTTGGGGTGGTAACACTGCCCCTCCCGTCCCTCCCCCTACACTTGACTCCCTTGACACTTGCACTTAATTAGGCTCCATTAGGCTGCCGGCTGGCAGGGACCTTTGACTCCTTCCTGTGCAGGGACTGTGCCCCAGGCCACTTGTTTTTAAGTTTATTTATTTTGCACGAGAGAGAGAGAGAGAGAGAGAGAGAGAGAGAGAGAGAGAGTCAGTGGGGAAGGGCAGCGAGAGGGAGGCAGGGAGAGAATCCCAAGTAGGCTCTGAGCCGTCAGCACCGAGCCTAACGCAGGGGCCCCGTGACCCCAAGCCCAAGTAGGACGCTTAACTGACCAGTCGCCCGGGCGCCCCAGTCCACAAGGTCTCATGAGCACCCAGCTCTGTAGAAACCTTGGCGGGGGAGCTGGCAGGCAGTGGCGACAAGAGAAACGGGAGACACCCTGCCAGCAGGAGTGTGCCATCTGACTGCACGCACCAGCCGTCGGAACGTGAAGATTGTGTGTGCACGAGAGAAGCGTGCCGCCTGAAGCAGGTCTGGACAAGCCTGTGAGCAGGCGGGGGCTGGGACGTTCCCGGTGGTTTCTGGAGGAGGTCCCAGTGGTTTCTGCCTCACTTCCCCAGCGCCTGGCCCTGAAGTAGGACCCTGGCGAAATTCATTGACTCGATTAGAAGTTACGGATCCCTACACGTCCAGGCTGACAAATGCTAAGTTCTAACCACCGCTGCCACCAGTGGAGGAAGCACCCCCCCCCCCCCCCCCCCCCCCCCCCCCCCCCGCCCAGGCCCTGTGAGCTGCCTCTCCCCCTCCAGGGGACTAACACTTCCTCAAGGCCAGAGCCAGCGCCTTGCCCTGGGGCGGGTGGGGTCACCTCTGGCCTCGGGGCACCTCCTCCTTAACCATGTGGTTTCTCAGAGCAGATGGATTTTCCTAAGTGAAAACCTCACTGCCAGTTCCCCAGGGGTTCCAATAATGCGCTGCGTTTGCCTCAAGCGGCCAGTTCCATCAAACATTTCATTATCGTCCTTGGATGTATTACTTTCGGGTGAGCTCTCAGGAGACAGTTTATTATCTTCTTAACAAACCTTAATTATTTACAAGCAGTCATCAGGGCTTCAGGCTGGGTCTCCGACCCCACCCTTTTAGGGAGGTTCAATGGACCTTTCTCCTTTCCAACTGGGGCGTCTTCCCCTCTCGGGGGGGCTCTTTTGGTCTTTTATTTGATTTTTTGGCATGTTTCTAGCAATCGGTAAGACAGGTTCTCCAGCAAGTTTCTCTGGGTGTGAATCCCACCCATCTTTCAAGCTCAGATTCTCTACAACTCGTTTATTTGCTGTGGAAGAGTGCTTGCTTGAGCACCTCCTCGGTGGGGCCCTTTGTTGAGCCCTGGGGACACAAAGATGAGGAAAACAGAGTAGCAGAGGGGGAAGACGTGACGATCTAGAATGCTGGTATAGTTCTTGCCCCTGTGCCAGGGTAGAGGACATGCATGCTGACTATGGTAAGCCATGCAATCCCCCCCAACAACCTTGAGTTAGGTAATAAATACTGTTATCCTGGTTTCATAGCTGGGAAAACAGAGGCACAGAAAAGTTAATTAAGTTGGTTAAGGTCACACAGAAAAAGAGGGGTGCCGAGGTGGCTCTGTCGGTTAGGTGTCCACCTTTGGCTCAGGTCATGATCTTTCGGTTCGTAGGTTCGAGCCCCGCGTCGGGCTCTGTGCTGACAGCTCGGAGCCTGGAGCCTGCTTCAGAGTCTGTCTCCCTCTCTCTCTCTGCCCCTCCCCGCTCACGCTCTGTCTCTCTCTCTCTCTTTCAAAAATAAATAAACATTAAAAAAAAACTTTTTTAAAGAATGAGGACGGCAGCCTGGGCAGTTTGGCTCCCGCATTTGGGCCCTTGGCCACTCTGCCACTTGTGTTATAAACTTTCATGAGACAGAGACAGAAGTGCTAAGAGGCAGGTACTCCTGGGTAGCAGGTGGCACAAAGGAGAGAGGCATCCACTCTGCTTGGGAGAGCCTGGACCTTCCCTTTAGGACAGTGGACCCACTCTAAACTTCTTCCTCAGCAAACGATGGCACCAGGAGATTCTGATTCCTTCCAAGAGGTGAAAGCACTCGCTCTCCCACTTTGTCTGTCCTTGGAGAGGTTAACACAACACTGACCATTTTTAACCCCTTGTGGGGAATTAGCTGAGTCAGTTGGATACTCTTCACGAATAGAAGGGCTCGGCCTTGAGGAGAACCTTGAGGGGGGTGAGGGTGAGAGAGAACCCTTTGAGCGTGAGGCAGGCGGCTCTCAGGCAGCAGCAGGAAGGGGGGCGGCAGCTGTTCGGGGAGTGGGTTCTGGGCAGATAGAAAGGAGATACTGGATAATTGGAAGGCTCTAGAGATGAACTTCTGTACTTCTTACTTTTCTCATCACAGATTAGATGTCCCGTCCGACACTTTTGTCTCACTCGCTGAGTAGGGATGCAAAGATTCCATAGAAGAGGAAAACAAAGGCTGCAGTATAAAAAAACATTGTTTAAATCACGAAACATATATTTTTAAAAAGGCACAAACCTCTCTCGGCCCTACAGACTCTTTTAGCCCCCACAGCCCCTTTTCTCTCTCTCCCTTTTTTTTTTTTAATGTTTATTTACTTTTGAGAGAAAGAGAGAGAGACAGAGGCGTGAGTAGGGGAGGAGCAGAGAGAGGGGGAGACACAGAATCCGAAGCAGGCCCCAGGCTCCGAGCTGTCTCCAGGCTCTGAGCTGTCAGCACAGAGCCCAAGGCGGGACTCGAACTCACAGACCGTGAGATCATGACCTGAGCCAAAGTCGGCCGCTTAACCCACTGAGACGTACAGGAGCCTCCCCTCTCTCTCCCTTTTGGCAAAAGCCGTCCTCTTCCTCTCCTCCCGTTTGCTCTTGAACCCATTTCCCAGGCTCCATCCCTCTCCACTCCGTGGAATCTGCTCATACCAAGGTCACCTCCATGTGACCACAGCCAGTGGTCATCTCTCGGTTCCCAGTTCCCTGGCCCAACAGATGGGCAGCATCGGAGTGGTTGGCCCCCTCTGCGTTCATGAAACGCTTCCTGCGTGGCCTCTGGGAAATGCTTTCTCTTGGCTCTCTTCCTAGCCCCCCGGCCAGTTCTCTTTCTCTCTTGCCGGTTTCCCCTCATTTTCGCCGCCACTAAGCACTGGAGTGCCCCAGGGCCCTGTCCCGGATATCTGCCCTGTCTTTGCGCTCTTCTCTGTTTTCCTCCCCATCCTCTGGCCTTCAAAGACCTCTCCGGGGGAACTTCAGACTTGCACAACCGTCTCCCCAACACCCAGGTGTCTAATAAGCATCTCACACTTCACATGTCCACAAACTCCAGAGCTTCCCCCTGAAACCTGCCCCTCCCTCAGCCTGCGGCGTCTTCTCCGTAAATGACGATCCCACCCTCCCAGTTGCTCAGGCCAAATCCTGCACGGATCCTTGCCTCCTCTTTTCGTCTAACATGGCAAATCTAACGTGCAGCCCAATCCCATTGGCTCTATTTTCTACATCCATTCGAATGCGGATCACTTCTCTCCACCGCCAGCACCACGACCTCCTGCGCCCAAGCCACCATTTGCACTCGTCTGGACTGTTGAAATAGCCCCTTGAATGCTTGCCCTGCCTCCGTTCTGTTCCCCAGTATGCTCCTTCCTTTCACCTCACTTCAGCCAGGATGATGCTTTAAAAATGTATGTCAAATATGGGAAGGCAAGCTGGTGCAGCCACTCTGGAAAACAGTATGGGGGTGCCTCAAAAAACTAAAAACAGAACCACCCTCCGACCCAGCAATGGCACTACTAGGTATTTACCCAAGGGATACAGGTGTGCTGTTTCGAAGGGACACAGGCACCCCCATGTTTATAGCAGCACTATCAACAATAGACAAAGTATGGAAAGAGCCCAAATGTCCATCAATGGATGAATGGATAAAGAAGATATATATATATATAATGTGATATATATATAATGTGATATATATATATAATGTGATATATATAATGTGATATATATGTAATGTGAGATATATATATATATAATGGAGTATTACTCAGCAATCAAAAAGAATGAAATCTTGCCATTTGCAACTATATGGATGGAACTGGAGGGGATTATGCTAAGTGAAATTAGGCAGTCAGAGAAAGACAAAAATCCTATGACTTCACTCACATGAGGACTTGAAGAGATAAAACAGATGAACATAAGGGAAGGGAAACAAAAATCATATAAACACAGGGAGGGGGACAAAACAGAAGAGACTCAAAAATATGGAGAACAAACTGAGGGTTGCTGGAGGGGTTGTGGGAGGGGGGATGGGCTAAATGGGTCAGGGGCCCTCAGGGATCTACTCCTGAAATCACTGTTGGACTAGATGCTAACTAATTTGGATGTCAGCTTAAAATTAAATTTAAAAAACGTATGTCACATATATTACCTCTGCTTAAATCCCTCCCAAGGGCTTCCCACGCCTCCAGAGTAAAATCTAAAGCCCCAAATATGTGCTACAAGACCCTTCTCTGTCTCATCTCTCCTCCTCACTCCCCTCCCACCCTTGTGTCTTCCTTGCTGTTCCTCGCGTGGACCACACTTACTCCTGCCTAGAAAATTCTCATGACACGTATCCACGTGGCTTTCTGCTCCAACCACCCATTGCTACAAACCAAACCACCCAAGACTTAGTGTCTTAAAACAATGCCAACATGTATTTTGCTCAGGAATCCTCACTATGGGCGGGTTCTGCAGGGTCCGTTCGGTTCTGCTTCCCTCAACGGCTGGGCTTGCTCAGTTACATGCTGGGAAGTGAGGGTGGCTGCCCCGGGGACCTCCGTTGGGGGCGTGTCCCAAATACCTGCACGTGCTCTTTCCATGTGGCCGCTTCACTTCCTCGCGGAATGTTGATTTAGGTCCTCAGAGTGAGCATCTCAAGAGGGCCAGGCAAAGCTTATGGCCTCTTACAGGTTAGCTTGAGGAGCCATATGGTGAAACTCACACTGTAGTCACAGCTTCACCCAGATCCGAGAGGAGGGGACACGGAGGAGAGTCACCACCATGTGGTAAGATGAGCACACATGATGGGACATACTCGCGTGGCCGCACTGGTTTCCTCACCTTGTCCTGATAAACTTATGTAGAATAAACTCACCAGGGACACCTTTTCCCGACAAACCCCGGGGAATACCTTCTATCTCTTTACCTTGATCTAATCTTATTTATAAAACTCCTTACCACCTTTAAGCGCTGCGTAAAAATGTGCTCAATGAATGACTACATCATCATCACAACGAAAAAGATGGTGAGGACTATTTATCAAGAGCCGTCTATGTGACGGGGACTAAAAAAAAAATATATCTGTTTACGCGTCTTATCCCATCAAGTTCTCCCAGAAGCTCTAGGAAGTATCCGTGTTTCTACTTGATGGATGAGAAAAGTTCACGCAGCTGGTAAGAGGTGGGGCTGAGGCTCAAAGCTGGGCTTTTAGCTGCCACACTACCGCACAATGCATTTAACTTTGTGGTGCTGCGGGAAGGGTATAAGGTGGACCAAGTCACACGTTTGTCTTCGCCTTAGTCTTGGAGGAGAACAGCTGGTGCGCCACGGCCAAGATCACAGTGTGGTCTTGTCCGGCTGCGAGTGCAGGGGGAGGATGTCCCTGGGTATTCCCTCAGAAGCCCTATGGGCAACGAGTGGCTATGCCGTATCATTTACTTCTTCCCGCTTCCCACTTTCTTTCCAGTCTGGGTGACTGCCCATGCCGTCATTGTGGAAACCCCCCGGAATGTTCTCCGGGCTGCCCGGGGAGACAGCGTTACCCTTCCGTGCACCTACCACACTTCTGCCTCCAACCGAGATGGATTTGTGCAATGGGACAAGCTTCTAAGGAGTCACTCGGTAAGGATCCTCAAAAAATACTCCTGTCATGGGAATGCGTATTACCTGACCGCGACCTCTTAGGGGACAAGCACTAAAGGGTCTTTCAATAAATGTTAGAATAAACGTTAACACCCAGGCTGGGCCGACGGGAGGAAGCAGTGAATGTTGGCCCCGGGGAGGGGTCCTTTATCATGAAAAAGTGACCTTCTCTAAAATATCCTTCTGCTGGGCAGTCTCACATGACCTAAATTGTGTCATTCGAGACCGTCATTCCTTTTCACGAGCACAGAGCTCTCCCTGAGACCAGATTTTATAGGCAGCATATTCCAGGCTGTTCTGCCCCTTGCATTTTTCACTTAATATCGTTCCCGGAGAGCTTCCTGTATCAGTTAATAGAGAGCGCCCGCATTCCTCAAGAGCTCATAGGAGTCCATTGTGTGGAGACACTGTTAATATTTAACCAGCCCCGCAGTGATAGGCACTTGTTTCTTCACAATCCTCCAATAACCAGCAATAGCCATTTCCATATGTCATTGTGTTCGTGCACAGGTAGAATGCGCTCCCAGAGAGGGTAAATGCTTTTACGATTTCACGGAGGCTACCAAGCTGCCCCCCACGGGGCAGCATTTTGTGTTCCACCAGCAGGGCCCGAGTGCCTGCTTCCCCACAGCCTCAACTGGGTGAATGTGTGTGTCTAAATAACACATGCTTGACAGAAGACCTCGGGGGAGGGGAAGGGGGGGGGGAAAGTCACAGAGAGGGAGGGAGGCAAACCCTAAGAGATGCTTGGATCCGGAGAACAAACTGAGGGTTAAGGGGGCGTGGGGGAGAGGGGAAAGTGGGTGATGGGCATGGAGGAGGAGGGCGCTTGTCGGGATGAGCACCGGGTGTGCTAGGGAACCTGATTTGTCAATAAGTGACATTAAAAAAGTAAATATATAAATAAATAACACATGCATAGGACCGAAGTTGAAGCAGTAAAAAGGTACCCAGAGTGAAAGTCTGTCTACCTCATACCCTAAACCCCCAGTCTCCTGTTCCCCTCACCAGAGGGAACCACCCTTAACAGTTTGGGGGTGGCCTTCAATACAGGCCATACACAAATACAAACGTACGTGTAGACTTATGTATGTGCACATATACATATATGAATATGTATGTTTACACAGACTACCCACAGGTCGTTCTGCACTTGGCTTTTTTCTGTTAGTACGTACCATGAAGATCTTTTCATACTCAGTATATTTATATCTATCTCATTTCCTAACCATCTGCATTGTGTTTCATTTTAGGAATGTGCTACTTGTACCAACGATAGACATTTGATTTCTTTCCTATATTTTGCTGGTACGAGTAACGCTGCAATAAATATCTCTATATGAGTGTCTATGGATATATATATACACACATATAATAGCATGAAGGTATATTTAAATTATATACATATAGGATCAATTATTTAAAACGGAACTTCTGGCTCCTAGGTGGCTCAGTCGGTTGAGTGTCCGACGCTTGGTTTCTGCTCACAGTTCGTGAGTTCGAGCCCCTCATTGGGCTCTGCACTGACAGCCCGGAGCCTGCTTGGGATTCTCTCTCTCCCTGTCTCTCTCTGCCCCTCCCTCTCTCCCAAAAATAACTCAATAAAAACAAATTTTTTAATGGAACTTTTGAGTCACAGGATATGTGAATTTAAAACTTCTATAAATAAAATCGAATGGCTCTCATTAGATGTCATGGCAATGTCCACTCTCACCAACACAAGGGCACCTCCTTCTCCAACACAGAGCATTCTCCAGACTGTTTGATATTTGCCATGTTGATAAGTGAAAAAGGTGTCTTGTTATTGATCAAATTCACATTTCTCTAATTTTAAGAGGTGGAGCACCTATTTGATTTTTTTAATTTTATTTTTGGGGGGTGGGGGGAAGAAAAAAGAACATCCAAAATTTATTCTCCAGCAGACAGACAGCATCAGCTGCTAAAACTACAGGGGTTTCTCTCCTGCCTTCACAAGGCATTATTTGCTTACCAGTGAGAAAGCCTCTGGTGTGTTCTTTGTAACAATATCCACTTCACGGTATAAATGGGCACCAGGATTGTGTTCCACTTACAATCCAGGAGGAAAGGCACAACGTGGCAAAAAAAAAAAAAAAAAAAAAAAAAAAAATTTTTTTTTTTTTTTTTTTTTTTTTTTTTGGATCCTAAACTCAGGGGCAATCACGCACACTTTTTTTTTTTTTTTAATGTTTATTTTTGAGAGAGAGACAGAGTGCGAGCAGGTGAGGGGCAGAGAGAGAGAGGGAGATACAGAATCTGAAGCGGGCTCCAGGCTCTGAGCTGTCAGCACAGAGCCCGATGAGGGGCTTGAACTCATGAACTGCATGATCATGACCCGAGCCAAAGTCCTATGCCTGACCGACTGAGCCACCCAGGCGCCCCCAGACAAACTTTTGATAACAGTCCTGATCTCCTTTTCCACATAGACGGAGACCCCCTCCCAGAAATTAGGGTCTTTCTTTCTCCTTCCTTTGTTAAACATTAGAGCCATATTTCCTCATTTTCTCATGCTTAGCATTACCTATACAAAAAGGGGGGAGAGGTTAAAAAATCACAAAAGTATCTTGAATGTCCCCCGCTCCCCAAACGTGCCTGCCAGAGGTGAGCATTAGGGCCCTGGAATACCCAGAGTGAAGGCATTTAGCTTTCTCCCTGACAGGAGAGAAGGGGTGACCCAGGACACCCAGGGCCTACAGCAGAAGGACGGATGGTAAAGGAGAGGAAATCGTGGCCTGCTGCACCTGCTGTCTGTGGCTCCAGGGACGCTGATGGGCCACGGGCACACATCCTATTTCCGGAATCCTAGCGGGAAAACCTAGAGAGGGAAGCTGCTGCCTTCAGCCTGAGAAACTGAAGGATGTCTCTTTCACCACCACGTGGGTTCAGCCAAGCAGATGCAAAGTCGGCCAGGCACCTCTCCCAGTGCTTAAACACTAAAGCTCTTCCGGATGGATCCCTCACCTCCGAAAGGATCTGAGGCAATCCCCTTGAGAGTAAGCAGGGGTGCAGAGGAAGGGATTCGCTCTGTGTTCTCAGGGAGATTCTTGTGACACGGGCGAGGGGATGGGTGATCAGGGAGAAGCCACAGGACAGCTGTGATTGGAAGGGCGGTTGGGGCATGAAGAGTCCGGGGCAGAGCCAGCAGGGCCGAAAAGAGCCGAGCTGGGAAGGATCTGCGTCCACGGACCGGTCCACAGCCGAGACCGTCCCTCGTCTCCCGCCCTGATGCTCCGCCCCTTCTATCTGTCCCCTCCGGGGCGGTCACAGTGACGCCCTGCCCGGCAGGGGGCACTCCATTAGCCAGCTCGAGTGCCCTGGCCCAGGCTGCGGCGGCCCGAACACTAGGCCTCCTTTTTCTAATTTCCCCAAAGGACACGGGCGGCGGCACCCCTGACACTGTGGCCACGCTCCCGTCTCTCCCCAGCGTGCTCTGCCCGCTGCCTCCGCCGAGCCCCTGGCATCACCAGCAACTTCTCTTCGGCTGACTTCAATGTGCTCCTCTGGCCTCCGGTTTCATCTCGCGCTAGCAGCTCCCACTATCAACCTCTTTCAACCTCCGTCTCGAATCTTCCTCCCTTGGCCTTTCGGCAGTCTCATCCTGGGTTTTCTTCCTACCTCTCTGACCTCCCCTTGACCTTTCAGAACGAAGTAACCCGGCACTTGGCGCACCTTCTTCATTTACCTGGGGCGGCTTCATGTGGCCCACGGCTCAGTCAACATCTAGGTCACTGACTCCCAAGCCCCCATCCCTTGGAGCCCAGCTCCTACCGAACTCCCCCCCGCCCCCCTGCTCCCCGCCCCCGTGTCCCATCAACACGTCAGGCACATCACGTTTAGCACAGAATGAAGTTTGTCTTAGGACATTCTCTCTCTCGGGGCACCTGGGTGGCTCAGTCGGTTAAGCATCTGACTCTTAATTTGGGCTCAGGTCATGATCTCCGTGTTCTCGGTTGGTGGGATGGGGCCCCACGTCAGACTCTGCACTGAGCACGGAGCCTGCTCGAGATTCTCTCCCTCTCTCTCTCTGCCCCTCCCCTCAAAATAAATAAACGTTAAAAAACCCATTCTCTCTCTAGGTGTTTCCTCTCTTGGAAGTGACATCACCACACACCCAAATATCCGGGCCAAAGACTCTCACCCTTGACGTCTGCCACTCCCCAACCCTATACATTTAATACGCCCCAAGTCCCATTGTCTGTCCCCTTCACGCTCCTCAAATTCACTCATTCTTCCCATCTGCATGGGCACAGCCTTACCTCAAGACCCATCACTTGTCATCTGAATTGCTAACTGCAGATTTCCTAACCGCCTTTCCTTCTCCTTCTAATTCATTTCCCACCCTGGGTTGAAATACGCAGGCTCTCCATGCTTTGGGGGTAAAATGCAAACTATTCAGGCCCATATACCCGGAGCCTGCAATCTGGTAACATAGAATCACCAGAGTTCAGGCTCTGAAGCCAGAACATCTGGTTCAAATCCCTGCCCTGCCTTTCAGTTAACCATGTAAACTTGGGAGAAGTCCTTAACCTCTCGGTGCCTTGGTTTCCGCATGTGTGAAATGGGTGTAATCATAATACCTCCATCATGGGGGTATTGTGAGGATTAAGTGAGACAATACATGCAAAGTGCTTAGAAGAGTACCCAGCATGCAACACGTGCTCAGTAGACAGCAGTCTGATCTTCATTGCTACCTGCCCGTGGCTCACCTCCCACCCACCCTTCACTACACACTCACCTCCTTTCCTATGAACCACTTGGGGTTGACCCGGAGCTTCCCACTCCGAGGACCATCCCCGTTGTTCTCCGTTTGCCTAAAATGCCAGATACGTCTGTCTTCCTCCGACAGGCACCGCCCCAACTCCCCAGCCCTTTGCCTGGTCGGTTCTCCTTTGTCCTTCGGGGTCCAAGGCACTGTCTTCCGGGAACTCTTCCAGGAAGGCTTCCCTGATTTCCCAGTTTAGAAGCAATACCTCTCTTCTGAGATCCCATAGCTAATTATCGGGCGTTGTTAACATTGGGTTGCCTATCGCTCTTGTTATTCTTTAAGGGCAGAAATCATGAGTTACCCATTTTTGAATGCGAGGCACACCTAGTAGGTCCTCAGGAACAATTATGTCTAGCGCTCACAGCAAACCTAGCATGTCGGGCAAAGCCCTAACTGCTTTGCATATATTATCTACTGTCCTCCTCACAAAAATCGTATAAAATAGGCATTATTATTTTGATCTCCATTTCATAGAGGAGGAAACAGGGAGGTCAGCATTTTGCTCAAGGTCATACAACTGGTAAGTGGAAGAACTGGAATTTGAATAGAGGCAGTCTGGCTAGAAAGTAGTGATCTGAGCCAGTGTCATGTTCGTTTTGGTAAACAACGAGTATATCAACGAATGAACATGTTCCAAAGGCACGAGTCAAGTAAATAAAGTGGGCTTGGAAGCCGAGGGGGGGCTGCCTAACACCACGTATGGCACATAATAGGTGCTCAATAAATATGGGTTGGCTGAATGAATGAGAACAGACAATGGACTGAAATTGGATGGGTGAGAGAGAGGCCAGAACTGCCACTTGTACGAAAGGCGACAGTGTGGGGGTCTGAGAAGGCCCCATTTATCCCCACGTGCTCCTGCGGTATGAACGGCCTACCTGCCCAGCTCTTCCAAAATTTTCGTTGCTAAATATAATATTTAATATTATATTGTTTATTTATTATATATTTATTATATAATAATGTATTATTATATAATAAATATTATATATTTATATAATATATATTATTTATTATTATATTATTATATTATATATTATATATTATATTATTATATTATATAATATATAATATATATAATAATATTATATATATATAATATATATAATAATATTATATATATATAATATATATAATTATATATATATAATATATATATATAATATAATATATATAATAATATATATTATATATAATATATATTATATATATAATATATAATTATATATATAATATATTATATTATTATATTATATTATATTACTTATATATAATAAATATATATTATATTTATTATGTATTTATTATATAATAATATAATAAAATATTTCGTTGCCAAAATATACATGCACAATAAAGGGATCCGCAAACGGGCACCACGTATTAGAGCTGTTGGTTCTGATGGGTTGGTGTGTCGGCACTTTGGGCTTGGGAACGGTGGGTGAGGGTGGTCAGCACGGGCTGCAAGCTCCGTGCTGAGACTTGGGGTAAGACCGAGTGCCATTTCTTCTTCCTCCCAGGAAATGGTGCTCATCTGGAAGTTTTCGACAAAAACCCTCATCGGTGGTGAACTTTACAAGGACCGAGTCAATGTATCTGGCAACGCTGAGATCTCAGATGCCTCCATCACCATCGGTCAGCTGACTATGGAAGACAATGGCACCTACGAGTGCTCAGTGTCACTGATGGAGGACCTGGGAGGCACCCCGAAGTCACGTGTCCAGCTCTTAGTCCTCGGTGAGTGTCTCCATCTCTTTCCTGGGCCGGCAGGGCCGTGGTTCAGGGAGGGGTGCGGGAAGGAGGAGCTCCCTGGTGGTCAGGTAAAGCCAGATTCCCCCAGGGCAGGGGGCTGCTCCTCCCTTTTCATTCTGAGCTGTGTCCACCAAGGACAGTTCCCCGGGCAGAGGAGAAGGCCTGTTTGGAGTGGCCCCGGAGTCAGCCTGGGAAATTCTGTCCCTGCTCTGTCCAGTGCTCTTCCCCATGCCCCAAGCTCTCTTCCTTTTCAAGGCGAACTTATTAGGGAGAAGCAAAGAGAAATCGCAGATCCTAGATAAGGGCTCTCACGGTGCCTTTCTGTGGTGCTGAGGGCCAGACATCTACTTTAGTATCTGCATTTTGTAGACGAGGCCCAGAGAAAGTAGGCACCTGACTCAGAGTCCAACTGTTACTGGGAACATTTTAGTCAATGCCTCTTCTATGTCCAATAGGAGGAATGGCCTCTACCCTGGGAGGTGAGCAGCACTTTATTTTTTATTATTATTTTTTTTTAACATTTATTCATTTTTAAAAAAAAATCTTTTTAATGTTTATTTATTATTGAGAGACAGAGACAGAGCATGAGCAGGGGAGGGGCAGAGAGAGGAGGAGACACAGGATCCGAAGCGGGCTCCAGGCTCCGAGCTGTCAGCACAGAGCCCGACGCGGGGCTCGAACTCACGAACCGCGAGATCATGACCTGAGCCGAAGTCGGACGCTCAACCGACTGAGCCACCCAGACGCCCCTAACATTGATTTATTTTTGAGAGACAGAGAGAGACAGAGCATGAGTGGGGAAGGGGCAGAGAGAGAGAAGGAGGCACAGAATCTGAAGCAGCCTCCGGGCTCTGCGCTAACACTTTAAACCCAAACGATGGATCATTTTCCTTTGTAGTCTCCCTTTATGCTACTTGGTGGGATTTTCTTTTTAATTGCATACAGTGGCTGCCTGGAAGCATTTGTTGATATAATGCCAAACAGTATAGCCCTGAATAAAGAATAATTAACTGTCTCTTCCTCCCGGTCTACCACCAGCACAGTAGCTAGTGGTGGTACTGATGTGTATTCTTCCATGCTTTTCTCCATGTGCTTTCAAAACACGCACATGCGCACATGTGTGTGCATGTACACACACACACACACACACACACACTTTTTCTTTCCTTTCCTTTGGGAAAAAAAAGAGATCATATTATAAAGATCACCCTGCAACTTATCTTGGGTAATGTGATGTGCATATTTCTCCAGGTCAATATTGATAGAGCTACCTATTAGCATACGTTCGGTCACATGGATGTACTACGATTTGTTCCACTGTTCCATACTGATGGATATTCTCAGGCTGTTCCCATTGTTTTTTGTATGCACAATACTGATATCAATAGATACATAGATATTCTTCCACTCCGTTGTTTTTATTTTTATTGGATAGATTCTTAAAAGCAGGATTTCCAGGGGCGCCTGGGTGGCGCAGTCGGTTAAGCATCCGACTTCAGCCAGGTCACGATCTCGCGGTCTGTGAGTTCGAGCCCCGCGTCAGGCTCTGGGCTGATGGCTCAGAGCCTGGAGCCTGTTTCCGATTCTGTGTCTCCCTCTCTCTCTGCCCCTCCCCCGTTCATGCTCTGTCTCTCTCTGTCCCAAAAATAAATAAAAACGTGGAAAAAAAAATTAAAAAAAAAAAAAGAAAAAAGTAGGATTTCTGGGTCAAAGACTATGCTCTCATTAAATGGCAATCCGTCCCGGCAAAGTGTTTTCCCCAGAGCAACTTACATTGCTGGGAGCATTATCTGAGCATAACTGTGTCCCCATATCCTTACCAGCACCGAATGTTACCTATCTTTTAAATTTTCGTAAATATTGTTCATTCGTTAGGTGAAAAAAAAAAATCAGTTGAGCCTAAATCAAAATCTTAATCCAACCACTAATAGGCCTCACTATCCCCCAATCGGGCCCAACCCCCTAAAGCTTAGGGACCAGCGGCAGGGAGTGAGGGCTTGGGTCTGCCTCCTTCCCCTCCTTAGTCCAACTCCTTCCACTCCGTGAGGCCATGTGGCTCCTCTGAGGCCATGGCCAAGGGAGGCAGGGATAAAGGGGAAAAGGCAAAGGCCTGCTCACCTGGCTGGACCAGGTATATCTCCGTCCTGGCTCTTATACAATTCCAGTCATAGTGGACCTCCCCACCGCAGCCTTTTTAGGGGTGCCATGGTGGGTTCCTCCACCTGACACAGGTAGTGTGTGTGCCCCCCTCCTTTTCTCTACCCAGCCCCTGCTTGTGGCATTCACTCCTGCTCTCTGCGCACCCACTCTGGGCTCCCTGCAGCCCAGCAAGCAGAATCCTTCCGTATGACACGAATCGGCCCCCGCTCTTACCCTGCGTTCGCAGCCTGCTCCAGCCAGCTTCTCTCGGCAACAGGCAGGCCCCACAGTCTTCAGATGGGTCCCCAGAAACGCAGGAGCGTCTATAAAGTCCTTCCATCATCGGGTTGCAGGATCGGCACCCAGGAGCTTACAGGTTTCTGTCACTCAGGGAGCTTCAGCCAGGGAATGAGAGATGCCTGCTCTAATGGCAGAGCACCCCAGTCTCCACGTGGGATTCTCTGGGTGCCTCCCTGACTTGAGATGGGGGACATGCCTCCTTCACTTCTAAAAGAAGGAGGTGGGGAGGGGCGCCTGGGTCACTCAGTCAGTTAAGCGTCTGACTCTTGATTTCCGCTCAGGTCATGATCTCATGGTCCGTGAGTTCGAGCCCCCTCCCGGGCTCTGTACTGACAGTGCGGAGCCTGCTTGGGATTCTCTCTCTCTCTCTCTCTCTCTCTCTCTGTCTCTGCCCTCCCCCCCCCCCACTCTCTCTCTGTGTTGCTCTCTCAAAAGAAACAAAATAAAAACTCAAAACAAAAAAAAAAAAAGGAGGGAAATGCTTCCGGATCTCTATTCCTGAGCACTTCCTCAAAGGAATCTCCTCCCTAATGAACCTCCAGGCTTCTCTTCCGTGGGTGAGAGGAGGGTGACGGATAACCCAAGGGTTTGCTCCTGGAGAGGCTGCTGGGACCTTTCTCATGCTTCTCCTTAATTCTGAGGACACTTGCCGTCCTGGAAATTGTGGTGGAAATTCTGAGACACAGAAGTCCCGATCTTTGTCTTGTTGACGATTTCTGTCATGCATTTGGGGCTTGTCATGAACGTCTCTCTCCACTGCCTTTGGGACTATAAAAATGAACTTCATATTCTTTCCTTATGTCTTTAAGTCTTATTTTTTACACTCAGACCTTTATTATATCTGGAATTTACTTGTGTAAATAGGATGCTGGGAGTTTAACTTTGTTTTCTTCCAAATGGACAATGACATCGGCATCATTTGCTGCAACAAAGAAACACTTTTTATTTCACCGGACTTCCAGCTTTGTCACATATTAAGTTCTTACACAGAACTTTTTTACTCTTCATTTTGTTCATTTTCCTTTTGATTATTCCTCTGCTGATATGACATGGTTTTGATTACAGCACGTTTATGATCAGGATTGATATGTATATTTTAGTTGGAGCTATCAGGTTTTTAATATCTGGCACCGTGTAATATCTTTTCTTGCTAAACTTTTCCCAAACAATTTTGTCAGTTTTTACACATTTACTCTTCCACGTTAATTTTTAACATGTTGCTTAGTTTAAAATAAAAGTTGATTGGGGGCGCCTGGGTGGCTCAGTCGGTTAAGCGGCTGACTTCAGCTCGGGTCATGATCTCACAGTTTGTGAGTTTCAGTCCTGTGTCAGGCTCTGTGCTGACAGCTCAGAGGCTGGAGCCTGCTTTGGATTCTGTGCCTCCCTCTCTCTCTGCCCACCCCCTGCTTATTCTCTCTCTCTCGAATAAATAAACATTAAAAAATAAATTAAAAAAATAAAAGTTTACTGGAAGTATGGTCAATTGACACCCTAATTTGCAAAGGAATGACATGTTAAAAATATTAAGTCCTCTCATCTAGGAAGATGTATATCAGATTCAATGACCTTCAATAACAAGGCATCTCTAGAATATTCCAGGCCTCCTGTGGACAAATGCGGAGCCTTTCTTTGTGTGCAGGAGGCAGGCAAGGAACCCTTTCACAACCCTGCACCCATCCCCAAAGCCAAATTCTTTGTGTCCTCCTGCTCTGCAAACAGAGGGGATTTATCTTAAATAGAGAGAAAACTACCATCAACTTGCAATGACCTCTGTCTGTGTGAAAGTTGCCAGAAATTCATGGTGCTAACGGCTCCCATTTACTGAGGACCAGGTATGCACCAGGCATCTGAGAGCTTTACAGATATCAGGGCTTCTGATCTTTGCAATCTATCGGTGGAAGCGGACATTAACACTCATGCTTGATGAAGAGAACACTGAGGCTCGAGAGGCTGAATGACCTGTAGAAAATTCTCCAAGCTTCCATGGAAACAGGACAGCCCAAACGCAAAGCCCTTCACTGCTCCACCTCGCAAGCCTGCCACTCCCAGCCAGCAATGGCTACAGTTCAGGATGATTCCCGAATCCTTCTAGATTTATTTTCCTTTTCAAAGTACTGTCTCTTTGAGTGGATAGCAGAGGTAAGCTTGAGGATGATGTTTGATCTCACCCCAGGTAGTAACTTGTGCTTTGCCCGGGGCCAACAAAAGAAGGTTGGAGGGGGCAAAGCCGTGTCAGCCCTGGATGTGCCCCTCGCCCTCGTTTGCCCATAGAACACCCACATCTTGGACACGACGCTCATTGATAAGCGAGAGTCTGTAACTGCTCTTCTCCGGGAAGGTCTTTGCTTAGGGTCTGGGAGACGGCCCCGTGAGTGCACGAGCCACGGTTTCTGCGTCTTCACTGGGAGCTCTAGAGGGTCTTAGACCCTTGGAAACATCCCCACCCCCTCTCATCTCAGGGACCAGGCTGTCAACATCACACTCTATCCTCTATAGCATTTTTACCGCTGTGTTTTAGTTGCTCCCAATCTAGGTGGGGTGTCCCGATGTGTTGGGCTAGCTAGCGCCGTTCGTTCGAGCAGGGGGCCTGCTGTCTGGAGGGCTCCTCGCGTAAGAGACTCAAGTACACAGAGCTCAAGGAGCTCTGCTCGCCCGCTGTCTCCCAGTGTAGCGACCTTGATCCAAACACATATAAGGGCGTCTGGTGATCCCTCCCCTCTTAAAAATACTAATAAGAAAAAAAAAGAGAGAGGGAGAGAAACTAAAAAAGAAATTCAGTGGTGTCCCTAGGTTTTATGCTTGTGCGCGTTTACTTCCAGCTCGGTCCCCGACTGACCGAATTTGTAGCCTAACACGTAGCACTTCCTGCTGCCCTAGCCCTGAGCGCCCTCGAAGCCCCCCCCGCAGTTCCAGCAAGTGGGTGCAGCGTCCCCCGTCCCTGGACGGAACATGCAGCCCGTTCCAATTGAGGCTTTGTAAACAATGTTGCAACAAACCGTTCTGTGCGCATAGCTCTTCGTTTTTTATCTGCATCAGCTCCCGGGAGAGAGAGAGCACCAAGCCAAGAAAACGCGCATTTTTCGCTGGTTTCTATTCTGCACTGCTTATTGCCTGGTAGCCCCCGGCTGAATCCCTCGCTTCCCCTGGTCCTCTTCTGGCTGATTCTGTCTCCTTCCGGCTTCCCTTAAGCAGCTCCCGTGTTCAGCGGCCAACGCGCGCTGGTTCGGGGCTGGGCACCCAGCCGTCACCTTAGTGTGAACGTCCGCCTCCTCCCTCCCCTCTCAGGGCCAGCTTCATTGTAAAACGGGGACTGGCTAGCTGGAAGGGCAAAAGATACAGTTTAATCTGGGAAGGTGGAACTCGGTGAAACCAACGTTTTGCTTTCAAACAGAGGAAGAGAGCGCGAAAGAAAGTGAGAAATCATTTTGTACCAAAGGTTAAGGAATCCCATAAAAATCTTAAAAAAAAAAAAAAAAAAGTTTCCAAATGCCTTTGCCACTGGGTTATTTTTAGGCAGAAGGGCTTTAATTATACGGGGCCGCCCCCTCGGGCCGGGTGACCTCACCGTAAACACCGAGCAGAGAGCTTCCGGACGGAGGCGGAGCCCACGGAGCTGGTCACCGAGCGGGGGAAGCCACCTGGCCCGGGGGCGGGACAGCCCGTCTCCCCGGCCTCTGGCTCCCCCTGGCGTCCTCAGCGGGAGGTGCAGGCCGTGGAGCGACGCGGTGCCCTAGCGCCCCGGGCTGGCCCCCCCAGCGCTCCAGCTCCTGAAATCCTTCCAGCTACAAACTGGGGGGAAGGACGAGCCCACCCAGAACCCGAGATCTCCGGGAGCCCCGCAGGCCTCACAGCCGCGCAGCGGGCGGAGGGACTATTTGAACTAGAGCTGACTCGAGGCCCTAGCTAGTTCGCATGGGGTGGGGGCTGGGGAGGGAACCCTTAGAGAAGGGTCTGGACACAGTGAGGGCGGGTGTGCCTAGGCTGGGTTGAGGCGGGAGGGCAGCTTGGGGGCTGAGGTTAGTGGCCCCGGGGTGACAAATACTGACACATTCCTCCGGAAGGCTGGCCTCCTAGGCGCTGGTTGGTCTCTTGTCATCTCTTCTGCCTCCGGAGTGAGTTAAGGATTTGCCTTGATAATTTCCCCTAGCAAAGCTAGCCTCCGGTTTGTTTAGATTGCTTTTCTATGCTCCTTTGCCTCGGACCCTTGTCTCCCCTTTTTTGTCTTGGATCCCAGAGAGAAACCTGGACACAGAGGGGCCTGGCTACGTTTATGCGCACTTCGTATGACGCTGCTTGTTGTGACACTTCTCAGGGGATACTGTATTTTCGGCCAGCTCTCTGTGAAATAAAGTTTTAGTCCCTTGGTAAAGGCATACTGGGCAACAGGGTGATGCTTTTGATGAGTGGAGAGGGATGTTCCTGTACCTCTGGAGAGTGCAGAGGCAAAGCTTGGCTCCCCAGCCCTGACCTAGAGCCAGTCTCTTGGGAAGCCGTGTTCCCCCCCCCCCCTCCCCCCGGGTACCTGCTTGCTGGGCCAGCAGAGAGGAGGGCTCCTTGTCAGGGCGGTGAAGGCAGCAGCCTCTTCCTTCCCGGGCTGCTTCATTCCTGGCGCCTGAACCAAGATGTAAGAAGCCTGTTCTTGAACTTCGGGCCTCTTAGGTTTAGGGGCTGTCCAACCGGGCTGGCATAGGGGAGCACCTGTAATGTGTTCCATGCTTGTCCCACACCTGGCTGTCCCTCCCTAAGGCAGCAGGAGATGTGGGTCACACCTACAAACCCCCTGACTGTTTCAGAGAAAAACTGGTTCTGGTTGGCAGGGAGAGGTGCATTCTGGGTAGCTTCCCCCAGCAACTCCTGGTGGGGCTACGCAAGACCGGAAGGCAGTCTCCACGTTCCGTGACCACTCAGTGCAGCACTATTTCCTGGGCAAGGGTCTAAAGAAAGAGGTGGAGGGGACAGGCCTGCCACACAGCAGTTCAGTAATAGCCCTCTGCACTGCGTGTCTTCCTCTTCCCTGCCCCAAGGACACTGCCTGAAACCTCACGCATACTTGATGCTTCTTCCTGCCTCAGAGCCTTTGCACATGCTGTTCCCTCTGTGTGGAGTGCCCTCACCTCTCTGACCACCACCATCTCCATTATTGGCCTTGTTTAGTCTCATTCTTCCTTCAGGTCCCAGCCCAGGGTGCGATGGGGTCAGAGTCCCTTCCCTACCCTAGCAGCCTTGCCTCCTGCCTGGTCATTGGCCAATTACTTGTCTCTCGTCCCCACCGGATTCCTTGAACACAGGAAGTCGCTCACTATGTCGTCCCAGTGCCCGGCGGTAGCAGACATAATAGGTGCCCAATATGGTTTGTAGAATGAACCCCCCTACACGGTGGTAGTTAGTGCCGAGTGAAAAACACCGGCTTAAGGTCTTCAGGAATTATGGGAGATCAGGTTAGGATTGAGTTCAGGGGGGCTGTTGGTTTTTGGAGCCTCCTTTCTGTAGGCTTCCCTTTCCCTGTCTCTGCCTCTCTGTCCAGCCACCCCCCCCTTCTGTCCTCATTTTCCACCCAGAATGCAACTCTGCTGCCCCCTGGGGTTTTTCCAATCACCCAGTTGCTCCGAGCAGTTGCGTTTTATCAGCAAAACATGGGACAAGGGTCATGCTTAACACAAAGGGAATATTCCTAAGAAGTTTGAATTGAAGGGCTCCAGAGAGAGGGGTTTTCCCCTAATCCAGGGGTGGGCAGATGTGGCCAAATCCAGCCTGGGCCGGTTCATACATGGCCTGCAAACTAAGAATGGTTTTTGTGTGTATAAAGCTTTATTTAAAAAGTCGAAGCAGTGACAGAGCGCAATGTGGCTCACAAAGTCCAAAATATTACCTTTGACCCTTTACAGAAAAAGTCTATTGTCCCCTTGTCTTACACATGGGAACACTGAGGGATTGCAAGATTTCCCTAAAATGGCACAGATGAGCCAACATTAGGGGGAACTTGAATGGGCTGGTGGAGAGAGCACTGGAAGTGGAAGTCAGATGACCTGGGTTCTAGTCCCACCAGGCTCTTGCCTAGTCTTCTCTCTGGGCCTCAGTGTCACCCACCTTTATAACAGTGGTGACTCTAATCTTGCACTCAGGATGCTTCCTGTGGCACTGCCTCTCTGTGATGGTGACAGGCCACGGAGGAGACATTTCGGGCTGCACTGACCTTCCAGCAGTATTTGTCACCACCAGGCTATGAACTTCTCCACCTGAGAACAAACAAAGCAGTATGTGTGTATTTCTGGGGCAGGAGGTGGCTGTCCCCAAGTCCCGCCTGATTCATGCCTTCTCTTTGGTCCTTCGCCTACACAGTCCTACCCTCCAAACCAGAGTGCGGCATCGAGGGAGAGGCCATCATTGGGAACAACATTCAGCTGACCTGCCAATCAAAGGAGGGCTCTCCTGCCCCTCAGTACAGCTGGAGGACCTACGACATCCTGAACCAGGAGCGGCCAGCCCCACCAGGTAACAGGGAAGACGGCGGGGAAGACAGGTGCCCCCGCCCACCCCAAAATGCAGGTGATTGGCTGAGGCTGACCAATCAGGCCCCTCTGAAGGCCGTCCCTTTCCCCCACCCTGCAGTCAGCCTTTGATATCTTGCAGCATCTCTAAGTTAACTCATTGATAATACCCATCTTATAGGTTGTTGTGGGAAATAAACGTGACTCATGTAAAGCACTCAGTGGAAGCACATAGTAAATGTTCATTTGTTATCTTCATTCCCCGCAACTCAATTCTCTTGAATGAGCGTGTCTGGATAACCACTCTGTGCAAAAGCACTGAGGAGAGGAGGGTTTTAATTTTGACTACGGTCATGCCCTGAAGGATACATTTGAGGCCCCCAGTCTAACTCTATGGCTCCACTCAAGGGTGGGAATTTCTCATACCCATTCCAGATCCAGGCTGGTTCATCTTAGATTCCGCTGAACCTCAGCTTCCCAAACCTGGCCCCTGTTTATGGGCGTGCCCACCCACATGACCAGGTCCGCTGTAAGGGTCCCACATTCTCCGAAAAAGAGACGGTAGGTTCAGCTGTGGTTGCCTGGAGACCAGCTTTGTACTGGGAAGCTTGGTATTTGACCTTTGGTCAGGAAACAAACTGAAAAGAAAAAGTCCCCCGTCCCTGGGCTCAACATGCAGCCCGTTCCAAACAGGAATTTCAGCCCTGACCTCGACACTTTGTAGCTGTAAGTCACTTACAGCCCCTCTGACACTTATCCTCATCTGGAAAACCAGGATGATTGTTATACCACCTTCCCTGAGGGCTGTAAGGAGGATAAGAGGAGATCCCATGTGTGATAGTTCTGAACATCCTTGGTAAACCCCAACCCAGTCAGCTGAGCGTCATGAACTGATGGAGTAGGGATTGGGGTATCAGTGAAGGAGGGAAGGGTAATTCTGGGGGCTAGAGCCCTTTAGGGGAGGAGGTTCTTGAAAGGTTGAGGGGTGGGCACAGGCCCCGCAGCCAGGGAGGATCTTGAGGGTCCTGGATGAGAGGTGGCAGCCCGAGCTTGCGGAGAAGCCATAGGATCGGGGTTGGGGGGGGGGGACGAATGGAGAGCGGCCGGGAACGGGAAAGCTAAATCTTGCCAATTCGACATCAGGGCCCCTGGGAGACCAGGGTTCCTCGGTGGGGAAATCTCTCTCCAGCAGGAGCCCTGGGAAGTGGGAGGCTGACTTCCCATTGCGTCCCCCTTGTTGCCCACAAGGTGCCGCCACTGCAGCGGAAACGTTAGCTTTAGCGGACTTTCAGAAAACTGTGCTAGGTCCTTTCCAAGAGGAAAAGGGGCTTGGGAGCCCCAAGTCAGGATAAGAACAGGTCTTGTGGCACTGGATATGCACTGGTTAATCCCAGAGCAGTTTCTAATGTCCACCGTTCCCTTTGAGGAACAAGGCCCGGAGCCCAAAGCTGGCCTCTGATAACCGGAAGGTCCTAGGAGACACTCTAAAGTCTTCTGTCCTGATCTGTCTGCAATGTGCTGTGTATACCTTATACGTAGACCGCATCTCTCACTCTGAGGAGTGGGATTCTGATAGGGGCTATAGACCCCCTAAGTATTCCCAGGGTCATAGAGCATTTCCCAAAGTGTGTTCCTTCTAGATGCCTCTTAAAAAAAAAATTGGGTTAGTTTACAAAATAAGACCGTTAATACTATAACCCCCATTTTTTTTTATTTTTTAAATGTAATTTATTGTCAAATTGGCTTCCATACAATACCCAGTACTCATCCCAACAGGTGTCTTCCTCCATGCCCATCACCCACTTTCCCCTCTCCCCCACACCCCCATCCACCCTCAGTTTGTTCTCTGTATTTAAGAGTCTCTTATGGTTTGCCTCCCTCCCTCTCTGTGACTATTTTTTCCCCTTCCTTTCCCCCATGGTCTTCTTTTAAGTTTCTCAAGATCCACATATGAGTGAAAACATATGATAATGTGTCCTTCTCTGACTGACTTATTTCAATCAGCATAATACTCTCCAGTTCCATCCACGTTGCTGCAAATGGCAGGGTTTCATTCTTTCTCATTGCCAAGGAGCATTCCATTGTATATAGAAGCCATAACTTCTTTATCCATTTGTCAGTTGATGGACATTTAGGCTCTTTCTGTAAATTGGCTATTGTTGAGAGTGCTGCTGTAAACATTGGGGTCCAAGTGCCCCTACACATCAGCACTCCCGTATCCCTTCTATAACGCCCATTTTATGGATACGCGGTGCTCATTAGCATATTAGAAGCTCTAAGAGTTGTGTTCTTCAAAAACGGATTTAACCCTCTCTTGATGATGTCTAAAATTGTTAGGTCATGGACCCCTTTCTTTTTTTTTTTTTTTTTAATTTTTTTTTCAACGTTTTTATTTATTTTTGGGACAGAGAGAGACAGAGCATGAACGGGGGAGGGGCAGAGAGAGAGGGAGACACAGAATCGGAAACAGGCTCCAGGCTCTGAGCCGTCAGCCCAGAGCCCGACGCGGGGCTCGAACTCCCGGACCGCGAGATCGTGACCTGGCTGAAGTCGGACGCTTAACCGACTGCGCCACCCAGGCGCCCCTCATGGACCCCTTTCTTAGCACCGTATGTGAATGTCACATGTAAGCAATATTCCAGAAAACACTCGGAGGTATATGAGACTATATAGGAGAGAGGAGGTAGCATTTTATAGAGAGTGAGCGTCCAGAAATACTGCTGTGGGCTTCAAGGGAAGAATCTAAAGAAAGTGCATGGGGAAAGATTGGAAGAAAATAACCCAAATCACCAGCTGTTATTTCTAGCTGGTGAGATTATAGATGATTTTATTTTATTCTCTGCTCTTTTTTTTTTTTTTTTTTTAATTTTTTTTTTTCAACGTTTATTTATTTTTTTGGGACAGAGAGAGACAGAGCATGAACGGGGGAGGGGCAGAGAGAGAGGGAGACACAGAATCGGAAACAGGCTCCAGGCTCCGAGCCATCAGCCCAGAGCCCGACGCGGGGCTCGAACTCCCGGACCGCGAGATCGTGACCTGGCTGAAGTCGGACGCTCAACCGACTGCGCCACCCAGGCGCCCCTATTCTCTGCTCTTTATACCGGCTTTCCCTGCCCCTTCGGATGAGTTTAAACTCCCTTACTGTAAACCCAAATAGCATTTCTGCTTTGAACTCTAATCACCCTGTGGTCGCCCTGGTTTCACATCTAGCATTTTCTTACCAGGAGGACACAGACCCTCCTCATCTTGTTTTGAGCTGATGCGAGCAGCCTCTGAAGATTTTCTGGACTGGACTGAATTGAAATAATAGCTTAATGTTATGTACAAAGTCTTATAACGAACATACGTTGTTTTTAGAATGTATATGTATTTTTGAAGACAACCGTCAGTTGCTCCAGGGAGTTCTAGACCTAAAACAGGACCTTTGTGACGCTTGGTCATTTCTTAATTTTGCTACCTTGGGCAGGTACCTTGGCTTCTCTGAGCCTCCAGTTACCTCTGTGACATTGGAGATGGAAATATTTGGTCCGCCGTCCAGACACGATTGTTAAAAAAAATCGTAGGAAATCGTCCTTGAGGAAGTCTACCGGGTAGCACATCCAGACCAGGAAAATCCACACCAAGCGACTATCTTGCCAGAGCGTGGAGGCGGGGCAGGGGCTGGTCTGGACACCAGGAGAATTGGCAAGAGATAAAGCTAGTGTGTTGGGGCGCCTGGGTGGCGCAGTCGGTTAAGCGTCCGACTTCAGCCAGGTCACGATCTCGCGGTCCGTGAGTTTGAGCCCCGCGTCAGGCTCTGGGCTGATGGCTCAGAGCCTGGAGCCTGTTTCCGATTCTGTGTCTCCCTCTCTCTCTCTGCCCCTCCCCCGTTCATGCTCTGTCTCTCTCTGTCCCAAAAAAAATAAATAAAAAAACGTTGAAAAAAAAAATTAAAAAAAAAAAAAAAAAAAAAAGCTAGTGTGAATGCAGGACCAGATCTGTAACCCTGTGATCATATTAAGAAGCCTGGCCTTTGCTATTTTTAAGTTTTAATTTCAATTCCAGTTAGTTAACATACAATGTTATATGAGTTTCAAGTATAAACTATAGTGATTCAACAATTCCGTACAACATCCAATGCGCATCGCCACAAGTACACTTCTTAATCCCCATCACCTCTTTAACCCACCCCACACCCTCTTCCCTTCTGTTGCCCATCAATTTGTTCTCTATTAATAATAGCCTGTTTCTTGATTTCTCGCTCTCTCTTTCCTCTTCGCTCATTTGTTTTGTTTCTTTTTGTTAATGTTTCTTTATTTTTGATAGAGAGAGAGACATACAGAGTGTGAGTGAGGGGAGGGCAGAGACAGAGAGGAAGACACAGAATCCGAAGCAGGCTCCAGGCTCTGAGCTGTCAACCCAGAGCCCGATGCGGGGCTCGAGCTCACGGACCGTAAGATCGTGACCTGAGCTGAAGTCGGGCGCTTAACTGACTGAGCCACCCAGGCGCCCCTCATTCGTTTTGTTTCTTAAATTTCACGTATGTGGAAAACAGGATGGCGTTTCCTCAGAAAGTTAAAGTATTTACCCAAAGAATACAAAAACACGAATTCAAAGGGATACGCGCACCCCTACGTTTATAGCAGCATTGTTGACAATAGCCAAGATATTGAAGCAGCCCAAGTGTCCATTGATTGTTGAATGGATAAGAAGAGATACATAAATATATATATATATATATATATATATATATATATATATATAATGGATTATATATATATTGGATTATATATATATATATATATGTATATAATTCGGCCATAAAATGAATGACATCTTGCCATTTGCAATGGATGGACCTACAGTGTAATGCTAAGTGAAATAAGTCAGAGAAAGCCAGGACCTGTTACTGGAGCTGGTAGGCCACCTCTGAGCAGTGCTGTGACTAGATCCTGCTTGCCATGTCAGATGTCTCCTCTGGATGAAACGGAACCACCTGGTGGCAGCAGAATCTTATGAGGTTGACTCTGCAGCAAATTAGACGGAAAGGTCTCTCACTCTCCACTCCAAACAGCAGTTATGACGAAGCGTCTTTGAGGACAGGAAGCACGTGTAAGCATAAAGCTCTCCCTTTCCAGGTGAAGAAACCCACAGGATCACAGATTCAGCAAGACGGTGTCTCATGAGGACAACTGGACCGTTCTTGATTTCTTAGAGACTTCTCCCATGAGTCCAAGCTAAGGGATTCGGTTTCTGAAGATCATAAAAGTGGTTACAGCCACATTTTCTACTTACAAAGCATTTTCATGTCATGCCTAACGTATTTTATGTTTCCTGAGCACTTGCAATACACTAGGCATTCTGCTGTGGGCTTGTATCGATTAGTACCTCATTTTATGCTCACAATTACCGTGTGCGCCGCGGATTATGACTATTTCCATTTGTAAATAAAGAAGCTAAGGTTCAGTGCACCTAAATTCCTGGGCCAAAGCCGCAAAATTAATCAGTGGCGGAACCAGGCTGCGAACCCAGGGGGTTTGAATTCTAAGCACTTCAGAATTGCGCTTCTGGCCTGCAGTTGTTCTAGAAGGCCCGGAGGTGGACATTTGGTCCACCTTACGGACGAGGCTCAGACAAGTTCAGTGGCAATTCCTAGGAATCCACCTAGGAATTCAGGCTTCCGAAATCCCAGCTGTTTCCACTGAACTGCGTTGACCGGTCTCCTCACCCTGACTGTCCTTCCTTCCCAGTCACAGGCCAGACTTTGTCTCTGAAGAACATCTCCACAGACATGTCGGGTTATTACATCTGCACCTCCAGAAATGAGATGGGGGAGAAGTCCTGTAACATCACTGTGGCTGTCAGACCTCGTAAGAGCAGTTTGGGCGTGGGGGGAGGGAGAAGGGTAAGGGGGGTGGACGAAGGCCAGGAGATCACTGGCTTGGGGTGGGAAGAGGCAGCTGAGGGAGACCCTGTGGAGGTGAGTTGGGGCAGCCTCTTTAGGGTCACCGGCTGGCAGGGTAGCTGGGGTGACCTCGGCCAGACGCTCCTGTCCCAGGCTCCCTTGTCTAGAGGCCAGTCCTGTTCCCTTGGTTTTTTGGAAGAGAGCCTCAGACTGACTTCTGGAGACCTGCTCAGTCCCGCCTGCCCTTAGGGCTGCTCGGTGGCTATGGGGAGGTGCCCAGAGTCAGCTGCCACAGAGTCTGGACCTTACCCGGTCACCCTGACCGGTAGCTAGAGAGGGCCTGGCATGGCTGACAACTGAGGACGTTTCAGGAGCCTGGGTAGCCCAGGAAGTGTTGGGACCCAAGTCGATTGGCCTGTGTATCTTTGTATACACCTCCATCCTGAAGAGTGTTTCCCAGCCCCACCTGGTCACCTTCCTACAAGGCCATGCCTCATGGAGTGTTACTAGAAGCTGGCTGCGCTGGCCCCTCGGCCGGGAGGGGGACTGGGCCTTTCCAGAGGAATCCCTCAGCACGGTTCGTCATCGTCAGCTCTGCTCACGCCCCCAGAGCCTGGGCTTCTGGCCTGGGAGGTGCACCTGCCCTGCTCTGTGTCTTGCAGCCTCCATGAACGTGGCCTTGTATGCGGGCATTGCGGGGGGCCTGGCTGCAGCCATCATTGTCATCGGCATTGTCGTCTACTGCTGCTGTTGCCGGGGGAAGGACGAGGCCAAGGACACAAGGCAGTGAGTGTCTGGGGACACCCGTTGGCGAGGGTCTGAGCAGTGTGGGGGGAAGGGGAAGCGTCACAGCTCCTCATGGCCTCTTCCAGTCATGCCAGCACTGGGCACAGCTGTCCCCAGGTGGCGTTGCAGGCCTGGTACCTGACTCCAAGGCCCCTGGTTCCCCAGGCTTCCTGTGGCCTGTGCAGGGACAAGCTTGGGGTTGAGCCCCTGCCACCGTCTGGCCCCTCCTTGTCTAGTGGAGCCGGCCTGTTCCCGTGACACCCTGAGCTCATGAGCAGAGCAAATCTGTGCCCCCTGCCCGTCCTGCAGCCCAGTGTCCCTTTGCATCTGGAGGAGTAGGGACGGCAGGTCCCGTGGCTCTCTTCCCACGCAGGGCACTAGGCCCACCTCCCCGACGCCAGAACGAGGGCAAACCCTTCCCCTCTGTCCTCGTGCCCGCAGGAATCGGGTGGCCTACCAGAAGCCTCCAGAGCAGCTGAGAGAGCTTCAGACGGGGAGGGAAGAGGAGGACAACTACAGGCAAGAAGACGAGAGGAACTACGGGCGGGAGTCCCCGGGCCACGCTGACCGGTGACTGGAGCACACTGCAGGCTGGGGTCGGGGGAAGATTGCGGTTCATGCCTCTGCTCCTGCCTCCCGTCTCCTCACCCATTTTTCTGGCCCTCCGTCCCCGTCATGGATGGGATGCCTCTTCCCCATATCATCTGCTGGAGGACCTGGCTAAGGGGATCTCGCTCGTGACTGACCCTGCCAAGTGCCCTCACCCAGGAAGTGACCTCTCCCTGCCGCCCGCCTAGCTCAGGGCCCTGGACCTCACCCTGGACCAGGCCACAGCCCCACCTTCCTCTGGAGCCGGGAGGGGGGGGCTCCCAAGGCACAGCATGGAGCCGGGCGCTCCCTCGATTGGCCTCAGGAGGGCAGTGGCTGCCAACAGGTGCACACAGGGGGGCGCCTCGGAGCGCCTGCCTGTGTGGGTATTTGTTGAATAAAAGAGAGAATGAGTCCAGGAAGGACTCCCTGTGATTTATCCGCCCTAAGTGAAAACTCCTGCTTCGGGACCCACTTTGGCCTCCGGCTCCCCCGCCCCCCGCCCCAGATTTCCCATGCACTCCAGAAACTGCAACCTCCAACCCACTGCATGCTTCCTCAGGGATTCCTGGCTTTCTCTCTCTGCCTGGGATGCCCATGCAGTTCCTCTCCCTCTCCGCCCGTCCCAGCAGGCCCATCTCAAATCCCAGGGACTCCGGATCGTCCCACACATGGGAACAATCTTGTCACCTTGTCCCACACTCATCATGGGCCACACGGCCGTTACCTGGGCATTAGTCTCTCCCTATGCTGACGTCTGAGCTACCCCAGCCGCATGACCCACCTGGCAGGTGCTCACCCCAGCTGAAGTCGGGTCCCTGCTTTGATAGGTTGAGTCTCCCCCTCTGTGGTCTCTGCGATATGTTTGTAGATTCACAACTCCCACCCAAACCCCCTTGCCAGTTTAGGGAAGGAAGTACGCACTGCTTTAAGTGAACGCATATGTGTGCACACGGGGCAGCTTGTTCGCAGTAGGTCCCACATTCTCACATCACGATCACTCCTCTCAAGGCCGGAATAACAGGCATGGCCACCCCTGCTTCCTGATGCCTAACCCTGGCCCTGCCTGGCCCTGGCTCCGCTCTGCTGGTGGGTGGTCATCGTGCCACAACTCCTCTGCTGGCTGGGAGCTCACGAGACGTGTCCCGGCCTAGAGCTCGAGGACCCCTGGCTAGTCTCACCCAGATGCAGTTTCCTACTAAGTAAACATCCCTGTCTTTTCTGGGCGATCAGAAAACCAATTCTGTAAATCTGTCATCTATTTGTGATTTAAAAAATTTATATATATATATATATATATATATATATATATATGGTTGTTAAATTCATTGCTTCATTCAAAGTGCTATCAGTAATAATAAACTTGTTAGTGGAAATTCTTATTTCTTTTTTAACGTGGGGCTTGTTCCCACCAAGGTAAATCTTGTGTCTCATGGGTTTGTGTCTACTTACTGTATACATCATCTGCTTCCGAGGGGAGGGAGGCGACGTGATGCCTGAGACTAGAGGGTCAGATCCTGTGGGTCCCATTGCCCATGGCCATAGGAGGGTCAGGCTGTCTCTAGTGGTTGCTAGGGACAGGACAGAATCATACCAGGGAGCCGAGAGACACTACAGGTAAAGCGTTGGACAGACCATGGCGGGCCTCGGCAGTCAGTTTCCGGGCTTCAGGGAAAATGGTGGAGATGGTTATACCCAAAACGGCGCCCTCCCGGGAGAGAGGAGAAAACAGTTCTCCTGCTCTAGCCGTCAGAGAGAACAGGTGGCTCTCCCTCCTCAAAGCAGCATGATCCACAGTTGCTTCTCGCCTCTGACATTGTCTCTTCTGCTGCATGTTCAAAGTTCTCTCTTCCGTGTCCCTTCCCATGGCGACCTGTGCTCCCTCCTGTCCCAGCATCTGTTGCCATATGGTCTGTTTCTACCTAGGCCTTACGATTTATGAGGACAGGAACCGAGTCTCATTCGTGGCCTGGCACATGTTGACACTTGGTCAGTGTTTGCAGAATAAATGATGTGTGGTATCAATGCATCTTGCCCAAGGTCATCTCCTGGTCTTCTAGATACTTGGAGGCATCTTCCAGTCCTTATGGTGCAAGGCTGTACCAGCAGCATGTTCTTGAGGTAGCTGTGGAAGGGCAGGTGTCCACCTCCTCTGATTTGGGCTGGCTTGTCTCTCTGCCTCTGGAAAGGCTCTGAAGGTTCATGTGCTTTAGCCCCAGGCTTGAGTAAGAAAATAGGGGAAATCAGGGCCCACTGCATTAATTCAATGGCCTTAACCTAATGCATTAATTCAATAACAAGCCTTTTGTGAGCACGTACTATGGACCAAGCACTCTGCTGGATGCAGGGTATATTAAGGTCACTAAGACACTCTTAGGAGGAGTGACAGACAGGAACACATGTACATGAGACGGAGAAGATGCCATAGGGACACACTGGGGACCCTCAGGGAGTTCAAGAAAGCTCCAAAGAGGAGGTGACGTTTGGGTTGCATCTTGAAGGAAGATGAGTGGTTTTGTAAGGGGGAGAGGGGTGGTGCTGACACGTCCACACTCCAGTGTGGGGCTCTATTACTTGAGTCTCAAATCACATTACCAGCTGGCAAGGCCACCGCCTCCCGCTGAATTTATTTCAATCCAGAAACTCAACGGCAATTAGATCGTTGCAGGTTCTCTTATGGTCAGACCCAGCTGATACAGTCTCCTCAGGCTGTCAGGCACTCCCTTCCCAATTTGTGGTTTCTGGCCGACAGTTCAAAGACTTGTGGTGCTTGAGAAGAGAGACAAAGGCCACCAGTGACCTGGTGTCTCAACAACACGTGAGACAGTTTTTCATACAATCCTTATTTACGGCTTCAAACACGAAGGCACGTGGCAAGATGAGGCATGCGTATTATCACCTAAGGAAGGACTCTGGCTGCCCAGAGACGTCCCTTCAAAGTAGCATGAACCTCGGTAAATCGGCCACTCTTCGGGGTCTTGTTCTTTTTTTTTTTTTTAATTTTTTTTTTCAACGTTTTATTTATTTTTGGGACAGAGAGAGACAGAGCATGAACGGGGGAGGGGCAGAGAGAGAGGGAGACACAGAATCGGAAACAGGCTCCAGGCTCCGAGCCGTCAGCCCAGAGCCTGACGCGGGGCTCGAACCCACGGACCGGGAGATCGTGACCTGGCTGAAGTCGGGCGCTTAACCGACTGCGCCACCCAGGCGCCCCGTCGGGGTCTTGTTCTTAAGTTGCTTTTGTGCACTCCCACGTAGCACTGGCTTGCAAAGGCAGAGTGACATTAACCAACCTCACAGAGCTTGATGGACAATACTAATAGCAAACACTCAGGTAGGACTTGCCCTGGGCCAGCCACTGTTGCAAACACTTTCTATATAGCTCTCATAATCCTCAAGGCAACTTGGAGAGCTAGGTGCTATTATTATCCCCATGTTACAGTCGAGGAAGCTGAAGCACAGTGAGTTTTAGCAATTTGAATAAACACAGAATGTCACTGTGCTATTTGCAGTGTTAAGCACACCAGACTTTCTGTCTACCTACCCCAGGCATTCTCACCCCATGAGTCCCATGCTCTCGGTTGCTTCTTGAACATGGAATCAGAACGAGGGAAGCAAGTTACGTTCAAAGAGCCATGTGCGTCACCAGGCATCGTGTTATCTGGGGGGACTGTGAAAGATTCGCCGGCCTTTCCCCATCCCTGGGGTTCTGGCTCAGGACCCTGAGCGTAGGCAGGGGTGGTGCCTAGTCCCTACTGGAAAGTGCTGTCCTGTGGGAAGGACCTCCTCGGGGACACTCAGCTATTGGCTCTTGAGTTTGTTCCTGGAGACTGGCTCTCTTCTGGCCAATTTCCGGAAAGGTCTTTCTACCCTTTCTGTTACAGATGAGGAAACCGAGGCTCAGGGAGATAAGCTCATCTGAGTTAACATAGGTAGTAGGATTAGACTCAGTTCTGTCTGATTCTGAAGGCCATGTCCTTTCTCCTTGACCACATTTCCTCCTGACCCCATGCATGTGTACAGGATGACTGAATGGGGAAAAAAAGCAGGGATGAAGAAAGAGTTATGGGCTTTTTGCTTGTTTTAAATTTGTATATGGGAATTGTTATCTACTATAATACAGACATTTCAGATATAACACTATATGTGCATTTCTGAAGACCTTTGCATTCTGCAAAATCACACACTAAAAATATTAGGGCTTATAAGAAAATTAGGGTAAGAGGCAGACCACAGAAAACCAGTGGAATTTCGTAACTGAATCACTTTTAAGACAACAATCCCAGAAAAAAATACAGTGGGGCTAAATCTATGCTGTTAACAGCAAGTATCTCATCAAACTTCCGCCCTCAAACCCTTTTGATGTTCATTTCTATAGCAACCAACTTATCAAAATTTTAAAAATGACCCAGGCGGGCCGCCTGGGTGGCTCTGTCAGTTAAGCGTCAGACTTCAGCTCAGGTCATGATCTTACAGTTCATGGGTTCGAGCCTCGCGTCAGGCTCTGTGCTGACAGCGCAGAGCCTGGAGCCTGCTTCGGATTCTGTGTCTCTGTCTCTCTCTCTGTCCCTTCCCTACTCAGGCTCTGTCTCTCTCTCTCAAAAATAAAATAAACATTACAAAAAAAATTTTTTTAAATGACCCAGGCAATTCATCTGGCTGTAGAATTGGGGAAGGGAAGTCTCCCTTTAAAAATTTTTGGCTTTGGGGCGCCTGGGTGGCGCAGTCGGTTAAGCGTCTGACTTCAGCCAGGTCACGATCTCGCGGTCCGTGAGTTCGAGCCCCGCGTCAGGCTCTGGGCTGATGGCTCGGAGCCTGGAGCCTGTTTCCGATTCTGTGTCTCCCTCTCTCTCTGCCCCTCCCCCGTTCATGCTCTGTCTCTCTCTGTCCCAAAAAAATAAATAAAAAACTTTGAAAAAAAAATTAAAAAAAAAAAAATAAAAAATAAAAATTTTTGGCTTTTATCCTGTGTGTTGATTTCTGGCTATGTGCCTATCTTTGTACTCGAGTTCTCCTGTTGGCATATGGTTATATCCTGCCTTTGCCAGTTGTGGGAAGGGGCCAGGATATATTGCAAGGTGGCTTACCATTAGATCATCTTTTATAAAACCAATCCTTCCTTTTTTTTTTTTTTTTTTTAATAGCACAAGGTAAGTGTCTTTTGTATTAATCAGCTTGAGGCAAGTTATGGGATGGTAACCACCTACGATCTCAGCGGCTCACAACTACAAAGGGTTATTTCTTGCTCACATTGTGTGGGATCCCAGGTTAGCTCAGGGATGCTGCACTTCCTGATTGTGGGATGCAGGCTGAAGATCAACCCAGCTCTTGGGACCTTGCTGGTCTCAAAGGCAGAGGGAGAAGAAAATGACCGACACTGAGAAGACTCATACGGCTTCTGGGCTTCTGCTCGGCAGGGGCCGCCACTCCCCTGGCTCCGATTTCGTCGCACGGAGCGAATCACGTGGCTCCTCCGGGACACGGGCCCACCATCCTTCTCAGGGAGAAGCGGTGAATATCGTTCAGCGGTGAACTGAACGATCACACCATCTACTCCACCTTCACTGTCGCCTCCTGGGCGCTCACGACTTCCCCGTACGGTTTAACCCAAAGCAAAGTGAATCGATTCTTGAAATCACTTACCCTGAAGCCACTTCCTGAATGAAAGGAAGGCACTTGCGCAGTTACATTTAGCTTTTTTTTTTTATTAAGGCCACCATGTATTGTGTAGGCTTTGTCTTTCGTCGTGGTAAAGCTTATTCCTCATGTCTGGGAAAGCCATCACCTCACCAAGGCCCACAAGACAAGGGGAGAGAAGGGGGTGAACCCTTCCAGAACCCAGTGGGAGCTAGAGACACAGGAGAAGGGGTTTCTAACAGGAAGTGGAGTCATGGAGAGACTCCAAAGCCAAAATGGCAGCACCCACGCAGAGAGTGGGCAGGGGAGGGAACCGCCACTCTCCCACCCTGCCCGCCTCCCTTGGCAGAACCCAAGCAGAGGCCAGATGACAAGACATTAGGTCACTCATACTGTGGGGATCAGCCTCTTGGAGTAAAAATGGAGGAAGAAAGGGCAAGAGAATGAAGGTGCGGGGGAGGTGCAAATGAAGACTAACCAACACACCTGCCTTCCCCTACAACCAATGGTGCATATTCTATTTTGAGCGGGCACTAAATCTCTTCATTCCCACTCTTCGGCACCCTGCACCTTCTTAAGGGGTGAAGAGGGATTCATTCTACCTTCCATTGTTTTTTCTTTTTTTAATTTATTTTGGGAGAGAGGGAGAGAAAGAGAGAGAGAGAGCACGAGCAGGGGAGGGGCAGAGGAAGAGAGGGAGAGAGAGAATTCCAAGCAGTGTCTGCAGTCAGCACAGAGCCCAACATGAACTTAAACTCACAAACCAGGAGATCATGACCTGAGCTGAAACCAAGAGTCAGACGCTTCATCGAGTGAGCCACCCAGGCGCCCCCGTTCTACCTTCTAAAAGAGTAAAAGCTCATTCAGAGATGACTCAGTCTAAGCTCCAAAAAAAGGAATTTAGAAACACTTATATCCTATTTTGGGGGCCCAAAGAACAAATGTCTTCCAGTGTCTTCCTAGTACCAGAAAATGGGGGATTGATTCTTCAGATGGCTGGTCCTGCAACAGCATCACAGGTGACTGGGAGAGGCTGTAGGAGAGGTGCAGAAGGGATGCCAAACATATACAGGAAGGTGCTATACTATCTCTCCACTGGATTATTTGCTTCTTACACTATTTTCCTTGAAACAACCGCAAACTTAAAAAAACGTACAACAGGGGCGCCTGGGTGGCGCAGTCGGTTAAGCGTCCGACTTCAGCCAGGTCACGATCTCGTGGTCCGTGAGTTCGAGCCCCGCGTCAGGCTCTGGGCTGACGGCTCGGAGCCTGGAGCCTGTTTCCGATTCTGTGTCTCCCTCTCTCTCTGCCCCTCCCCCGTTCATGCTCTGTCTCTCTCTGTCCCAAAAATAATAAACGTTAAAAAAAAAAAAATTAAAAAAAACAAAACAAAAAAAAAAACGTACAACATGAAAGACCTCTTCCCCGAACCATCTGAGGATGCCAACACAATGCTCCCTCCCCCTACATGTGTATTATGTATGTATAACATTTAATGTGCATTTCCTCCCTATAAGGATATTCTGTGTAACCACAATACAGCCATCAATATCAGGAAATCAGCATCGATATCCTCAGACGCCCCTGTTTTCCCAATCTTCCCAGTAATATCCATTAGAGTAAAAGAGTCTAGCTCAGAATTACTCATTGCATCTAGTTATATGTATATATCTCTACCTATCTGTTGTATCTATCTATCTATCTATCTATCTATCTATCTATCTATCATCTATCTATCATCTATCTATCATCTCATATATGTTGAGACTGAAACAATTCCTCAGTCTTCCCTTGATTTTCATGACTCCGACACTTCTGACGATGGTAAGCTAGGTATTTTGAGGAAGTCTCTCGATTTGGGTTTGTCTGGTATTTCTTCATGATGAAGCTCGTGTGTTTTTAAGAAGAGTATTACAGAAACGAAACTGTGTCCTCATTGTATCCTCTCTGGTGGTATTCCTATTGCTGATAATGTTAACTTTGATCACTAAATTAAAGCGGTGTTTACAAGTTGTTTCCACTCGAAAGTTACTTGTTTTCCCACTGCGACAACTTTTTTTTGGAGAACTTCTTAGACACTATGCAAACATCCCATTTCTCATCAAAGTTTTAACTTACCCATCAATTTATTAAATCTCTACGGGCTCTTGTGTCTCTATTGTATCTTCTGGGTTGTAATCCATTGCTATCATTATTTTAAAAAAATTTTTTTTAACATTTATTTTTGAAAGAGAGAGAGACAGAGCGTGAGCAGGGGAGGGGCAGAGAGAAAGGGAGACACAGAATCCAAAGCAGGCTTCAGGCTCTGAGCTGTCAGCACAGAGCCCAACACAGGCCTCGGACCCACGAACTGTGAGATCATGACCTAGGCCGAAGTCAGACGCTTAACCGACTGAGCCACCCAGGCGCCCCTATCATTATTTATTTTGATGCTCAAATAGTCCCAGCTTTGGCTTCTGTGACCTTTGACAATCCTTCTTTGTACACTTCACCATTTTCTGACATAAGGTATCTCAGGTTCATTTTGTACTTTCTCTTTCTCAGCGCTGAAATCGGTTGTTTCCCCAGAGAGCACTTGTCCATTTTAGTGAAAAATGGTGTGCAGAAATGAAGATCTGAGAATTAGGTGAGCTCATTGTTATTGTTTTCAAGGCCCTCTCAGCAGCGTAAAGATCTAGTGACTGAATTATATATCTATCAGACATAAAAAGTTACATATAACATATAATTTTAATATAATTATTATATAATTTTTCTATATACACACTATCCTTTACTTTACCTCTATAGTTGTTTCCCTATTAATAATCTCTCTATATTGAAGACCATTAGGCCACACCAGTGCCTCCAGTTCCGGGCCAACACCCCAGGGGGCTTGAGTTTCCTCCTCTTCTATATTTGTAGCTTCCTCCTCCTCCAGCAGTGGGAACCATCAGCGATCTTTCTCCTTCCAGACATGAGAGAAGTTTGGAGACAATTGCCTACAACCAACTCAAGGGAAGTAGCGTGTCCCTGATCTCTTCTTACCAGCAAACCTCTATTAGCCAAAAAAATAACAGTTAAGTTAAATTTTAAAAAGGAATGAAAAGAAAAATTGTGAGAGAACACTCCACTTGGTTTTCAGTAGTGGTCCCAACACCACTTGTCATTTTTATGGTGTGGAGGATTCACCCAGAACTTCGGAGGAACAATAAGGTCAGTGAGAAGAAGAAAAACAGAAGGGGAGGAGTGAGGGGTGGACTAGGGAGCCATGAAAGTGAATGCATAATTTCTAGACGTATTTTGGTGGTTCCGACTCTCAGCAGTATGCATGGCCTGAAGCTCCTTCTAATCCTAGACCGAAAGACTGTCTTCTGAGCTTGCCAGGGGCCACACGGCAGGGGGAGCAGCTCCGTATCTGTTCCTCTTGCCCTCATGAAGGGAGTACCCATCCAGATGGTTACCCTTATTCTCTCTGAAAGGCCTTCCCCACTTCAACCAGAAGCTGCTGTAGAGGTACAAGCACAGGTCTTACACAAATGTCTTGGCAAAGAGGCTCATGGGCTGAGGTAACTGAAAGCCAGAAGCAATGGTGTCTTAGCTGTAGAACAGAGACATGACCAACTGGCATTGAGGTCTGAGTGGCTTTGATCACCAGATGCTAAGGGAAATGGGCCAAGAGCGAGATGTATGACCTGGTAAGCTTGTTTCCTCTCCATTTCCTTTGTTGGAAGGCAGAGAAATTGAAGATAAGGGTTTGTGGAAGGTGATAGATACACCCAATAAAGTTACACAGAGACCATCTAACTTCACCTACTGCAATAACCTGCTTGTCTCTCCCTGGAACTCCTATTATTTGAGTAACAACACGTCCACTGCTAGCATCCAGATCTAACACTTTTTAGATTTTCCATCATTCATTTCTTCCTGATACCTTCTGGGAGTGTTCCTTAATCCAGTCTTCTAGCTCTAATTCTGGGATTGGGGCTGGCTTCCTACAGCTTCCCCTGAAAGCAGAGCCTGGGAACAAGGTGCTTGTCTTACAAGATGATATCAGGAAGCAGCCGTGAGGCAGTAAGGAGAGTGACATAGGGAAAAAGTCAGTAAAACCTGTGTGATTGAGCTGGTTCCTGCTGTGGGCAACTAGGGCCCAAACACACTGCGCACCTTCCGAGAAACTGTGCAACATGCCTCGGGATTTTCCCACTGAAGGGATGACCTACAGGGGCATTTATCTACTAACTCCCATCCCCTATAGATTCTGCTAGTCAAGAGTTGTTTCTGTAGGTGTTGACTTTCCCACCCTTCCTAGCTGCCCCTGCATAGGTCGTGTGATGTGCTCCTGAGGCAAAAAAAGGGAAAGAGATTGTAGCATGCACCCAAGTGGGTGCAGAAGCATCATGCACGGACCTGTCTGTCTCGTAGCTCCACTGAGCTCAGGTGACAAAGAGAATGAGGTGAGGGACCACAAGTGTCTGCCCAACCCTAGTTGCCAGGGTGGAGAGTCTACAAGGTTGCTCCCACCCATCTCTCCTCCGGTAACCATATAGTTTCTTCTCTACAGTTGAGTGTCCAGGTTTTGTTGTTGTTGTTTGGGTTTGTCTCTTTTTTTCCCCTTTGGTTTGGTTATTTTGTTTCTTAAATTACATACAAGTGAAATCATATGGTATTTGTCTTTCTCTGGCCGGCTTATTTCACTTAGCATAATACCCTCTGGGTCCATCCATGTCGTTGTAAACGGCAAGATTTCATTCTTTTTCATGGTCGAATAATATTCCGTCGCTCTTCATCCATTCATCAGTCCGTGGACACTTGGGCCGCTTCCATAGTTTGGCTGTTGTAAACAACGTGACAATAAACACAGGGGTGCAAATATCCCTTTGAATTAGTGTTTTTGTATGTTTTGGGTAAACACTCAGTAGTGCGAATCCTGAATCATAGGGTAGTTCTACTTTTAGTATTTGGAGGAACCTCCATGCTGCTTTCCAGAGTGGCTGTATCAGTTTGCATTTCCACAAACAGTGCACGAGGGTTCCTTTTCTCCATATCCTCGCCAACACTTGTTGTCTCTTGAGTTTTTTATTTCGGTCATTCTGACGGGGATGAGGTGATGTCTCACTGTGGTTTTGATTTGTATTTCCCTGATGATGAATGGTGTTGAGCAACTTTTCATGTGTCTATTGGCCTTCTGCATGTCTTATTTGGAGAAACGTCTGTTCATGTCTTCTGCCTATAAATATGTTTTAAGTTTTTATTTGTTTATTTATTTTGAGAGAGAGAGAGCGAGGGAGAGAGAGAATCCCAAGCAGGCTCTGTGCCATCAGTGTGGAGCCCGATGCAGGGCTCGAACTCATGAACTGTGAGATCATGACCTAAGCTGGAACCAAGAGTCAGACGCTTAACCGACTGAGCCACCCAGACGCCCCTCTCCTGCCCCTATTTTAATTGGATTATTTGTTTTTTGGATGTTGAATTGTATGAGTTCTTTATATATTTTGGATACTAACACTTTATCAGATATGTCATTTGCCAATACCTTCTCCCATTCAGTAGGCTGTTTTTAGTTTTGTTGGTTGTTTCCTTTGCTGTACAGAAGCTCTTTGTTTTTTTGTAGTCCCAATAGTTTATTTTTGCTTTTGTTTCCCTAGAATACATCTAGAGATGTATCTGAAAAAAGTTGCTAAGGCTGATGTCAAAGAGGTAACTGCCTGCGTTCTCGTCTAAGATTTTTATGGTTTCTGGTCCCACATTTAGATCCTTAATCCATTTCGAGTGTATTGTTGTGGATGGTGTAAGAAAATGGTCCAGTTTCATTCTTTTGCATGTTGCTATCCAGTTTTCCCAACATTATTTGTTCCCATACTTCAGCCTCAGGCATTGCCCCTCTTCAGCCTCAAAAATGTGGAGGGAAGGAGGGTCCAGCCAGGGTCCTTCTCTTGTTATTCGCTCTGGCATGTGCCTTGATGTTTGCAACTGATTCCTGTAGTGTTGCATTGTAACCACCTCTCTTCTGTGTATCGGCAGTGATTTGCCCAGGGCAACATGGCGAAGAGAAAAGAGCACAAGTGAAAGTCTTTCCCCAACATGAGGGTCCTGCTAGACCACTCTTTCTCTTCAAATCAACCTGTGGTCAGTTCTGAAGATTCCCCCTTTTCTTTAGCTTTTCTCCCTTGTGTCGTCGTCCTCCTCTCCATTCTCCTTGCTATTTTGGCATTCTTCCATGGCACAGAGATCTGGGCCTCATTCGTGGACACATCCCTGGTGTGGACCAAACCTGGAATTGTTTTCTGTCCCTTGGTAGCCCTTCAGTCCATCTCCTTGAAGAGACAGGTGGAATGGCTTCTGCTAGGTAAGCGTCTAGATTATGCATTGCAACATTCATAGAAGGATGTCACTTTTACCCCGACCCCCCGATGGCTGGCTTTTAAAGCAAGTGTGTCCTCACTTAACTGCCAAGAAAGACTATTTGCACACCAGAAACATCAAGCAACTGTAACTTAAGACTCACTGTCGGTCAAGAAATTTCAAAATGTCTGTTGAAAAAAAAAATGAAACTCACAGAAAATTCCGCAGAGTATAGAATATTCTTTACCCTTGACTGAAACCACACCATCCGTTTTGCGTACTTGGTTTGCACCATTTTAATTTCTTCTGGAATTCTTTCACATTAGCTGTGTTACACGTGTTCTTTTACACAGCTATGTTATTCCATTGGACACTATGGTAGAAGGCTTTTAGAAACAGTGTTGGGTCTCTCATTTTTGTATTTAGGATGCTGTCGAGGACACTGGTCATTACACTGCAAATTTCTTGTTGATGAGAAGCCACCAAAGAATTTTCTCTCATTTCTGCTTCCTAGAAAGGTTTTTGCTACTTGTGAACAATGAATTTGCGGCAGCCATACTGTTTTAATTTAACGTATGAATTGTGAGCGTGTGTTTCCCTCTTTGCGAAGGTTACTAGCAAGCTCAAAGTCGGACCCATGATGCGGGGTCAAACAACCACATAGAACTTTTCTAAACAGATTTGTGAACTAATGTTTTCCATTACCTGACTTTTTTTTTCTTGGCCCTCATTTTTATCTTCACATTGATTTTGACTTTATTCATCGTCTTGAGTTTTCATCTTTTATGTATCTGTGGACTCCACTTTAAAACTCTTTTGAAAATAAGTTGGGTTTGATGGGCAATAAGGATAATAGAAACAGCTATGGGCTGTGAGGTCTGAGTCCCTGGAGCTCCGGAGAGAGTTTTAGCTGGTTCAGCACTTCAAGGGTCACCAGCATCCAGGAGGTGGTGAAGTCATGGAAATGGAGGAGATGCCCTGGGTGAGGGGGTGGTGAGAGAGAAGCCAAGAAGAAGTCCCCGGGGACATCTCTAATGACGCATGGAGGAAGAGAACTCAGCAAAGGAGAAGAAAGTGAAGCCTGCAGTAAGGTTGGAGGAAAGCCCAAGAGAACAGCAGGAGAATGGAGATTCTTCTCTTTTAAAATATCTTAAACTGAGGCGCCTGGGTGGCCCAGTCGGTTGGACAACCCACTCTTGATTTCAGTTCAGGTCGTGATCCCAGGGGGCGTGGCCTGGAGCCTTGCTCAGCGTGGACCCCGCTTGAGATTCTCTCTCTTTCTCTGCCCTTCTCCCCTCTGCGCGTGTGCGCGCGCGCCCTCTCTCTCTAAAACAAAGAAGAAAGAAAGAAAGAAAGAAAGAAAGAAAGAAAGAAAAGAAATCTTAAACCCATCGTGTCTATTTCACCTTTGCCTCATAAAATCAACACGAAGTATTTCACTGTTTAAAGTGTTGATTGAGCCTAGGTTATTCAGCACAGCAACCTTCTATGATTTTTTTATTTTTTTATTTTTTATTTTACCCATGGAGAGACGAGCCTTTCTGTTTCCACCCCAACATTCCCGGAGGCCTTGATGGACACCTGTCAGCCTGATCTCCCGCCAGGTTAAGAAGCCTTCCAGTACTTTGAGGCTGAGAGCCTGCCCAGACTCCAGGCGGACCTCCCCGGGGGCAGAAGTGCGGGGCTCGGGAAGCACCGGTGGTGGAAAAGTGACGTCAGCATCGCAGAGGGGCGGAAGTGGATTTCTGCAGAGACACCTGGACTCATAATTTAGGCAACTGTCACTTCCTCCCCCACTTGGCAATCAACACCGGAGATGCTTTTGAGCTTTCTTTTGTGCTGCCAGGAGAGAAGATGGGCTCACTGTGCCAATGGGTAATTATTTCATGTCGCTCCAGAAAGAGTACAGACTGCAGCTGCCGTGGAGCAGGGGCTTTGAGAGGTGGATTTAAAGAGCCTCATCTCACCCGGCATCAAAGAACCTGCTGAAACATTAACTGAGCAACTTTCTGGAAGAATCAGCCTCAGCGAATGGCAACTAGTCTCTCTATCTAAATATCGTGGGGTGTGTATACGCATGCTTGAGGTTGTTGGGGTGGGAACCGTGTATCAGAAGTTCAGGAATGGCGAGTTCAAGATTGGGAGAAGTCTTGAACTTTGTAAAGCGTATTCAAAGACATGACCTATTTTGATCTTCCCGGTCACACTATCAGCCAGATAGCCACACTACCTCAGAAGAAACCGAGGCTCAGAAGAATTGAAGTGACCTGTCAAGGATTCAGGCAGCTCGTTAGTGATAGAGCAGGAGACCAAACTCAGGTCTCACTACGTAAGTCCTGGGCTTTGTTACAGAACTTTTACTTAGAGAGTGAGAGCCAGAACCCTCAAACAAATAGGTTAGTTGCTTATGTATGACTCTACATGCCATGAGCCTTCTTCCTTTCCTTCAGGAATAATCTCTATGGTTTATCAGCTCAGAGCAGCCTTCCTGCTTTTCCAGCACGTTGCTTTTATCTTCCTGCACCCACTTTTCTCGAACTGGCTTTTATTATCTCCCTCATGAAATTAAAAACACCTTGCAGTCCCTTCGAATCCATTCCATGACTCCGGGGAGCTCTGTGGCTTGGCATGTAGGGTAGAGCCAGGAAACAGTCAGGCAGAAACAATGCCACCACCAAAAATTGCCCAAGGCCCCATTAATTGGAGTTATTCTCTAGACCAGACAGGGACCAACAGACGGGGTTCCATTTGTGTTCATTTTGCTCCTTTAACTACAATGTTGATGCTGTGGAAATAACTCAGGAAGACCTGAAAACCAGGGGCTTGGCTTAGCCACGGGTGTGACTTAGTAATAAGATCTCTGATTTTTTTTCCTTCATTGATAAAAGAAGGCAATGAGGGGCGCCTGGGTGGCGCAGTCGTTAAGCGTCCGACTTCAGCCAGGTCACGATCTCCCGGTCCGGGAGTTCGAGCCCCGCGTCGGGCTCTGGGCTGATGGCTCAGAGCCTGGAGCCTGTTTCCGATTCTGTGTCTCCCTCTCTCTCTGCCCCTCCCCCGTTCATGCTCTGTCTCTCTCTGTCCCAAAAATAAATAAACGTTGAAAAAAAAAAAAATTAAAAAAAAAAAAAAAAAAAAGAAGGCAATGAGACAAAATGAGGTCCAAAGGTCCTCTTCCAGCACCAATAGCCATTTCTATGGCGACAGTTTACCGCTGCTTTGACCCACTGGTAGGATTGACCCCAAATTTCTGGGTTTCACAGGTGGAACCATGGGGAAAGTCGTATGAACTAAGAGTATATTCTTTTAGGGAAAATCTTTCAGCCTGAATCAGAAGAATAATGTCATTTCCTTCTCTATCAGCTTCCTGAGGTCGGAGAACGAGCTTGTTGCTGGATGTCCAGTACCTAAAACAGTGTTTGGATATAGCATGTGCTCAGTAGGTATCAGTTACATTAATGAGTAAATGAAATTAACTTAAACACCCAAGAAATCTAAGGTTTTCAATCTCGTAATTCAAAAAACCCTGATCAATATTTGAACATATTTGTACATATCACCCTTCGACTTCAAACTGAAAGGTTTCTTTGATGTATCCTAGTCTTGCTAAAATTTGAGACTGCGTTAGCAGAAAGATAACTTGAAACATAAGGAAAAGCCTGAAGAATCCATTATCAGAGATATGAATAGACAATGCACAAAAGAAGAGTGAAAATTACCCTTACCATGCGAAAAGATGTTCAACATCACTCACAATAAGATAAATGTAAATTAGGGGTGCCTGGGTGGCTCAGTCAGCTAAGCGACTCACTTCGGCTCAGGTCATGATCTCATAGCTCATGGGTTCGAACCCCGCGTCGGACTCTGTGCTGACAGCTTGGAGCCTGGAGCCTGCTTCGGATTCTGTGTCCCCCTCTTTCTCTGACCCTCCCCCTGCTCATGAGCGTGCGCGCTCTCTCTCAAACATAAGTATTTTTTTAAAGTTTTTAAAAATGTTTTTTGAAAAAAAAGGAAACATAAATGTAAATTAAAACTACACTGAGCTCCACTTCCCACCTGTAAGACCTGTAAGAATCCAAAATTTGGCCCATCCACTCTGTTGGTGAGGCTGCGGTAAAACAGGATCTGTAAGCATTGCTGGGAGGCATACAATGGCCCAACAGTCCCGAGGGAGGGGAAATTGGCAATATTTGGCCACGTTATACGTACGTGTATCGTGTGGTCCAGTACACTAGAAATTGATATTGTAGGAATCTAGATTTCATTATCCTGAAAACCCACTAACAAAAATATGAGATGATGTATGCCCAGCTGATGTGCACCATCTGTAATAATAAGACTGGCAATAACCTGAGTCACGAGGAAAACAGTTAAATGAAAAGTGCTTGAGCTGCACGATGTAAAAAGGAATGAGGAGTTAATGTCTACACCTGACAATGCAGGGATCTCCAGGGAGTATCGTTAAGGAGAAAAGGCATAGCAGAGAAGAATGTGTATAGTATGCTACCATTTATATTAGAAAGGGATGATTTGCATTTATCTGTACGCTGATATAGATATTAGATAGACACGTGGATATACATTTATGCGTCTTCACCTGTAATAAAAACCAATAAAAACCAAACTAAAGGAATAGCGCAAAATTAAAAATGGTTATATAGAGGGCAAGATGGAGGAACTTCTTCAAATACTATAAAGATTTGTCTTTAGAGGCATAAATATTTCACAAAATTAGAAAACAAAATTAAATAAACCCCCCCCAAAACAAAAATAAAATACATGTGATTATATCTGCATATCCAGTTAATAGCGTAATGACACAGAGGTGAGCTTTTTCAGGTGACTTTACGATAGTAATTTGACCGTATGTTCCCACCGAGATCAACCGTAAGCACAAAATAACAGCAAAAACCAGAACAAAGCCTTAAACTGTTCTCAGTAATCATAGCTTTGCTGGTAGATGGGGGGCTGCTATTCTGAGATCGTTTTACTGGAAGAGTGAAGAAAAGTGATTACTTGTTATCGTTAAGAACCAGATATTTCTGGCCCAGTTGGAAGGAGATACAGACACAGGATTAGTGAGTTAAGTAAAAGCCTAAGGACCTGTACTTTGTAACGTAGTAGGAAGTCAGGGTGTGTTCAATCTTAAAAATGCATATTCTCTACTTGTATCTACTGAGGAGACGCAGACACAGTTCCTGACTATATTCAGGGGTCCCCGAGACCAACCTCAGGTTCACCGACTCTCTACAAATATTTATAGAACTCAGCAGAGCTGTTATACTCACGGTTACAGTTTATTCAATGAAAGGGTACAGGTTGAAATCAGCGATGGAAAAAGGCACATAGGGCAGAGACCAGGAGAGGCCAGGAATAAGCTTCCAATGGGTCTCTTCTCAGTGGAGTCATGCAGACAGTACTTAATTTTCCCAGCAGTGATGTGTGGTAACCACAGAATCTTACTCTAGTCTTGACGTCAGGATACTGACCTGGTACCAGTGAGGCCCCCCCCTAGTACTCCGATCGTGGTTTTTAAATACTACTGCTCACAAAAGATAATAGGGCTCTTTGGATAAATGGCTGAATTCGGGCCTAGGGCAGGAAATAATGTACAAGGCAAGCCTAGAACATATTGTCATACCGGAGTAAGATATCAAAGACCATTGGGATTGTGTCAGTAGGAGTCAGGAATCTATCTTTCACTGGCCAAAAAGAACAATTCGAGCATCGACAGAGATAATTACTACAGTAGATTAAAACACATAAAAAATATTTATATCTAGGGGCGCCTGGGTGGCTCAGTCGGTTAAGCCTCCGACTTTAGCTCAGGTCATGATCTCACGGTTCATGGGTTCGAGCCCTGCATTGGGCTCTGTGCTGACAGCTCAGAACCTGGAGCCTGCTTCGGATTCCGTGTCTCCCTCTCTCTCTCTCTGCCTGTCCCCCGCTCACACTGTCTGTCTGTCTGTCTCTCTCTCTCTCTCTCTCTCTCTCTCAAAAATAAACATTAAAAAAGTTTTAAAAAATACTTATATCTGTTATTCATAATGGTATTAAAATAACCACAACATTAGTCACCTTTGGAAGATGCTAGGAGCAACACACATCATTAGTTTGAAAAGAGGTAAATGAAGCATTTGCCTTTTCTTTCCTAAATGATCAGGGAAACCAGATCATTGACGTGGGGTGGATGTGCAAGGGCTTCCCTTTGTGGAAGTATTTCAACTAAAAAGAGGCGGAAGGGCTGATAGAATACCACTCTTTTTCAAACACTACTGAACTATTGGATTTGGGCAATGATCATCACCCCTTAAAAAAGAGAGGAAACAAGAGACTGTTCCTATTAGAAGTACAAATACCACGAGTAAAGAGGTTTGAGAAAAACAGAGGAACCAAAATGTGACCAAGCACCTAAATCTACTGACCAGTTTATAGGCAACAGGAGACAAGGGGACGTGTAAAATGTCCCTTGGGAAGGCAGCCATGCAGTCAGCAGAGTCCAGACTATGGGGAATACAGTACATTTATGGGGAATTAGTGCTATGGGCTGGTTTTTTCTACCAAAAATTTGCAGAAAATAAAGGAAGAATCCATAGAATAAAAGAGGCACAACATCAAATTGGAATATGTAATACTTATTTGTATCCTAATTCAAACTATCAAAGTGAAGAATGAAGCAAAAATAAAAACACAGCTGGGAAAAGGTGAACACGCATTATGTGATGATATTAAGAAATGAATTGATTTTAGGTGTGATGAAATTGTGTCTTTCTAAAGGACTCCTTACCTTTCAAAGATACACAATAGAATCCTTACGAATGAAAAAAATACGATGTTTGGGATTTGCTTCAAAGTAATCTTTTGGGAGGTACGGGGAATGGATGGGAATATAGATGAAACGAAATTGGTCATACTTGTATTGATAATTGTTCAATTGGGGGGAGAGCTCCAGCATATATTCTACCTTCTACATGTTTGAAAATTTCTGTAATAAAAAATAAAAATAACAAAAGACAACAAAAACAAAAGTCCTGTAGCAAATAGTAAGGCGACCCCATTATTTTGACTGAAAAAAGGAATAGGCAGTCTCATTCATTCATTCATTCATTCATTCAACAAATTATTGAGCATCCATTCTGTGCCAGACAACAGTGAAGGGAAGAGAAAGAAAAATTCCTTGTCTCCATGGAGCTTACATTCTAGTGATGGGAAAAGGCCACTGTAAATAAAATGAGTGAGTGAAACAAAGTATGCCAGATGATTCTAACTGTCATGGTAGATTGTCAATTAGCCTAAGAGGCTAGAGAATTTGGGGGAACGGTTATGTTGAAGAAGCTGTCCACAAGACGATGACATTTATTTCTTTCTTTTAAGTTTTTATTTTAATTCCAGTTAACTACAGTGTTATATAGTTTCAGGTGTAAAATACAGTGATTCAACAATTTTATGCATCACCCAGTGCTCATCGCGACAGCCACACTCCTTAATCTCCATCACCTATTTAACCCACCCCCACACCTCCCCTCTGGTAACTGTTTTCTATAATTAAGAGTCTGTTGGGGTGCCTGGGTGGCTCAGTCGGTTAAGCGGCCGACTTCGGCTCAGGTCATGATCTCACGGTCCGTGAGTTCGAGCCCTGCGTCGGGCTCTGGGCTGACAGCTCAGAGCCTGGAGCCTGTTTCAGATTCTGTGTCTCCCTCTCTCTGATCCTCCCCTGTTCATGCTCTGTCTCTCCCTGTCTCAAAAATAAATAAAACGTTTAAAAAAAATTTTTTTTAAAAAGAGTCTGTTTCTTGATTTGTCTCTCTCTCTTTTTTCCTTTTGCTCATTTATTTTGTTTCTTAAGTTTCACATGAGTGAAATCATATGGTAGTTGCCTTCCTCTGACTTATTTCACTTAGCATTATACCCTCTAGTTCCATCCATGTCATTGCAAATGGCAAAATTTCATTCTTCTTTATGGATTATTAACATTCCATATACATCCATTCATCAATCCATTCATCAATCGATGGACACTTGGGCTGCTTCCATATCTTGGCTGTTACAAGTAATGCTATTATAAACATTAAGGTGCATGTATCTCTTTGAATGAGTGCTTTTGTATTTGGGTGAATACCCAGTATAAGTAGTGCGATTCCTGCATCATAGGTAGTTCTATTTTTAACTTCTTGAGGAACCTCCATACTGTCTGCCATAGTGGCTGTACCCGCTTGTATTCCCACCAACAGTGCATGAATGTTCCTTTTCCCCCACATCCTTGCCAACACCTGTCGTCTCTTGTTTGTTGATTTTAGCCATTCTGACAGGTATGAGGTGATATCTCATTGTGGTTTTGACATGCATTTCCCTGATGATGAGTGATGTTGAACGTCTTTTCGTGTGTCTGTTGGCTATCTGGATGTCTTCTCTGGAGACATGTCTGTTCATGTCTTCTGTCCATTTTTAGTTGGATTATTTGGATTTTGGATGTTGAGTCAATTTTTTATATATTTTGGATACTAACCCTCTATCAGAAATGTCATTTGCAAATGTCTTCTCCTATTCAGTAGGTTGCCTTTTAGTTTTGTTGAATGTTTCTTTTGCTATTTATTTTAATGTAGAAGCTCTTTATTTTGATGTAATCCCAATAGTTTGTTTTTGCTTTCATTTTGATGTAGTCCCAATAGTTTATTTTTCCTTTGTTTCCCTTGCTTCAGGAGACGTATCTAGAAAAAAGTTGCTAAGGCTGATGACAAAGGGGTTACTGCCCGTGTTCTCTTGTAGGATTTTCATGATTTCAGGTCTTACATTTATGTCTTCGATCCATTTTGAGTGTATTTTTGTGTAAGGTGTAAGAAAGTGGTCCAATTTCTTTCTTTTGCATGTTGCTGTCTATTTTCCCTACACCATCTGTTGAAGAGACTGTCCTTTTCCCATTGGATGTTCTTTCCTGCTTTGTTGAAAGTTAATTGATCATACAGTTGTGGATTCATTTCTGGGTTTCCTATTCTGTTCCATTGATCTAAGTGTCTATTTTTGTGCCAGTACCATACTGTATTGGTCACTATAGCTTTGTAATATAGCTTTAAGTTTGGAATTGTGATGTGTCCAGCTTTGCCTTCCTTTTTCAAGGTTGCTTTGACTATTTGGGATGTTTTCTGGTTCCACACAAATTTTAGGATTGTTAATTCTAGTTCTGTGAAAAATGCTGTTGGTATTCTGATAGGGATGCATTAAATGTGTAGATGGCTTTGGGTAGTATAGAAATTTTAAAATATTTCTTCTCCCAATCCATGAACATGGGATGTCTTTCTATTTCTTTGTGTCATCTTCAGTGTTTTATAGTTTTCAGGCTGCAGGTCTTTCACCTCTTTGGTCAGATTTTTTCCTGGTGCAATTGTAAATGGGATTATTTTATTAAGTTATTTTTGGTGCAATTGTAAATGGGACTATTGTAATAATTTATCTTTCTGCTGCTTCATTATTGGTGTATAGAAATGCAACAGATTTCTGTACCTTAATTCTGTATCCTGTGACTTTACTTCATTCATTTATCAGTTCTAGCAGGGTTTTTTTTTTTTTTTGGTGGAATCTTTTAATAGTATCATGTCATCTGCAAATAGTGAAAGTTTTACTTTTTCCTTACTGATATGATGCCTTTTATTTATTTTCGTTGTCTGATTGCTATGGCTAGGATTTCCAATACTATGTTGAATAAAAGTGGTGAGAGTGGACATCCTTGTCTTGTTCCTGACCTTGGGGGAATAAGCTCTGAGTTTTTCCCATTAAAGATGATGTTAGCTGTGGGTTTTTCATACACGGCCTCTATTATGTTTATATGCTCCCTCTAAACCTACTTTGTTGAGGGGTTTTATTGTGAATGGATGTTGTACTTTGTCCAATGCTTTTTCTGTGTCAGTCGAAATGATCATATAGTTCTTAACCTTTCTTATTGAGGTGATGTATCACATTGATTGATTTGTGAATATTGAACCACTCTAGCAACGTGGGAATAAATCTCGCTTGATTGTGGTAAATGATTTTTTAAATGTATCGTTGGATTTGGTTTGCTAGTATTTTATTGGGGATTTTCCCTCAATCTATGAAGATCTATATTCATCAGGGATATTGGTCTGTAGTTTTCTTATTTGGTGGTGTCTTCATCTGGTTTTGGTATCAGGATAATTCTGGCCTCATAGGATGAATTTGGAAGTTTTCCTTCCTTTTCTATTTTTTGGAATGATTTGGGAAGAATAGGTGTTACCTCGTCTTTAAATGTTTGGAAGGATTAGCCTGTGGAGCCATCTGGTCCTGGACTTTTGTCTGTTGGGAGGTTTTGCTTGTTTGTTTACTGATATAATTTCTTTCCTGGTTATTGGTCTCTTCAAATTTTCTATTTCCTCCTGTTTCAGGCTTTGGTGGTTTATCTAGGAATTTATCCATTTGAGAAAACACGTAAAGAAGTTAAGGGGAGAGGTGCATAGGTATCTATAGGAAGAGCATTCCAGGCAGATGAACCTAGCACACAGGCACTGAGGCAAGAGGGCACTGAGAGTGCTAATAGAACAGCAAGGAGACTAGTGTGGCTGCAGGAGAGTGAGCAAAGGCGAGGGTAGGAAGCCAAGTCGAAGACGTAGTGCAGGGTCTTGGTAGCTACAGACAGGACTCTGTGACATGAATTGAAATGGAAAGCCATTAGAGGTTGATTGGTCTGTATTGATTGATTGATTGATTGATTGATTTAAAAGTAGGCTCCGGGGCGCCTGGGTGGCTCAGTCGGTTAAGCGTCCGACTTCCGCCCAGGTCATGATCTCACAGTTCGTGGGTTCGAGCCCTGCATTGGGCTCTGTGTTGACAGCTCAGAGCCTGGAACCCGCTTCGGATTCTGTGTCTCCCTGTCTCTCTGTTCCTCCCCTGCTCTCACTCTGTCTCTCTCTCACTCTCTCAAAAATAAATAAAGATTAAAATAAATAAATAAATAAATAAAAGTAGGCTCCATGCACGCCCAATGTGGGGCTTGAACTCACTACCCTGAGATTAAGAGCTGCATGCTCTACTGACTGAGTCAGCCAGGTGTCCCCGATTGGTGTGTTTTTTTTTTTTAGTTTCTTGAAGTATGTATTAATTTCTTAGGACCGCCATACAAATTACTACAAATTGGAGAGCTTAAACCAACCGAAATTTATTCTCTCAACATTCTGGAGTCTACAAGTCCAAAATCAGAGTGTCAGTGGGGTTTATTCTTTCTGGAGGCTGAGCCCTGAGGAACTGTAAAATTTAGATGAAGGGAGAAAGCATAGCTAAGACGGATGAACAATCAGACAGGAGGGAACCAAGAGAATGTGGTGTCCTGGAAACCAAGTGAAGAACCTGTTTCAGCTGTGTCTAAGAAGTGTTGCTGATAGGTTCATTAAGAGGAGGACTGAGACTGACCATTCAACTGAGCAATACGAAAGGCACTGGTGACCTTGGCAGGAACAATTACAGCTAAATGACAGGGACAGATACCTTATTGGGTTCGGGAGACGATGGGAGCAGAGAAAAAGAAGAAAAGACCATTCTTTTTGAGAAGTTTTGCTTTAAGAGAGAGCCAATAATGGAGCAATATAGAGAAGTACAAGGATAGCTTGTTTTTTTTTTTTAATTTTTTAATTTATTTTTTATTTTTTACAGAGAGAGAGAGAGAGCACACCAGCAAGCGGGGAGGGGCAGAGAGAGAAGAGACACAAAATCTGAACAGGCTCCAGGCTCTGAGCTGTCAGCACGGAGCCCGATGCGGGGCTCGAACTCACGAACCACGAAATCATGACCTGAGCTGAAGGCAGACACACTCAACCGACTGAACCACCCAGGCGCCCCAAGCTTGTTTTTATTTTTAATGGGAGACACAATATTGAGTTCATAGAGTAATGGGAATGATCAAACAGGGAAGGAAACATGAAGGGTTCCAGAGGACAAAGAATTGCACGTGAAATGCGCTGGATGAGACGGATGAGATTTAGATTGAAGGAGTGGTGTTGTCCTGAGTGTGACCAGATCATCCCTTCTACAGGCTGGGGTGGAGAGGACACAGACATAGGACAGACGCCAGCAACTGGGTATGTGTCATGGCGGGAGCTCGTACAAGTTCTCTTCTGAATACTGCTGCTTTCTTAGTAAAGTGTGAAGCTAGGAGTGAGGATGGGGTAGGAGGTGTTGGAGTTTTGAGGAAAGAGGGGTAGGTACGAGAGAGCTATCCAGAAGAGTGGGAGAGTGAGGGACTAGGGCAACGCAGCAGCATTAAGGGTGTCCTTGAGGTGGTGGTCAAACACTTAGTGAGACGGGGCAGCCTGGCAGCGTGCCTTTCGCCAGCTCTTGTCAGATGTGCAGGTGTTGACACAGAGTAGGCAGAGAGCTGGGTTTAGCAAGGAGCTGCGTTATGCCAAGCGAAGAAAGAAGATAAGCAAAGGCGGTGAGAATGTATGCAAGGGAGGGATGGTAATACTTGACGTGGACTTTTAACATGGGAAAAAGCAAAGTGAAGACGGTGTGGTACAAGGGGGAAATGGTGATTGAATCGACAGGTCGTAGGTCCCGTGTGCAACACAAGAACTATTGAACTTGGGTATCAGAAGATAGGAGCCAAAAAACCGAGGTGGCGAGTAGAGCAGAGAATTTGAAGTGGAATGGATTCTGGGGTTGTGTTACTGGTAATTTGCAGGGCCAGGATACGAGGAGGGAGTGGGTAATTGAGGTGGGATGCAGGACAAGTGCACTGAGAGGATGTCAAAGAACTGAGGCATGAGGATTGAAAAGATCATCTCCACGGAGACTGGAATCCCCAAGAACCATGGCAGAAGTAGCACTGGAGAGTGTGACAGTGAGCCCAGAGGTCAAGTTGTCGAAGAATGAGTGCAAGCGTGCTGGCAGAGTAGAGGACAACGGCAAGGAGCCGTAGGTGACAATCTATCCAAAGGACACTCCAACCTGGAAGTTCTTAGGGAGAGGTGATGGAAAATGAGGAGCTGGGGGTGGGGCATCCATCTCACCTCTAGGCCCAAGGGTATGAGGAAGGTGGGAGAGAACCAGCCAGAAGTGGAGAGGACTGAGGCGCAAGAAGGGGAGGGGAATGTTCTGACAAGGGGTGGAGTATGCTGGAAGATGTGCCCACAACTCTCTTGAGCTCCGGAGGGCCCAGTAGAAGAGTGTTATGAATGGGGAGGGCTGGGAGATTGGGCCAGAAAAGAAATGTACAGAGCTGCAGAGGGTTTCCCGTGTGGGGAAAGAGGATGACCTGAGTCTGGTGTGTGGGAGCAGGGGGCGGGATGGATGATAAAAACAGAAAAAAATGGCCCAAAGAGATTGGTCTCAGTAGTCTCAAGACAGAAGGTGGTGAAGCCACTGCATGTTGGGTGTGAGGGAGCGGTAGCATGTTGGGTGTGAGGGAGCGGTAGGGTCTTGGGCTATGGTAACGTTCCTGTCAACCAGAGATGAGGAGGCAGGGGAGAGGACACTGAGAGATCCCTGGAGGCTTGTGGAGGTAGGGGTCAGGGCAGGGTTGTCTTACCTAGAATTTGCTTGGCGCCACGAATATTCTGAGTGCATTAAATCTCTTAATCCTCGTAACCACCCTACAGAGCAGGCGTTATTATCCCCACTGTTAGATGAGAAGCACAGAGAGGTTAAATAATTTGCCCAAGGCCATACAGCCAGTGAGTGGTGAAGCCCAGATTTAAATGGACACTGTCTGCCTCAGGGGCCATGTTCTCGATCACTAACTCTACCAATATTTGACATTCGTTGAACGTCGGCGGGGTAATATCTACGTGCCCACATCTCTGTGAGCTTTCTAAGAGTACAGACTGCTGTTCATCTTTTTCTCCCCTGCACTGGCATAATGTCAGGTAGTTAGAAGGTGCTTAATAAACGTTTGAATAGTAAATAAATGGGTGTAGGAATTGAATGAGTAACTAGATGAACGAAATAAAGAAATTTGACCTTGCAGAAGGCTAGAGGTTGGGTTTTATTTTTTTTTTATTTTATTTTATTTTTTTTAATTTTTTTAATGTTTATTTATTTTTGAGACAGAGAGAGACAGAGCATGAATGGGGGAGGGTCAGAGAGAGAGGGAGACACAGAATCTGAAACAGGCTCCAGGCTCTGAGCTGTCAGCACAGAGCCCGACGTGGGGCTCAAACCCATGAACCATGAGATCGTGACCTGAGCCGAAGTCGGACGCTTAACCGACTGAGCCACCCAGGCGCCCCTAGAGGTTGGGTTTTAAATGAATGAAATTGTCTCTTTGCCATACCAGATATTAACAGACAAACAACCAGGTACTCGTTGTAAAGCGATAAGGAAAACAGGGCATGAACACATGAATAGAACAGAAGTCAGGCATTAGACCTAAATATGCAAAGGAATTTATTAAATGAAAAATCGGCATTTTGAAATCATTGTGGAAACATGGATTTAATAAGGGATCCAGGGAAACGGTTTATCCCGGGGAAAATGTATATCCAGATTGCATCTAGAGAAAATTGTATGTCTAGATTGCATCTAGAAAAAAAATGCAATCTGGATCCAGGATACAATATAGATGAATCAAAAATTAAAATATAAAACAATGACATTCTAGAAGTCTGAGGGACAAGGATGTACATACTACATGCATTTTTTATCTCAATGTGTGGAAGGCATTTATAAATGTAATAAAAAGCCCCAAAAGGTAAAAGGTTGATAAATCTGATCAACATAAAAATAAAAATTTCAGCCTGGCAAAAACCACATTAATCAAGATAATAGATACGCAACAAGATGGGCTAAAATATTTGCAACTCCTGTCATAAAGGGCTTCTAAAAATCAAGGTTCAAAACAATTCAATAACATAGTGGACAAAGAACAGGAATGCGTAGTTAATAAGAACGGAAATATAAATTGCTATCAAGCACGTAAATATCCTCAGCCTCACTCATAAGAAGAGGAATGGGATTCAAATGATATGGCATTACCACGTGGCTATCACGCTGGCAAAAATCCAAGTTTTGATAACATACTCTGTGGTGAGAGTGTGGGGAAACAGGCACCCTTGTGGACTCACGCACGTGCAAAATTACACACGAACAAGGATATTCGCGGCAGCTGTTGTAACAGCAAAAGATAAGAATCCGTTAAGGATATGAGGCATATACGATACCCATGCAGGGGTGTGTTGCTACGCATACAGGTAAATACAAGCACCTGCTAAAAAGCGGAAGGAAATTCTATAGAAGGATGTGGAATGGGCTCCAAGATTCATCGAGTAGAAAACAAACAAACAAACAGGGGGCAGAACAGGATGCTACCATTTCTATTTGTTTTGTTTTGTTTTGTTTTCCCGAGAGAGAGGAAAAAGAACCTATGACTGTATACGTGTTTGGTGTGGTTCGATAGAATAGCACATGTTGAAGGATGTTGCAGGATAGCCAAGAAACCGGCAATATGGGGAACACAGTGAGTGGTCTTATACGTGTCACGCATAGAAACTCATGCATACCCTTCGTGTCTTTTGAATTTGTGCGTAAGGTACCTATTCCGAATAATTGTACTAATATAAAAAGAATGTCTTTTTGTCCTCAAGTTGGGGAGACCCTGCTTTACTACAAGATGAAAAATATTAGGTGTCCTGAGAGAGGCAGAGATGAAATCATGTTCTGGCCTGGCTAGAAAGACGGGGCTGGTGGAAATTTAGCGGGAGTGTGCTTATATTTTATGTAAATATACCCAAATGCCCTCGAATGAGTATACTTGATGTCTAAGTTCAGGTCATGTTCAGCAGCACTTTAGCCCCCAACAATTTTTTTTTTTTTCCAGCTAAAAGCAGGTGCCTGAAAAGTTGAAGAATTCCACAAGGGCACAGATAGCATGTGGTAAAAGTCAAGGGTCTGAGAGGGGCGCCTGGGGTGACTCAGTCGGTTGAGCTGCCCCTTCAGCTTAGGTCATGATCTCACAGCTCATGGGTTCGAGCCCCGCATCGAGCTCTATCCTGACAGCTCAGAGTCCTGGAGCCTGCTTTGGACTCTGTGTCTCCCTCTCTCCCTGCCCCTCCCCTGCTCATACTCTGTCTCTCCCTCTCTCTCAAAAATAAACATTAAAAAAAAATTTTTTTTTAAGTTAAGGGTCTGATGTTACTAGTTAAAGGCTTTTTAAACACTCACCAAGCTCCTTTCTCACCTGTCCTGGTGGTAAAGTAATTGTACTTAACACCATTGTGTGCCAGTGGGAGACAGAAAATGTACGTTATTTTTAGCAAATTCTAGTAAAAATGGTAGATGCTCTTTGGACTCTGCTGGCAGATTTGCCTCTCAGCTCCTGGGAAGCCAAATTTATTTAAATTGCCAGCCTTGCCTGTCATCTCAAATGGAGAAATGGACTTTTTAGATTCCTCCAACTGTGATGTGGTGGGTGAATCCATTCCCAAGGTGGCATCCAAGTGGGGCTGGCAAAAAGTTTCAGTTTTTCTTCTTAAAGCCAAGGAAAGACACAAAGTCTCAGCTCAGCAGCTGATGCAGACACCTAATTTACAGATGTACCACTCAGAGCACCTCTGCCTATATTTTCTTTAAAAAAAAAAAAAAAAAGTTTGTTTTTTTTTTTTACATATATATATTTTTTGAGAGACATAGAGACACAGAACACAAGTTGGGGAGGGGCAGAGAGAGGGAGACACAGACTCCGAAGCAGGCTCCAGGCTCTGAGCTGTCAGCACAGAGCCCGAAGCAGGGCTCGAACTCACCAACCGTGAGATTATGACCTGAGCCAAAGTCGGGCGCTAACTGACTGAGCCACCCAGGCGCCCCTGCCTTTATTTTCTAAAGTTAAGTTTCAGGTGACTCATTAACTCTAGCCCTTTCCATATCAACTAGCAGAAACCGTCTTAAAGATTAAGATATTGTTACTCGAGAGAAGGAAGCTCTTTATTTCACTGTTTATTGCCCGAGTCACCAAAAACTTCTATTAAAATCTGCTCTGTATTATCCCTTTCAGAGTAATATTTGACACATATATTCCTCTGCCTTTTTCACTTTCATTCCCCAGAGGCAGCCACTATCCTGACTCTGTGTTTCTAATTTCCCGCCTGTGGCTTGTCTTTGCATAATCTCTGTAGTTTTGTTTTTGTTTTAACGAGCATAAGTTCTTTAAAGTAGCCACACGTATCAATAGCTTTTTATAGTGAACTCTTTCTGTATTCTGTGTTCCAAAAATCCTTATGACCTCAATCCTTAGGACCTTATACATCTTCTAAAATTTTAAATTTCTTTTCATATTTAAATCCTTAGGCCAAGTAAAAGGACTCTTTTGAATAAGGTAGGGAAGGGGTCTAATTTCAGGGGTTTTTTTGTTTTTGTTTTTTATTTTTGCATTTATCAATTTCTCTAAATAGACAGTTTCTAAGTGGACAATTTTCTAAATAGTCCCATTGGTCTGAAATGTCACTTCTGTCATATATCAGTTCCATGAAGGCACGGTCTTTGACTCTGTTGCATTTGTTAATTTGTCTATCCTTACTGCAATATCTCATACTGCAGTATTCACAATCTTAATTATAATTACAATAATCTTTGAAATAAACTGAAGAAACCGTGGATCTGAAGATTCACGTTATTCCTCTACAGGGGTGTCCTGGCTTTTCTTTGCCTCTATTCTTTCCAGAATTCACTTACTAAGTCCCATAAAAACAAGGTAAGGATTTTAACTAAAATTGCATTCAATCTACAGATGAGTCCAGGGAGAATTGAAATCTTTATGATATTCTTTCTATAGTTAGGAAACCATCTGTAAAGAGAAAACCTATCTATAGGAAGACTCAATATTAAATAAATTTCTGTGTAGGTCTTTATTAATGTTTTTCACTAAAGTGTAGTCGTGTGTGTGTGTGTGTGTGTGTGTGTGTGTGTGTATTTGCTATTATAAGTGCTCTTTTCTTTTTAAAACTTTTTTTCCAAACTATCGGTTGCTGATGTGTAGAAATGTATTTGACTTTTTATACTGATCATTAGCCAGCTAAACTTACTATTTCTGCCCATTATCTATAGATCTTTTGAGCTTTTATGTAGACAACCATATCTGTGCATGACAATTTATTCCTTTCCAAATTTTATTTTCCTTTTTATACCGTACTTGCTAGAAACTCCAGTACAATGTTGAACACAGGCAGTAACAAAGGGCATTTTGTCTTAATCCTGGTTTGAAAGGAGATGCCTTTAAAGCTTCCCCATTAAGAATATTTGCTGTAGAATTTTTGTAGTTGCTTTTCATCAGGCTAAGGAAGCTCCAATCCTATTTCTAGTTTGGAATTTTTATCATGAATAGGTGTTGAATTTTGTCAAATGCTTCTTTCTCCATCTATTCTAATAATAACACGCTTTTCTCCCTTGAATCTATTAATGTAATAAATGACATTTATGGATTTTCTAATGCTAAATCACTTTTGTTCTCCTGAATAAACCCAGCTTGGACACAGGCATATGTATATGGTGTAGGCTTTCTCTGTCTTAAGGCACCTCTAGTGAATTATATTTTTCTAGGAATTTGTTTCCAGTTCACCTGAGTTTTCAAATTTATTGGTTCGAAATGTTCATAGTATTAGTCCATCTCTTTGGCCTCTGCTGGCCTGGATTTATGTCCTTTTTTACATTCCTAACATTGTTTGTGCCTTCTTTCTTTTTGGAATGGTTCATCTCATCAGTTTTTTGTCTATTTCAATAGTCTTTTCAAAGAGCCATGTAGGACTATGTTGAACCTTACTACTGTATCTCTGCTTTCTATTTCATTGAGGTTGAGTCATTTTCTCCTACTTTTCACGGGTTTATTGTTCATTTTCTAATTTCTTAAGTTGGGTATTTAGTTGCTTAATTTTCAGCCCTTCTTTTCATAGTGTATTTAAAGCCATATTTTCCCTCACTCAGTATCCTAATGTAATATGTAGAATTTGTATTATTAATTCTATCCAGAATCATAACATTAGTTACTATCATTTATTTTACTATCATTACTATCATTTAGCTACAAAGAAGCTTTTGGATTCCACTATGACTTCCAAATGTATGGGGTTTTTTAAATTATATTTTTAGAACTGGGGCGCCTGGGTGTCTCAGTCGGTTGAGCGTCCGACTTCGGCTCACGTTATGATCTCACGGTCTGTGAGTTCGAGCCCCACATCAGGCTCTGTGCTGACAGCTCAGGGCCTGGAGCCTGTTTCGGATTCTGTGTCTCCCTCTCTGACCCTCCCCCGTTCATGCTCTGTCTCTCTCTGTCTCAAATATAAGTAAACGTTAAAAAAAAAAGAAAGAAAGAAAACACAAAAATATAAAACTCCTAGAAGATAACAAAGAAGAAAATCTAAGATGACCTTGAATATGGAAATGACTTTTCAGATATAACATTATAGGCACAATCCATGAAAGAAATCAATGATAAACTGGGCTTCATTCAAATGAAAAATTCTGTTCTGCAAAAAACAATACAAAGAAAATGAAAAACCACAGAGGAAAAACTATTTGCAAAAGATACATGTAATACAGTTATCCAAGTTGTATAAAGAACTCTTAAAACTTAATAAGAAAATGAACCACCCAATTAAAAAATGGGCAAAAGAGGGGCACCAGGGTGGCTCAGTCAGTTGAGTGTCCGACTTCAGCTCAGGTCATGATCTCACGGTTAGCGAGTTTGAGCCCCGTTTCAGGCTCAGTGCTGACAGCTCGGAGCCTAGAGCCTGCTTCGGATTCTGTGTCTCCCTCTCTCTCTGACCCGCCGCTGCTCACGCTCTGTCTCTCAAAAATAAATGTTAAAAAAATTTTTTTTCAATGGGCAAAAGAACTTAAAGGATACCACACCCGGTTTGTTTGTTTTTTTTTTAATGTTTATTTATTTTTGAGAGAGACAGAGACAGAATGCCAGTGGGTTAGGGGCAGAGAGAGGGAGACACAGAATCCGAAGCAGGCTCCAGGCTCTGAGCCGTCAGCACAGAGCCCAATGCGGGGCTCGAACTCACAGAGCTGTGGGATCATGACCTGAGCCGAAGTCAGACGTTCAACCAACTGAGCCACCCAGCTGCCCAAACACACCCGGTTTTTAATTAGGTTGTCTTGTATTGCTGTTTTAAGAGTTATTTATATATTCTGGATACTAGACCTTTATCAGATAAAACGATCTCCAAATATTTTCATCCATTCTGCGGCTGTTTTTATTGACTTTGACAGTGTCTTTTGATGCACAAGAACACTTTTACTGGACTTAATGTTGATGAAGTCCAATTTATTTTTTCTTTTGTTGCTTTTACATTTGTTGTCCTATTAAGAAACCAATGTCTCATCTAAGGTCAGGTTTTACCCTTATGTTTTCTTCTAAGAGTTGTACAATTTTAGCTCTTATATTTAAGTTTTTCATCCATTTTGAGCTAATTTTTGTAAATGGTAGAGCCCAAATTCATTCTTTTGAATGTGGGTATCCAATTGTCCCAGCACCGTTTGTAGAAAGACTATTATTATTTCCCTCATTGAATGGTCTTGGCACAAATGTCAAACCAAACGACCATAGTTTATTTCTGGATTCTCAATTCTATTAGTTGATCTATGTACGTAAGCACTTTTTTTAAATGTTTATTTATTTTTGAAGGAGAGAGAGACAGAGTGTGAGCGGGGGAAGGGCAGAGAGAGAGAGGGAGACACAGAATCCGAAGCAGGCTCCAGACCCTGAGCTGTCAGCACAGAGCCCGACTCGGGGCTCAAACCCACGAACCGTGAGATCATGACCTGACCCAAAGTTGGATGCTTAAAGGACTGAGTCACCCAGGTGACGCTAAGCACTTTTAGTAATACAGTAATCCTTCATGACACCCATGAAATGACATTCCTTGAAGACAGGGGAAACAACTTATTTACCTTGGTATTTTCTACCCAGCATTTAGCAGACCCTCAGAACATGTTCACCTGAATAAATGAAATTAATCATTTACTTTTGAGGAAAGGAATGGGAATGGATTCCACAAGAAAGATGGGCTCCTTTCCTCATGGAGTACTTTACTGTTTGATGTGGATTTGGAATTCTGGCATTCCTTCTCCACTATCTGCAATGGTAATTTTTTTTTTTTTTTTAAGCTTCAAATATACAATTTACTGACACAACATTTACATAAAACACCTGGTGCTCATCACAACAGGTGAGCTCCTTAATCCCCATCATCTATTTAATCCATCTTCCCCTGCCCTGCCCCTCTGGTCACCATTACTTTGTTCTTTATATGGTTGTTTCTCCATCTGTCTTTTTCCCATGATCGCTTGTTTCTTAAATTCCACGCGAGTAAAATCATATGGTATCTGTCATTCTCTTATTTCACTTAGCATAATACTCTCTAGCTCCATCCACGTCATTGCAAATGGCAAGATTTCATTCTTTTTTATGGCTGAGTAATATTCCATTGTATGTATACACACACACACACACACACACACACACACACACACACACACTTTATCCAATCATCAGTTGATGGACATTTGGGCTCTTTTGATAATTTGGCTATTGTTGACAATGCTATCTATAAACATCGGGATGCATGTATCCCTTTCAATCTATCTTTTTGTATCCTTTGGGTAAATACCTAGCAGTGCAATTGTTGGATTGTAGGGTAGTTCTATTTTTAGCTTTTTTGAGGAACTTCCATATTGTTTTCCAGAGTGGCTGCATCAGTTTGCATTCCCACCAACTGTGTAAGAGGGTTCCCCTTTCTTCACATGGTCACAAACACCTGTGGTTTCTTGTGTCAACTTTAGCCATTCTGACAGGTATGAGGTGATATCTCATTGTGGTTTTGATTTGTATTTTCCTGATGATGAGTGATGCTGAGCATCTTTTCATGTGCCTGTTGGCCATCTGTTGGTCTTTGGAAAATATCTGTTCCTGTCTTCGGCCCATTTTTTAACTGGATTGCCTTTTTGGGTGTTGAGTTTTAAGTTATTTATACATGTTGGAACCACAAGACCCCAAATAGCCAAAGTAACCTTGAAAAATAAAAGTGCAGCTAAGCTGGAGGTGTATTACAATTCCCGATTTCAAGTTATAACACAAAGCTGTAGTGATCAAGACAGTATGGAACTGGCACAAAAGTAGACACAGAAATCGGTGGAACAGAAAACCCAGAAATGAACCCACAAGTATATGGTCAATTCATCTTTGACAAAGCAGGAAAGAATATCCAAAGGAAAGATGGTCTCTTCAAAAAATGGTGTTGGGAAAACTGGACAGCAATCATGCAAAAGAAACAAGCTGGTCCACTTTCTTACACCATACACAAAAAGAAATTCAAAATGGATTAAAGACCTAAACGTAAGATAGGAAACCATTAAAATCCCAGAAGAGAGCACAGGCAGTACTTTCTCTAACACCGGCCATGGCAACTTTTTGAGGCAGGGAAACAAAAGCAAAAATTGGGATTTCATCCAAATAAAAAGCTTCTGTCTGCACAGCAAAACTGAAAGGCAACCTATGGAATGGGAGATGTTACTGGAAATTATTCATTCTAACGTTCACTGAACATCTCGTACAGAAATACGGGCACCTCAAAATGAGCAACTGAGGAAAAACTCAGTGATGAACTCAAACAGCAACAGTTAAAAGCTCTAAATATTGTCAGATAACACAAAGAAAATGTTACTGAAAATGGAGCAGAAATCACTTTCAACCAGGATAACTTTGATTATCCCAATCACTCATCAAGTCTTCCCGAAGGGTAGTTAATACCTCAAATTTGCTTTCAAGAGAATTTTGAAAAAAAGTGGGAGACAGGAGTTTGAATTTCACTAATGAGATCTGGGGGGTTTATGAAGAGAAAGATCAGCCATTCTTCTAACCTAAATCTCTGGAACTTCTTGTTTTGGTTTATCTGACATGTATACTACAAAAGTGCAGCACAAGCTATAAAATTTTTAAAATATAAGTTGAATAATACAAGATTAAATTCAGATGGCATAGAACAGGACTTGGGCACCTAAAGCCATGGATCTGAATTATAATTTTAGGCCTTCTCTTCATCTCCCCAGCCAACCCAATTACTGTCATGTTGATTTTGAAGAAAGATAGGTTTTCAAAGCTTGGATATAAGATTTTTTAAAAAATCTTCTAGTAGAAAATGCAATATAAACTTACACTGTATGAGTTTTTTCTTGTTAAAAGATCTGATATCAAAAATAGATGAAAAGGAAGTAGAAGACAATGCCATATATGAGAAACAGTCCTTGGAGTCAGTTACAGTTACTCCTGAATGTGACCTGGATCTCTGAGTCGTGTGTGTGTGTGTGTGTGTGTGTGTGTGTGTGTGTGTGTGTGTGTGTGTAAAATGGAGGTAATCTCCTTTCTCAAAATGGTTATAAGGATTTCCCAAGATGATAGATAACAGATATGTCTATAAAGTAGGTACTTAAATAAGGTTCCACATCTCATAATGGGAAGAAACAGATTAACACTATTTGAAAAACTTTTATAACAGATATTCAGTACCTTTATTGTAGAGGAAAAGATTATCAAAACATTCCCAAAAAGCACAACTCTGAAATGCCAGTTTTGTTTGTAAAGGACTCAAACTTTAATGGCGCTCACACCATACAGTCAGGAAGTAGAACAAGCCCTAAGAAGAAAATAAAAGCAAAAATGCCAAGATCTTCTCCAACCACAATTATTTTTAATCTATGAAACAGAATTTCCTTACAAATTAAGTAGTTTTTACAGTAGTGACATTTATCATTGATGTGATCTTTTTAATATGACTAGTCAGAAGGGAAGTTGGGCCTGTAATTTTTCCAGAAATTGAAAAAAGTACCATCATTAAGATAAGGAAGAGAAAGATTTGTATCCATCTTTCTGGGACATGTAAGGTGAGAGCGATGTCTCACAGTTGGAGAATTTGTGGATATTGCTGGAGGAATTGGAGATGCTCTCTAGTAAGCGCGTAATCCCTCTTCCCCGAACACTGCTGTTTTGGCCAGAAATTTTCACCCCAGATGGACAGTCACCTAAGGATACTGGAAATACAAGAAAAGAAATGTAGCAATTTTATAGTTTTATTAATTAGAGATGCCTCGATTAACTCTTATCCTATTATAGGCCTTTCATGAATAGGACAGAGATTCTTAGTAAAGGAAAACAGATTCTCAGAATAAAGGCAGAAGCCTGAACAAGAATATTTCTTTCTGCTTTTAGCCCCAGAAACCTTAATTGAAGTTCTTCAGGCACCACTTGAAATTTCACGTCACTAGCTTTAAAATTTTCCTATCTGCCCAAAGACATCACAGAACTACAAAACTACAGCTGCTACAGGAATAAAAGGCTTTATTTTAAATGCCTTGAACAAAAATAAGACTAAATTAAAGTGATACAAAAATATACATATTGAAATTGTTTAAGGTGGTAACATCAAATAAAATTCCCAATTCAATAAGATCCTCATAACCTAAAACTAATTTTTTTTTCTTAATGTTTTTATTTATTTTTGAGACAGAGAGAGACAGAACATGAGCAGGGAAGGGGCAGAGAGAGAGGGAGACACAGAATCGGAAACAGGCTCCAGGCTCTGAGCCATCAGCACAGAGCCCGATGCGGGGCTCGAACTCACAGACTGTGAGATCATGACCTGAGCCGAAGTCGGATGCTCAACCGACTGAGCCACCCAGGCGCCCCAACCTAAAACTAATTTAGAGTATCTGTTTAATAAGTACCATACCCTAGAATCTGAATAAGCTTTAGGCCCAATACTTCTTGAGGTACATTCTTAGAAGATGCTTACCAGTGTGTGTGTTTGACCTTCGTTCCTGATTAGAAGAGTTGAAATGAGAAAATCCTGGACTCTCAACTCTTAGCTTCTATAAGTAACAAAGAAAAATACAAGGGAAAAAGTGGTTTTCTTATCAATTATTGGATCACCTACTTCAATTTCAAATTACTGTTTATAAAATACAAACAACACCCACTTTTACAATGTCTGATCAACTTTTGAAGAGACTGCTGTAAAAGGAACAGAGGGTAGTGTCTGGAGGGGAATTACAGGGTCAAGAGAGGGTTTTTACTTTTAAAGATGAGATGACAGGGCACCTGGGTGGCTCAGTCCAGTTAAGTGTCTGGCTCTTGATTTCAGCTCCCATGTGGGGCTCTGCCTAGGATTCTCTCCTTCCTTCTCTCTCTGCCCCTCCCCTGCTCACACTCGCTTGCTCTCAAAATAAATAAACATTAATTTTAAAAACAGACCATAGCATGTTTCCTGGTGATTCAGAACAGAGAGAGACCCTGATGATGCGGGAAAGAGAAGTAAGTTATTGGAGCCACATCTTTGAGCAGGTAAGAGAATAGGATCTAAAACGTAAATGGAAGGATTGGTCTTAAGCAGGAACACAGACAATTCGTGCATTAAAACAGGAGTCAAAGAGTACATGGTAGATGCAGTGGTAGGACTATGTAAAAACCTCTTCTGATTGCTTCTATTTTCTCAGAGAAGTAGGAGGCAAGGGCATCAGCTCAAACAAGGATGAATGAGGGATGAGGTGGTTGAAGTCTGAAGTGAAAGAAGGTGAGAAAGGTGCGCCTGGGGGGCTCAGTCAGTTAAACGTCCGATTCGGCTCAGGTCATGGTCTCACAGCTCGTGGGTTCGAGCCCTGCATCGGGCTCTGTGCTGACAGCTCGGAGCCTGGAGCCTGCTTTGAATTGTGTGTCTTCCTCTCTCTCTGCTCCTCCCCCGCTCATCCTCTCTCTCTCAAAAATAAACATTAAAAAAAAAAAACAAAAACAAAAACAAAAAAAAGAAAGGGGGTGAGAAAAAGCTCTAGGAGAGTGGGAGAAATGGACAACCGACAGGTAACACTAAGGGCTCACTTGAAGCTGGTAGTGATTAGATCAGTCAGTATGGCAGTTTCTTTTCAGTCTCATTTAGCTTCAGGAGTATAGGAATAGAATAGGGAAGAGTTAGATTCAGTCAGGGTAGTGTTTATCAATCAAGTATGATAAAAAAAAAAAAAGGGAGGGTCAATGAAGTTGATGTTGCAAGTGAGTGGAAACAACAGATCCAGAGATCTAAGCTGGGAAGAAAGGAGGTCAAGGGCAGGGGTGAGGGAGGTTCAGGAGAGGCTGCAGCACTGCATATGTGCCAGTGGTACCACCAAGGTCTAGGACAGGATAGTGGGAAACAGGACCGCCGGAGAAAGGGAAGTCAAAGAACTGAGAGGTCAGGCACTTGGATTATCTACGTGGAAGCTGACCTCAAGAATTCCGGCAGGAATCCTGTCTGGTAACACGGCTCAGTGTTGCTCTAGGAATGAGGACATGCCACTCAGGGGCCTACTGACTCCACGATGTGGTTATCAGGCGCTAGAGCCTTTATGGCAGGAGATCCAAAGTCTAAGGATTTTAGGGAGAAGATAGGAACAAGCCTATAAGAGGCAATGGTAAACAAGGAAAACTATCTCAAATCTAAGCCCATGATAAATGAGGGGAAAAAAAGATGTCACCATTTAAAAAAATTTTTTTGTAGTGTTTATTTTTGAGAGAGAGAGCAAGCAAGCACAAGCCGGGGAGGGGCAGAAAGAGAGGGAGACACAGAATCCGAAGAAGGCTCCAGGCTCTGAGCTGTCAGCACAGAGCCTGACACAGGGCTCGAACTCACGAACTGTGAGACCACGACCTGAACCAAAGTCAGACGCTTAACTGACTGAGCCACCCAGGTGCCTCACGAGGGTATGATTTGATAGGATTAATAGGGAAGCAGTATCTTTAGAGGATAGCCAAATTTTAGTTAGAAGACGGAAGATAAACAGATCTTCCCAAGAAAAGATTGAAGATATTTGAGATTTTGCTGATAACTAAGGTTGAGAGACCCACGGAAAAGTTTTCCAGGAGTTGGGTGGGGCCGGGAAACACAGTCAGCCAAACAAGAAGAGTCTGGGAGATGAGGGAGAATTTAGGTATCCTGAGTTTCTGCAGTGAGTGATGTAAAAAATAATACAGAGATTAATTCTGGCAGTCTCAACACAGTGATGACAGGGTAAGAAGGCAAGGTTTCTCAACCTGGGCGTTACTGACATTTGCTGTGGGAGGCTGTCCTGTGCATCGTAGGACGTCTGGCCTCTACCCACTTGATGCCAGTAGCACCCCTTCCCCCGCTGGGACAACCGAGAACGTCTGCAAACATTGCCTAATGTCCCCGGAAGGACACAAAATAGGTACTGGATGATAAATCACTGGGTTGAGAGTTAACAGGAGAAAGAAAAGTCTTGCTTGAAGAATATACAGAGACCTCCGGGATATCCTCGGTTTTATTTTCTAAAATGTGCATTTATTTTGAGAGAGAGCAAGGAAGTGTGCACACATGCACGAGCGATGGAGGGGCAGAGAGAAACAGAGAGTCCCAAGCAGGCTCTGCACTGTCAGTGCAGAGCCTGAAGCGGGGCTTTATCTCACGAACCTGTGAGATCATGAGCTGAGCCGAAATCAAGAGTCAGACGCTTAACCCACTGAGCCATTTAGGCACCCTCTCTTTTTTAAATTATCATACACTAAGATGGACTTGTTTTGGGGGGGTACACCTCTACAAATTTTACCACACGAAGAGATCTGTGAAACCACTACCGCAATCAGGGTACAGAGCCATTCTATCACCTCAAAAACTTCCCTCGTGCTGTCCCCTTACAGGCAGCCCAAGCCCCTGGGAACTCTGGATATGTTATCATTATTGTCTGGCCTTTTAAAGAATGTCATATAATATTTTGAGTCTGCTTCTTTTGCTAAGTATAATACTTGTGAGATCCTAATCCTTGACTGTAACAATAGTTCATTCTGTTTTGGGGGTTCCCTTTTCACTGTTTTATGAACTATTTTCAAGTGACAACAACATTTATTATGTACTATGTTCCTAGGCAGAGTTCTTGGCACTTTCATATACAGTTGCATTTAATCCTGCAACTACTAGCCCTTATTATTATTCTTGTTTTACAGATAAGGAATCAGCACAGAAAACTCAAATAACTTGCCTAAAGACACACAGACTGTATGTAGCAGGCCTGAAATGCAATTCAGGAATTCTAACTCCACAGTCTATACTCTTAACTGCTATGTTATTAGGAGTATATAGAGGACTACTAGTAAATAAATTGCAAGGAGGGAAGAAAGGTGGTAGGGAAATTAGACAGCTTTTAATCAAATCCTAAATCAGGTCTTACTTATTTTTGAAGTAAATATTTTAAATATTTATACTGTCTACATTTAGACACTTAATTTTTGGAATGAACTTTGGATATGATTTGTATAGACTAGTCCACTGCTAATTTTGATTTTCCTAAAACTCTGTTAAACATAGTAGGAAAATATAGAAGAAAAAAGATTTATGCAACTGGGTCCAATTGGATTAAGAAGCGTTTGACATTCCACAAAGGATTTTTAAAAAATGTTTTACGAGAAAGAGAACCAAAGTCCCGATCTTTAGCTGTTGTTGGCCAGGACCACATGGAACAGCACAAAGAGACCAGGAGCTCCTAAAAGTCAGCTCCTTACCTGGTAACGCCCTGCATCCAATACAACCATTTTGGGTGTCACACGGTTGCTGGCCTCATAATCTTGAAGTGGTACATGAGTTTCTGTAAGCTGGATTCCAAAGAGAGTGGCCAGAGAATTACTGATGCAGTACCTTTAAAAGGAAATAATAAAAGCTCATTATCAGAATCTGATCTAATTCATTCTAAAAGGATTCAAATTTTTAAAATTTCTAATATAAAGAAAAAGCATGTAAGATATACCATTCTAAATTGGGGGGGCAGGAATTGAGAGATTCAGAGAAGAAATGGGAATGGGTAGCAATACATACAATAAACTGGTCATTACTAGTAAGCAATACTCCACTGATTACCAGATAAAATTTCAGGTTCATTATAAGGAAACATGGATGGGAGTAAAGATTACTAGAATTCTCAAATGTTTAAGGCAAGGAGAGGGCAGCAACAGAAATTAGGCTACAACTTTAAAAATACTTATCTATCCTCAAAACCAATGCCACCAGCCATGTAAAGGGACCACCAGAGCACCCAGAGAGCTGAGGCTCCAGGTGTTTTCACTACAGAATGAGAAGCAGGCTGTCTGGGTGGCTCAGCTGGCTGAGCATCCGACTCTTGATTTTGGCTCAGATCCTGATCTCACAGTTCGTGAGTTCAAGCCCCCACACTGGGCTCTGTGCTGACCACCTGGAGCCTGCTTGAGATTCTCTCTTTCTCTCTCTGCCCCACCCCTGCTCACTCTCGCTCTCTTTTGAGACATTTTTAAAAATGAGAAGAAAAGGGTCTTTTTTGAGCACCTTAACAAGGAGGTGCTGTTGTTAATGATGGTAGGGAACTTCACTCTCCTATAATGAAAATTTTCAATAAATGCTTCTGAAGGTTCACCCAAATCACTCAGGTGGTTAACTCTCCCAAACAAGTGTCACACGTGCAGAATAGTAACGGTTAACATGAAAACACACACACACATACACACACACACACACGAAACCCAACCATTTTTTTAAAAAGAGAATTATGGAAATAGAAGTGAACAGTGTTTAACCCCATTGGTGAAAGCAACAGCGGGCAAAATGGCTAAGAATTCAATGCAGAATACAGCATTATGAAGAAATTCCTTTCTCTAACTTACGCAATTTTCTTGCAAACAGCTAAAGCACAGAAGAGAATATCGTTTTCTTCATGCCACTTGCACCTGTACAAAAAAGAAAAAGGACTTTAATATCCTTAACAGCAGTAGCACTGTTTAAGGGTTTTTATATGCCAGATTTCTAACTTACTTAGTTAAAATCATTTAAGAAAAACTAACATCGTTACTCAAAGGTTTAACATTTAACAAACAAAAAATAGATTTTTTCAGAAAATGCTTTTTTTTTTTAATGTATCTCCTCTGATGCAAATTCATAAACTACACATAACCGGTAAACTCTACCTTGGAATAAAATGAGTGTTACAGAGACACATTAGTGACCATGGTTACCATATTTGACAACCATTTACTAAGTGCATACTATTTACCAGATATTGTTCTTGGCACTAGGGATATAGTACTGAATGAAACACAGAAACTCTTAATCACACAAAACTTACTTTCTAGTAGGAAAGACAGATCAAAAAAGATGTAGGCAGAATACACAATAAATCAGATCAAGACAAGTTCTAAGGAGGAAAAAAATAAAGATGAAAAAGCTGATATGAAATGTTGCAGACAGGGGACATTTTAGGTAAGGCAGCCGGGAGAGGTACCACTGAGAAGGTGATGTTTGAGCGGGGACCTCAGGAGATAATACTGGAGAGAAAATGATGAACAGCGTATTTTTACAACGACAGCCACTATAAACCCGTATCTTTCCACTAGGCACAGTCTACTGAGACTCAGAAGAGTACTTACTACTTGAGTAATTAAAAGCTTGCCTGAACCTACCAAGAATCACTTAAAAATTACTAAAAACATGCTAAACACTAAGTGTAAAAAGTCAGTTATCTGCACTTAATTGGAGTTACTTAACTGAATGGAAGACTAAATATAAAATTAAGAATTTCCCACTGCTATTCTAAAGTGATTCAGTAAATAGGATTCATAAAACTCTTAGGTCTAAAATGAAGGCTTAGGTTGAAACAGCCTAAGTTCTTACACAGACACACAGAATCAAGTAATGTTTAAATTTCCAGTTAGTTTTGCTCCTTTTCTGGAACTTAAACTCCCAAATTTAGTACCTCATATACACATTTCCATGTAGATCGTATCTGAAATAAAAGCAATTGAAAAACCAGCAATGTATTCCAAGATTAAAAACAAAGAACCCAAGAACAAACCTATAGGAATCTGATCCCAGGGGAAAATGCCTCCAAATCTAATAGTTACACTGTTAAGAATGATACTGTTTTGATGTTTTTACTTATACTTTTTAAAATTTGAATTCCAGTTAACACACAGTGTAATATTAGTTTCAGGTGTACAATTTAGTGATTAAACACGTCCATATATCACCGCTCATCATAATGCACTCCTTAATCCCCATCACCTATTTAAGCCATTCTCCACCCCATTCTCTTCTGGTGTTCTCTATAGTTAAGAGTCTCTTTTTTGGTTTGTCTTTTTCCCCCCCATGATCATTTGTTTTGTTTCTTAAATTCCACATATGAGTGAAATCATACGGTATTTTTCTTTCATTTTTTTCTTCTGGATTCTCTTCCTCAAAATCATCCCACCAACCCCCCCTAAGAATGACTGTATTTTCTAGTAAAGGAGGATTCACTCTGTCAAATATCAGAACTGCTTTGTCCACGTTGTTAAGCTATTTATATTCACTTTGCAGCCTCAAATCTAGCCCCAGTTTGAACACCTCTTAGATGGGTTTATTTTATTTATGAAATTCCACTCCAAAGTCATAAGGTCACAAGGGAGTCAGTCTTTTGAGTAAATCTGCAACCTTACTCCTGAGTTCCAACACAATCTCATTCACTCCAATGACATGTAGCATGAAGGCCTTGACAATCCTCTTTTCCTGTCTCAAAAGGTCTCAATGATGTCCTTTTCTCTTCTTTCAGGATTAAGATTCCTCTTCTTTTCCAAGGATAACCCAGTCTTTACACCCTGCTCAGAACTAGGCTGCTATAGAGGCTCTATATGCTAGTCAAACTGACTCACTAGTTTCTCTTAAACAGTCTCTGCTTCATTCCTTTGAGTCACTGTTCAGGTCATTTTCTTCTTTTGGAAGGTCCTCGCTTCAACCCAAATCTCTGCTCATAGAAATTCTATTCATCTTTCCAGGAGAACCAAATAAAACATTTACCCCATCAAGTATTTCACGTTATTTTTAACCCTCACACTGAAGTGATTGCTCCCTGATGTATCATTATCTTTGGAAACACTTTTAAAAGTGATAAGAAATTACCATATACAACTCCATTGTCTTTACTTCGCTTTATTGCTCGTCAGCCAGGAGACATTGTAGTCAAGGACAATCATGTTACTCTTTCCTGTGTTTCCCTAGTCTTCGGCCTTATATATGAGAGCCACCTAAATATTTGTTAAAAATAAATAACTCAGGGTGCCTGGGTGGCTCAGTTGGTTAAGCTTCCAACTTCAGCTCAGGTCATGATCTCACAGTTCAGTTTGTGAGTTCTTGGGTTAGCTGCTGGCAGCAGGGAGCCCGCTTGGGATCCTCTGTCTCCCCCTCTCTCTGTCCCCCCCTCTCTCTGTCCCTTCTCCACTCACACTCTCTCTCAAAAATAAACATTAAAAAATAATAAAATTTGGGAACGCAAGCTGGTGCAGCCACTCTGGAAGATAGTATGAAGGTTCCTCAAAAAGCTAAAAATAGATCTACACTACGACCAACCAATTGCACTACTGGGCATTTATCCATGGGATACAGGTGTGATGTTTCCAAGGGACACATGCACCCCCATGTTTATAGCAGCACTATCAACAATAGCCAAAGTATGGAAAGAACCCAAATGTCCATCGATGGGTGAATGGATAAAGAAGATGTGGTATATATATACAATGGAGTATTACTCGGCAATCAAAAAGAATGAAACCTTGCCATTTGCAACTACGTGGATGGAACTGGAGGGTATTATGCTAAGTGAAATTAGTCAGTCAGAGAAAGACAAAAATCATATGACTTCACTCATATGAGGACTTGAAGAGACAAAAAAGATGAACATAAGGGAAGGGAAACAAAAATAATATAAAAACAGGGAAGGGGACAAAACAGAAGAGACTCACAAATATGGAGAACAAACTGAGGGTTACCGGAGGGGTTGTGGGTGGAGGGATGGGCTAAATGGGTAAGGGGCACTAAGGAATCTATTCATGAAATCATTGTTGCACTATATGCTAACTAATTTGGATGTAAATTTTAAAAAATAAAAAATAAAATTGAAAAAATTGGGCTAAGAAAAAATGACTCTAAAATGATGTCAAAATAAAAAGCTCACCTCTTAAGGGCACATGCACCCCAATGTTTACAGCAGCACTATCAACAATAGCCAAAGTATGGAAAGAGCCCAAATGCCCATCGATGGATGAATGGATAAACAAGATGTGGTATATATACAATGGAATATTACTTGGCAAGATTTCATTCCTTTTGATAGCCATTTGGGACAACATGGATGAAACTAGAGGGTATTTTTTTAAAATTTTTATAATGTTTATTTATTTTTGAGAGAGACAGAGTGCGGGCAGGGTTGGAAGAGAGAGAGGGAGACACAGAATCCGAAGCAGACTCCAGGCTCCGAGTTGTCGGCACAGAGCCAGATGCGGGGCTTGAACCCATGAGCAGTGAGATCATGGCCTGAGCCGAAGTTGGACGCTCAACCGGCTGAGCCACACAGGTGCCCTTGAACTAGAGGGTATTATGCTAAGCAAAATAAAAGTCAGAGAAAGACAAATATCAAATGACTTCACTCATATGTGGAATTTAAGATACAAAACAGATGAACCTAAGGGAAGGGAAGCAAAAATAACATAAAAACAGAGAGGGAGAAACCCTAAGAGACTCTTAGATACAGAGAATAAACTGAGGGTTGCTGGAGGGGCATTGGGTAGGGGGATGGGCTAACAGGGCAATGGGCATTGAGGAGGACACTTGTTGGCACTGGGTGTTGTATGTGATTAATCACTAAATTCTATTCCTGAAATCATGATTATACTGTATGTTAACTAACTTGGATTTAAATTAAAAAATAAATTTATTACTTGAAAGAAAAAAAAACTACACCTCTTAAAACTACTATCTGCTGGGCTTCTGGTTAAAAATGCATAAATTTATCTCCTCTTGCTCCCAAAATCCTATCAAAATGACAGTCAAAAGAATAAAAATAGTAGAGGTCCACAGGAAAGGAGAAAACAGAAAGAGGTTTCCATGGAAGAGAGTGTAACACACCTGTGGGATATGGAAAGTAAACGAAGGAGTGGTAACTGATGAAGCTAGACAAAGGAAGTCATAGCCTTCAGCCCCCACAGAACCAGCTACACAAATCTGCCTACAAGAACTCTAGAGAGGCTCTGAACCCATGGACATATCCCTGGCCAGACAGCAGAGGTTAAGACCAGGAGGCTGAACTTCTTCTGTACAAAGCATGGTCAAGTTCCCTGACTGTGCAAAGAAATAAACTCTTAGAGAACTAGGCAGCAAGAACGGATGCTAGTATCTTAAGACAAAGCCCTCAATATTCTGGCATTTAGGATTTTGTCTCAACTTAGCATCCAGCTCTTATCTGCTTCCCCTAGAGTAAAGCCCAATTAGTTGTTAATCCCCAATGAACGATACTAAACACTCAGCTTTGCAGCCTCATTTCTAAATATGAACATAACCAAAGACAATCAGACATTCAAAGAAACCCTGCAACATGGAAAGATCAAGACAGGAACACCACAAGTCACAACCCCAAAGAATGAAAATCCAGAGAACAAAAGCACACAAACATCCCTCCCCCACCAAGTACCCCAATGAGATCTATGAAATTACTGCATCTAGGATCCTACTTCTCTTCCTCATATCTTCAACCTGAATCAGCACTGATGATGAATGTGACAGTATGTGTAACAGGATAGTACCTGCAGGCAGAGAGACCTCAACAAGTCAGCCTCTGCTCAGTATTACAATGCCACAGCTTGTTAGGGTTCTGTGCTTGGTCTTCTTCTCTTTTTGCCCTCTGCCTAAGTAACCTCGTCAATATGCAGTAGATCCATTAAAGCAGAGAACTGGTCTCTCTTCGTTGCATTTTCAGTGCCCAGAACAGTGCCTGGCACATAGTGAAATGATGAATGCTGGCATCATCCAAATCTCGTCACGAAGTTCTAGGCTGGGAAGACCAGCTGCTTGCTTGTTATTTCTAGATCTTACCTCACCAGGGCCTCAAAACATTCTAAACTTGCTCCTCTCTCTTCCCTGTCTACTCTGAAATATATACTACAAACCTGAGTATTGTCTTTATTTCTTTTCACGCTCTTCCTGTATCCAGTCCATCAGCAAGGTCTGATTTTTACCAAGATGAAATCTACTTATTCCTCTCCATCTCTACTGTCACTACTCTGGTCCAAGCCATTTCTTGCCTTGACTAGAGAAATGGTTTAACAGTTACGGACTGTTTCCTTCCCTTCTTGCCTCCTTTCAATATATCCATTAAAAACTCAAGAGGATCTTTTAGAAACCTAACCAAATTCTGTTAATTCCCTGTTTGGTAAAATTCCTTCCTGTACCCCTTACATACAGAGATCGGATGGTTGCCAGAAGGGAAGGGGGGAGGGGCGGGGAAAAAATTCCTTCCTGTAGCTAAGAAGGCTTATAGTGTGTATGGTCCTTGCTTATTTCTTCAACCTCACCTTGTACATTCTCTCCTGTACTTACTACTTTCTGTCACACTAACAATTTCCAGTAAACACCAAGCTTTCACCTCAAAGCCTTTGCCTCTCTCTGCCCAGGATGCTCTTCCTTCTAGTTTTGCATGGCTGCATCTCTCTCTTGCTTCAGATCTGTTTTAATATTACATCTTTAAAAAAAAAGTATTCTTGACTATTCTAGAAAGCAGTCTTTCTACCTAGTCTTCTCTGCAAGAAGAGGAACAGTATCCTACTGATTTCCTTCTCTGCACTGATCACAAGCTAAAATTACCATTTTATTATTTACTGTATGTTTCTCTTTCCCATTAAAACGTTAGCCTCATGAAGGCAGAGACCACGTAAATCTTGTTCACCACTGAACCTCCAGCACAGTGCCTGGGACAGAGGAGATGCTCAATAAATACTGGCTGATTAAAAACTACCTTGTTTCAAACAGATGTCATTACACAGTGAATTAATTCAGGGACAATTATGACAAAAAGCAACAAAGAGAATGGAAGATCTATAAAAGTTATGAATATTCTAGTCTTCAAAATTCCAGGATAGCCATCAACAGCCTCTTAAGATTCGGATACTCACTGTGTCTAACTGTACTCAGTTTCACCAATACCTATCCATTTCATCTACCTGAAGCTAGAGGCATTTATCACAAATTTATTATAAACTTTAATGTAAAAGAAGTTCCAAAGAAGCATTTGAAAGGAGTCCTATCTGCTTACATTAACTAACAAATTCCAACAGTAGTTTCTGTTGACTACTACAACACAATCTCCTGTCTAAAAAATACTGTATATTAGAATCCATCCCATCTGAAGCAGTTTATTACAAAAGTGCTTAAAGTATTATGTAATAGTTTCATCATTAACAAAATCCCATGGCACCGGCCCCAATGTCATACACCAAAGCTACTCTTGTTGTAGCCTACACTTACACAACTGAGCTCACCACTGTGTTTCTTCTATTTTAAAACATGCATTTTTCACTTTTTAACTTCAGTGGAAATGCACCTTCCAAATGAAGGTGTTTTACAATTGCTATTGGTCTAAGAAATCGTTGCATTGCCTACACATGTACAAGTTTGGTTGTTTTTGATGACAAACAATTGCAACCCATTTTATTCAATGAACCAATTGAAGATTATTTGAGAAAAGTATTGGTTTGTCTCTGAACACTTTCTGCTGACATCAAGAACCAGCATAAAAACTTGCATAAAGGGCGTTAGTGGCAAACAAGTATTTTAATACACCAGCATATAAATACATATGTCTGTTATGTGTTTCACATTAATTCACGTCGTTCACTTTCTTTGCACAATACTTGCTCAGTCTGTTTGGTTTCCTTTTTTTTCTCCTAGTAACCATAAATTTATCCTTCCCCTAAAATTATTTTTCATTTTTTTAACTGAAGTAGAGACTTTCAGCTGTACAACAGTGATTCCACATGTTTAATAAACACTACACTATACTCACAAGTGTACCGACCATCTGTCACCACACAACACTACTAAGACACCATTGACACTATTCCCCGTGCTGCACTTTTCATCCCTGTAACTTAATCATTCCTTAAGTGGATGTCTGTACCTCTTACCCCTATTCACCTATTTTTCCCCATTCCCCTCCCCTCCGCGTTTGTTCTCTATATTTAGGAGTCTGTTTCTGCTTTTGTTTTTCAGATTTCACATATAAGCGAAATCCTATGATATTTGTCTTTGACCCATTTCACTTGGCAAAACACCCTCTAGGTCCATCCATACTTTGCAAATGGCAAGATCTCATTCCTTTTTATGGCTGAGTAATATTCACATCTTTACCCATTCATCTATGGATGGGCGTTTGGTTTGCTTCCATATCTTGGCTATTGTAGATAATGCTGCAGTAAACATTAGGGTGCATAGATTTTTTCCAATTAGTGTTTTTTCTCTGGATAATATACACAGTAAAGGAATTACTGGATCATAGGATATTTCTAATTTTTTGAGGAACTTCAATACTGTTTTCATAGTGGCTGCACCAATTTACATTCCCACCAAAAATGCACAAGGATCCTGTTTTCTCCACATCCTCACCAACACTTGTTAGTTGTTGTCTTTTTGATTCTAGCTATTCTGACAGGTGTCAGGTAATAGCTCATTGTGATTTTGATTTGCATTCCCTCATGATGAGTGATGCTGAGCATCTTCTTACATGTCTGTCATCTGTATGGCTTCTTTGGAAAAAGGACTACTTAGGTCCTATGCTCATTTTTTAAATCAGATTTTTGTGTGTGTGCTGAGTTGTAAAAATTCTTCATATATTTTGGATACTAACCTATTATCAGATAGATCACTTGCAAATATCTTCTCCCATTAAGTTGCCTTTTGATTTTGTTGATGGTTTCCTTCACGGTGCAAAAGCTTTTCACTTTGGTGTAATCCCAATAGTTTATTTTTGCTTTTGTTTCCCTTGCCTGAGAAGACACATCTAGAAAAATGTTGCTACAGCAGATGTCAAAGAGATTACTGCTTGTGTTTTCTTCTAGGAGTTTTATAGTTTCTTAAATTCTTTTTTTAATGTTTATTTTTGAGAGAGAAAGAGAGAGCAAGGGAGGGGCTGAAAGGGAGACCCAGAATCTGAAGCAGGCTCCAGGCTCTGAGCTGCCAGCACAGAGCCCTATTGAACCACAAGATCATGACCTGATCTGAAGCTGGACCCTTAACCCATTGAGCCACCCAGGCGCCCCTAGGAGTTTTATAGTTTCAAGTCTTTAATACATTTTGAGTTTATTTTTGTTTATGGTGTATGGTGCAGTTCTCTTTTAAGAAACATTGTATCACAAAAACTCTAGATGACAGAGAAGTCAATAATGTATATAACATAGACACTGAAGGACTCTGAAGGTAAAGTTTTAGAAAGACATTAATAGCTGAGGTAATAGTATATGAATCAAAATATGCTAACATATCATCCATAAATTTTACAGATTAACAAGAATAAACAAAACAGAAAATCTATAGATGATGCATAACCAAGAGAGTATTACAAAACTACCTATAAAATGGGGGAAAATAACTCTTAATTTTCAATGGAGTAATTTCTCAAGTTTATACCAAGCTATTTTATATGGCTTTAGAGGGAGACTGGAGTCCCAGAAACACTGGAGGAGAGACAGAAGGGAAATAAAGAGCCTAAGATTAAATTACAATAATTCCACAATGAGATCTGTAAATATTCAGAATCCTGATAGAGCACTGACTAAAAAGCACCTGTGGGACTCTAGGAGGCAGTCTGGAAGGGGAGGCTTCTGGGCAGCAGGGGGTAAGAGGAAGGGAGAAGTTGTTTAGAAATTGTACAGAGAGGGGTAAAAAAAGCAAACGGGAGAGGGGGAAAAACAGGACTTTTCAGGAGAAAAGAACGAGAAAAATGGGAAGACCCACCACCCTGAAAGCATTCAAAGGAACCGCCATTTGCTACACAGACAGAAGAGGGAGCACTGGAATGAAGAATGTCAAACGTCCCAAATCAGCAGCCCTGTCCACAAAATGCAAAGGAACAACATACCCTGATCTACAGAAAGCTACAAGAAAACTGAAAAGGGGACTTAAAACACTTCAGCTGATAACTTCTCCCCAAAGTCATCCCCAAAACACCACAAAGGTAAAACTAAAACATAACACTCTATGTTGAATTAAATATCCTCAAAGAAGGATTTTAAGATATGAAAACATGTCCTGAGTGAGAAATTTCAAAACTAAGAACAGAAATAAAAAAAAATAAGAGTTGACAAAACTCTGGAAATAAAAATTATATCAGAAAAGAACTAAGAACTAAATTACAAACTGCCTAAGGAAGAATAAAAGATTAAAGAAGTAAAAAAAAAAAAAGAAAGAAAAAAAAAGAAAAAAAGAAAGAAAAGAAAGAAAAAGAAAAAGGGTCAGAGACCATGATCAAAATGAAAGGTAGGCCAAGAAGACCAAACTGGACCATACATATGCTGGACTCCCTTAAGAAGAAAAAAAAGAACAGAATATTAAATAACCAAGAGAAATCTCCAGGAATAAGACCTCATTCTGCATACTGAAAGTGTTCACCAAACAACTGAGAAAACTGACCTGTGATAATATACTCAGAGAAATATCATAATAAAACTATTAGACTTTTTAAAGATGAAAAAAACACCCTTAAAGTCTCCAGGCAAAAAGATCAAATAAATTAAAAGGCCAAGAGAATTAAATGACCAAACTTCTCAAAAGCAACACACAATGAAATACAACAATAAAGCTGTATTTGTAGAAACTCAAGGAAATAAAAGATAAATAACAAGATTTCAACAGGCAAGAACACAGGGACAAGTGTCCCCAAGAGCCCTTAATCAATATACCAGATCAATTCCACAATTTGTTTCTGTAAAGGCACCAAAATAACACAGTAACCAGCTTAAAACTACAGGATATGCAATGAAACATAGAAACACAGTATAACAGAAAACTTTAATACACCATTCTCAACACGTGACAGATGAAGCAGACATAGCTAAAGGTAGTTTCTTTTTTTTTTTTTTTTTTAAATAACTGGAAGTTTGTACCTCCTAATCCTCACCTAACTAGCCCATCCCCTCACCAACCTCGCCCTCTGACAACTACCAGTTTGTATTTAAGTCATTTTGGTTTTTAGTTTGTCTGTCTCGGTTTTTAGAGTCCATGTAAATGTGAAATCATGGTATTTGTCTTTATCCGACTTATTTCACTCTGCATACCGTCTAGGTCTATCCACGTTGCCACGAATGGCAAGATACATTCTCTCTGTGGCTCTGTAATATTCCAGCGTGTACGTGTGTGTTGTGTGCACCAATCTCCTTCATCCATTCGTTTGTCACTGGGCACCCGGGTTGCTTCCATTTCTTGGCTATTCTAAATACACATGGGGTGGTAGGTATGTTATCTTTTCAAGTTAGTGTTCTTGTTTTCTTTGGGTAATGGAATTACCAGATCTCATGGTCTATTTTTATTTTTTTTCCATACTTATTTTCCACAGCGGTTGTACCAATTTACATTCCCACCAGTAGTGCCCGAGAGTTCCCTTTTCACCACATCCTCACCAACCCGTCTTTCTTAAGAGATAAAACAACTTAAACATAATCAAAGTAGTCCTCATGGATAAATGTCAAATGCTACACCCTGACAATAAATATTCTTCTCACATGCCCACAGAACATTCACAAAATTGATTATATATTAAGTTAGCAAAAAACTTCCATAAAGTAGAAATATTATGGGGGCGCCTGGGTGGCTCAGTCAGTTAAGTGGCGAATTCAGCTCAAGTCACGATCTCGTGGTCTGTGGGTTCAAGTCCCGCATCAGGCTCTGTGCTGACAGCTCAGAGCCTGGAGTCTGCTTCAGATTCTGTGTCTCCCTCTCTCTCTGCCCCTCTCCCACTTGCACTCTGTCTCTGTCTCTCAAAAATGAATAAATATTCAAAAAAAAATTTTTTTAAAGAAATATTTTTTAAAAGAAATTCTTTTTTTAAAAGAAATTTTAAAAGAAATATTTTTAAATATATTTTTTAAAATCACAATGCAAAGACACCAGAACTTACTAACAAAAACCAGAAAGGCCTTTCCACCTGGAGATTATTAACTCATGGCTTAAAACTACAGAATATTTTTTAAATTACAAAATACTGTATGTGAATCTATGAGATGCATTGAAAGCAATGTTAAGAAGAAAATTCACTCTACTAAACACCTACCAATAAAATATAAAAATTAATGAATTCTGATCCCCCAAAATAGAAAAAGAACCAGAGTACCAAGAAATTAAGAAAAAAACAGAAATTAATGAGGAAGAGAATTTAAAAAAAAGTTGTTTTGAAGAAAAAAACAACAGAATAGACAATATACTATCTTCATTTAAGGAAAAAACACACAAATACACAAGATAACCACCGAAACAGAGGTAATTTTAAAAATTATGAGACTAACTTTGCAGACTTTTAAATAAATTTGGAAACTTATATAAAGCGTACAATCTCCTAGAGAAGTACAGATTACCAAAATTGATTCCATTAAAGTTAGAAAGCCTAATCAAATTGATTTTCATAGAAGAAACAGAGAAAGTTATTAAGGAACTGCCCCACAAAAATTATCCAGTCCCAGATATGCACAATTTGTATGAGAAAATTTTAAAAGTATTGAAAGACCCAAAAGTAGATTAGAGAAATGGAAACACATCTCACCTTGGATAGAATTCAACATTATAAACATTTCGGTTCTCCCCAATTTATACATTCAATGCAATCCAAGGAGTTTTATGGAGCTAGACTGAAGTGAAGGGATTCTTCTGCATATACATTTTGTTTAAACCACATTAAAAAGAATAAAATCAACAAGGATGGGGAAAAAATGCAGTAAAACAAGCAAAGGGGTTGAACTAGATTTCAAATGAGTAATTTCACCAGACTGAAGAAGGGGAAAGAACCAACCCAAATAACTTTTGAACAAAGTATTTTGACTATGTATCTTCAGACTAAATAACTGAAAGCAAATTCTGAACTATTAGTATGTCATTTTACAGTGGTATCACTTAACAGTTCTCTAACAATGGACTTTTACTTACTGTATTCTAGGACTGAACAAACAAGAATATTGAGTGCCAGGTTTTTCACTCAGAGAAGAGAAATACAAAAACAGAAAAGTGGAAAAGTAGAAAACAATATGTGTAGGTTTAGTATGAACTCATGGTGAGACAGATAAAAATGTGTGTGGAGGGGGTGTATATACATGTATTTCCTAGCTCTATCCACTAAGGGGAACTAGAATCAATGATGCTCTAGTAGGAATGAACATACCTAGCACCCACATCCTATCTCCTAAATACTCTCCTCCATTTAAAGGAACCAGGGTTTCTTGGAGAAGCAGGAAAATACAAGGATGAGCCTGAACGTATTAAGCCAGAAAGCAATGAAGCACTGAAAGAATAATGAAGAAACGCCAAAAGGACAGAAACCACTGCTTTGAAGGGACTCCCAACGGCCATGAAGAAACAATGTAAGTATAAAAATAAGTTGACAGTAAAAGATTATAGCCCATTGAATAAAACAGGAATCCATGAGTCCATACTCATTATTTTTAAAAATAAAAGCTCTTCCTTACAGTAGGATGTCAACTAATAAATGTAGTAGGAACAACTGGATCAGAAAATCACCATTTCACAGGGGCACCCGGGTGGCTCAGTCGGTTAAGTGTCCAACTCTTGATTTCGGCTCAGGTCATGATCTCACGGTTTGTTCCTGAGTTTGAGCCCCTCATCATGCTCTGTGCTGACAGCATAGAGCCTCCCTCTCTCTCTCTCTGCCCTTCCCCCAATTGCTTGAGCTCTCTCTCTCTCTCTCAAATAAACAGTAAAAAAAAAAATAAATAAAAATAAAAAATAAAAAATCACCACTTCACAAATGTAGTAATTACTGATTCAGGCAAAAATCATCAATGGATGTGAAAACTAACAGGCAGGCTGAAATTTGAGGAGAAGAAGATCTACCAAATCTCAAAATATCTCCCTACAAAATATTAATTTTAAGGTGAAAAACTAACTTTTCAATGGCAGAAATCTGGCAGACATGATCAAAGTTACCATCAATAATGGAACAAATGGACATCAGATGCATCCAGATACGACGTACTGAGAAGACACCTAACTTTTGTGGCACTCCTGCCAAAAATACAGAACCTCAATCTACTCATGAGGAAATAACAGGCAAACTAAAACTAAGAAACAGTCTATAAAGTAATTGGCCTATTCTCTTCAAAAATGTCAAGATCAAAAAAGTCACAGTAAGTCATTTGCAAATATCTTCTCCCATTCTGTAGGTTGCCTTTTAGTTTTGTTGATGGTCTCCTTTGCTGTGCAGAAGCTTTTTATTTTGATGCAGTCCCAGTAGTTTATTTTTGCTTTGTTTCCTTTGCCTCTGGAGACGTATTTAGTAAGATATCTAGTAAGAAGTTGCTATGGCCAATGTCAAAGCAGTTACTGCCTATGTTGTCCTCTAGGATTTTGATGGTTTCCTGTCTCCATTTAGGACTTTCATCCATTTTGAATTTATTTTTGTGTATGGTAAGAAAGTGGTCCAGTTTCATTCTTTTGCATGGTTGCTGTCCAGTTTTCCCAACATCATTTGTTAATATATAAAGAACTTATAAAACTGAACATCCAAAAAACAAATAATCCAGTTAAAAAATGGGCATAAGACACGAACATTTTTCTAAAGACATACAGATGGCTGACACATGAAAAGATGCTCAACATCATTCATCATCAAGGAAATACAAATCAAAACTACAACAAGGTTATCACCTCACACCAGTCAAAATGGCTAAAATTAACACAGAAACAACAGGTGTTGGTGAGGATGTAGAAAAAGGGGAACCCTCACTGCTGGTGGGAATGCAAACTTCATGCATGAGCCACTCTGGAAAATAGTATGGAAAAGTTAAAAAGTTCCTCAAAAAGTTAAAAACAGAACTACTCTACCATCTGGCAATTGCATTACTAGGTATTTACCCAGAGGATACAAAAATATGAATTCAAAGGGGTACAAGCACCTCCATGTTTTAGCAGCATTATCAACAATAGCCAAATTATCAAAAGAACCCAAATGTCCATCAATTGATGAATGGATAAAGAAGATATATACAAAGGAATATAACTCAGCCATGAAAAAAAATGAAATGTTGCCACTTGCAATGCTGTGGATGGAGCTAGAGAGTATTATACTAAGTCAGTCAGAGAAAGACAAATACCATGGGATTTCACTCATTTGTGGAATTTAAGAAACAAAACAGATGAACACGGGGGGAAAAAAAAGAGGCAAACCAAGAAATAGACTCTTAACTACAGAGAACAAACTGAGAGTTACTGAAGGGGACTCGGGCAAGGGGGAAGGGTTAAATAGGTGATGGGTATTAAGAAGGGCAGTTGTGATGAGCACTGGGTGTGGTATGCAAATAATGAATCACTACATTCTACACCTGAAACTAATATTACACAATATGTTAGCTGAAATTTAAATAAAAACTTGAAAAAAAACTAAACAAAAAGAAAGTCAAAGACTGAGAAACTATTTCAGGTTAAAGGAGCCTAAAACAACCTAACTAAATGCAACATATGCTCCTGAGTTGGACCCTAGACTAGATTTTCTTTTGCTATAAAATATATTACTGGAACACTAGCAAAATATGAATATGGTCTTCCAATTAAACAACACTATTATACCAAGGGCAATATCCTGTTTTGATAATTTTATCATGTTACTATACATGTTCTTAGGAACAATACATTAATATTTAGAAGTGAAAAGGCATCATGGCAGCAACTTACTCTCAAGTGGTTCAGAAAAAGAAACTGTGTCTAGAGAGCAAGTTATAAAGAAAATGTATTAGAATGTCAACAATTAGAGGGGAGCCTGGGTGGCTCGGTCCGTTAAACATCAGACTTTGGTTCAGGTCATGATCTCACGGTTCGTGGGTTAGAGACCTCCATTGGGCTTTCTGCTGTCAGCGCAGAGCCTGCTTTGGACCCTGTCTCCCTCTCTCTCTCTGCCCCTCCCCTTCTCACGTGCACATATGCACTTTCTCTCCCAAAAATAAGCATTGAAAAATAAATAAATAAATGTTAACAATTAGGAAACCTGAGAGAATGACATATAGGACTTTTCTGTACTATTCTTGCAACTTTTCTGTAAACCTGAAATTATTTCAAAATATAAAATATTTTCAATTTATTTTACTTACATATTTCATATATATATATATGCAAGAATTCTATGTAATATGACATCTGTTTAAATAAATATATTCTTCCATCAGTATAAAAATTCTAAGTGATAAAGCACCCTGTCAGTTATTTGGTAGTGTGTCTGTTTTTAGTTGCAGACAAAGTAACAATGTATCTGACAATCAATGGAATCCTGTATTCAAGGAAATAATGATTCCAAAGTTTCATAGGAAAACACTGCCCACTGATGGAAAAACCAATCTTGTCATATTTTCTCAGTTCAGAAAAGTCAAAATCACTAAACACAAAATCATTATAAATACCTTGTGTTGCTAGAATAATCCCACATGGCCACATCTAGGAGGCTCCGAACCCAGGTTTTAGAGGGCTCCTTAAGAAATTTTTGCTGGTAGATTCCCACTACAAGATCTTCTACAGTGAGAAGTTCTAGATCTTGCCTGATTTCTTCCATTGGTAAATAGAAAAAGACATACAATTAGTGAATTTAGATACACAGAAGATGTACATCAAAATGGAAACAAACACGGACATTATAAAGCACTTGAACAGTAACCTAGTTTTACTTACCTGATGCCTTTGCCATATGCTTCAAACACCAGTTGACTCTGGCTCGGTCATCAGACTGGAGAAGGAAAAAAATTTACTTGTATTTTCTCCTACATTGTTGTTCAGTTGTTGTTCTTTCAAACTGGGGAGATAGGGGTGGCAGGAAGGGAAAGACTAAAGAGTTTGTGACAACTAAATGAGAACCATAAAAAAGAGCAACATGTATTTTAAAAGACTGCTGCTATTAATAAAGTTACATTTATAAAGCAATGTTAACAGACTTTGTGAAAAGCAAGGGAGACCTAGGGTAGGCGCATGAAGAAACCAACAGGCAGAAAAAGGTCATCTGTTCATGATTACACTAAACTAGTAGGATTAAAACCCAGTTCTTCAACTCCTAATCTAAAAGAATTTCTTTGGGTACCTTTTGTGGATCTTTTGGTATCTTAAGTGGATAACCTTAAAAAAAAATTCTTACACTGAAATTACCTTGCAGTAGATAGGTGGCCAGCTTCCTGGGTTTGGGTGAATAAAACTATAAAGGTTTTGTAACACAGTTGCTTGATCATGCCCAGATTCAAAGTTTGAAATAGGAATCTTGTGACTAGAATCACCTGAAGGAAACAAAAAGGAAGTAGGGAGTTCAAAATTTGACCAAGACAAATATGACAAAGTGGGTAAGGAAGGAGGGTATAGGAAGAGGACAGTGAGTAACTCATGTTTAAGCACTTGTACCAAGCCTAGTTATGATTAGGTACTTTATCCGATATTCTTATGAGAAAGGGGATATACACCTATTAGAGAAGAGACAACCGAGAATCACAGAAGTTAGTATAGTAAGTTAAGAGTTGGTGATCAGTGGAGTAAGGACTCAAAACCAGGTTTAAGTGACTAAGCCTGTATGTTTTCACTACTCCCCTCTGCTTTTCATGTGAGGCTGGAGAACTTAATAGCAATGATTGCTTTTTTAAAGGTTGTACAATCAAGATTTCCACTTGCAATAAAAAGTGGACCAATTCAGACCAAACTTCCACAAAAATTTAAAATACCTGAAAATATCAAGAGCACACGGTAGCGAGGAATTAATAAACCCAGATGCAAGAGAATATAGAAATTCAAAAAGGCCCTCCAGAGAGCCTAGCTTTTGGGGCAGTTTTTTCCCCCTGCAGTTATTTACCAATTCCAGAAGAGGAGGAAGTTGAATGGCTGAGAAATGGGCTTATGACAGCTTTGGAGGCCTGGTTTGCTAGGCCTCCAGGTGTCTAGTAAGAGCAAACATAAATCTTTTCTGGAGGAAGGGAACATCATTATAAACCTCAAATTGCTTTAAAATCATTTTTTCAGCATAGTGGGGAAAATGGTGGCCAGGAAGGCAGGAAAGGAGAAGCCCAAGAAGCCACTGCCAGCTGGAGCTGTCAGAGTAGTGAAAGGGAAAGTTCCAGTTGCAACACCAAGAAGTAATCAGCTGAACAAGAAGCTGCAAACCTCTCAACAAAGCCTGTAAAGATCCACAAATTTGGAAGCACCATAGGTAGTGACAAAGAAAGTCTCAGCCATATCCATCAAACTTGGATCAAGTAAGCCTAGAGGAACCCTTGCTCCAAAAACCCTTTCAGTAGCAGTAGGCTTTAATGAAGATGAAGATAGTGAACAGAGGAAATGACTCCAGAAACAAAGATGAGGATGAAGAATACTGGAAGGGATACACCAACATCGTTAGGACCAAACTCGTTCAATAAAGGAAAGCATGATTTTTCTAATGACCAGAACCTATGGGAATGAAATAGAAAATCTCATCTTGGAAATGTCCATGACCAAGATAATTAAATGATGTGTTTTGAAACTGGGGTGTTGGATGGGTGTAAAGTTAAAAGGAACAGTTTCCTTTTTTTTTTTTTAATTTTTTTTAACGTTTATTCATCTTTGAGAGACAGAGCATGAGCGGGGGAGGGGCAAAGAGAGAGAGACACAGAATTGGAAGCAGGCTCCAGGCTCCGAGCTGTCAGCACAGAGCCCGATGCGGGGCTGGAACTCACGAACTGCGGGATCATGACCTGAGCCCAAGTCGGGCCCAGGATCATGACCTGAGCCCAAGACGTTCAACCGACTGAGTCACCCAGGCGCCCCGCAACAGTTTCCTTTTTTAAAGAACGGTATAAGATTATCTTTGGAGACTTTTTTTTTTTAAGATTGAGTGATATATAAATGAATTTGAAATTAGAGGCAATTTAGGTTTTATATAGAGATTTCAAGACATTTACTAATTTTATAGTTTCATGTGATTAGCTTACAGATAATAGAAAAATCAGAAATGGTATCTAAGAACTGCATTTTTTTTTTTTTTAATGTCTATTTATTTTTGAGAGACAGAGCATGAATGGGAGAGGGGCAGAGAGAGAGGGAGACACAGAATCCGAAGCTGGCTCCAGGCTCCAAGCTGTCAGCACAGAGCGTGATGCGGAGCTTGAACCCACGAGCCATGAAATCATGATCTGAACCAAAGTCAGACACCCAACCGACTGAGCCACCCAGGTGCCCCTAGAATTGCATATTTTTTAAGACACTATCAAGAGGGATGCAAAAAGTTATTATCTATTTAAACTGCAAACAATTACTCTTGACTCCCTTATTAATGTAAACTGTCTCCCAGGAACAGCCTGTATTGGGAAGAAAATGTTACTGGACTATTGACTGGAAGTACATTAGATAAAACATGGTTTGTTTGTTTTTTCCCCTAATGGGCATTTGTTTTTGATCCTCATAAACTAGGTATTGCATTGCTATCAGCTGGTACAGATGCCTACCTCTTTAAAAAAACTTTGTTTTCATTTTATGTAAATTGTTAAGTATTTGAAATAGTACATTTCACCTTAATGGGTCCGGTCTACCTTCGTCAGTCTTCAAAGACCATCTGCTACCAAAGTAAAATCAGTATTGTGAATGTGCTTCTTAGTTTTTGTTCTTAGCTAGTTCCTGTAAGCATTTCCACCAGATCTTGAGGCAACTCATGAAGAAGTAGTTTCTTTTAAAATACAAACTACCACCAAAAACTTAAATGTAGGTATAATACTTAGATATGTGGGTGTTTTTGTTTTTTAAAAGGTAGTAACACCAAAAAACCCACACTGTATGAAGATGAAAACGAGAAAAATGCACTTTCCATACCTTTGTTAAAGCTTAATTTACTAATTTATGAAAATGGAATTTGATTTGAACTTAATACAAGAAATCTTATGTTAGTAAAATAATATGGCTATTTGAATTATACATATATTTTTTAAAGTATTATACACATTAATCATGTACATTTTAGATACTGAAGATAAAAATAAAGAAAATACATCTTTAAACATATTCTATGGAATCTCCAACCACATTGTTAGATCTATGTACTATAGGCTTTCTAAAAAACTTTAATTTTTTTAATGTGACAGTTAAGCACATCTTTAAAAGCATAATCACAGATAAAAGAAACATACAGTAAAATGATTTCCTTGAAAACTCCTGCAATGTTTAATTTGGAAGCAGCTTCAGACTACTTTATTGGTAGCAACCACTCGCTGAGCTCTTTTAAACAGGGATTAACTCCAGAGAAGCAGCCTGTATTCCTAACGCTTTGTTCATTTGCATTTTGCTTTTAAGTTGAAAGTAAACCCCAAGTAAAACAATGGAAATATATATAGAACTATCAGTTCTTACATGATTTAATTATATCATAATACATGAATTTAACTTGCTTTAATGTAAGCAAACTTTCCACTTTTGTCCATTTTGTTGTTTATGTTAAAATAACATCTTTTCCTACATATTGTCTGGACTCAAATGAATTATTAACCTAAGGTCAAGAGGGGAGAGAAACGACTGAGATGCATGTCTTTACTAAAATACCACTAAATTTGTCAAACTCAAAAAAAAATTTTTTTTTCAAACATTAGATATGAATAACCAGGTACAGGATGAAAGAAGAATGAGAACCAAATCAAATTTGATAGAATGAGATCCAAAGTATTCCAGCTACTGAAATTATTCAGTACAGATGATAAATATTCACGCTTATGATCAAATTATGAATTTTACCATAAAGTTATAAAAAAGGACACACAGGAAGAGTTCAATTTCTGATAGCAACAGACTAGAACTCTATGAATGAAACACCTGCTTGAGAGCACTGCAGAGAGAAAACTACAGTAAGGAACCGGGGGTCCAAAATCTTGGAGAAGAAGGAATCCTAGAAAGTGGATTCTGGCATTTGGGTTCATTGGTAATTTGGGGCATTTATGAATTCTGGAAGAGGAGATTTAGAGTCTGGTAAACTGAGCAGTTTTCAAAAGACTTAGATATATAAGAATTAAAACTATTATTCCGGGGGCGCCTGGCTGGCTCAGTTGGTGGAGCATGGGACTCTTGGTCTTTGAGTTGTGGATTAAAGCCTCATGCTGGGTGTGGAGATTACTTAAAAATAAAACCTTTAAAAAAAAAATATTACTGTAGGACCACCTGGGTGGCTCAGTCAGTTAATCATCCACCTCTTGTATTCAGCTCAGGTCATGATCTCACGGTTTGTGGGTTTGAGTCCCGCGTTGGGCTTTGTACTAACAACACGGAGCCTGCTTGGTATTCTCTCTCCCTCTCTCTCTCCCCCTTCCCCTCTCATACTCTCTCCCTTTCTCTCAAATAGGTAAATAAGACATTAAAAAGTATTACTCTAGTATTACTTGTGTATATTAAAAATTATAATTAAAAGAATATTCAATTGCCTTCTTGCTTCCACTGTTTATACTCAAGTCAATTGCAAATTTTACAGATGATCCTTTGGTGGTAATCTGTCTACCTTCCCCCCCTTTTTAGAGATCAATCAGAAATAGATTCTTAAAAGATATGAACCCAATTTTACATTATCTCAATCCCTGAAATTGGATTAAGGTACTCTGAGATGGCTAGTGACAGCATCTTTCTGCCAGAAGCAGTCACAAATTTTCTTCAGAGAAGAATAACAAGTTTTTCTATATACTATTCAGCCCTCAAAAATAATCAGATGGGGGTGGGGGAGAAAAAAATAAGACATATGAAGAGATCAGGTATCTTGACATCAAGTTAACCAACAGACCGCCCCCCCACAAAAAGATCCCTATGTTTTTCAGACATAAGGCTTTAAATGTTCAGAGAAGTAAAAAATAGATTATTTTAGCAGAACCATAAAAGAGAACCAAAGGTAAATTAAACTGAAGACACATTCTCTAACCCATTTTAGGATGGCAAAATAACCTTGAGAACAAAATTAGGTAAGATTAATCAAAGTCTTTAACATGAACATACAAATCCTAAAACAAAGTATTAGCAAACCAAATTCAGCAATTTAAGAGCTATACAGTCACTATAATGGGTTTATTGCTGGAATGTAAGATTGGTTTAGCATTAGCAAATTACCAGATGAATAAAAAGACACAAATCACCTGAGATACAGAAAAACTATTCATTAAAATGTGCAACTGATATCTCTAACCAAACTGGGAGTAGAAGGGAACATCTTTACCCTGATCAGGAGTATATACTAATGCACTAATATATGGAGTCAGAAAAGGCCCCAAAATAATGTCAGCCAGAGTAATGTTAAAATAGAAAACCAAAGCTGTAGGCATCACAATTCTGGACTTCAAGCTATATTACAAAGCTGTAATCAACAAGACAGTATAGTACTGACACAAAAACAGACACATAGATCATCAATGGAACAGAACAGAGAACTCAGAAATGGACCCACAAATGTATGGCCAACTAATCTTCGACAAAGCAGGAAAAAATATCCAATGAAGAAAGACAGTCTCTTCAAGCAAATGGTGTTGGAAAAACTGGACAGAGGCATGCAGAAGAATGAAACTGGACCATTTTCTTAAACCACACATGAAAATAAATTCAAAATGGCCAAAAGACCAAAATGTGAGACAGGAAATAATCAAAATCCTACAGGAGAACACAGGCAGGAACCTATTTGACCTTGACCGCAGCAACTTCTTTACACGGTCTCCAGTGGCAAGGGAAACAAAAGTAAAAATGAACTATTGGGACCTCTGTGCTTCTGCAAGTGAAGGAAATAAAATCAACAAAACTAAAAGGCAACTGACAGAATGGGAACAGATATTTGCAAACGATGTATCAGATAAAGGGTCAGCATACAAAATCTATAAAAAAAACTTAAACTCAACACCCAAAAAACAAGTAATCCAGTGAAGCAATGGGTAGAAGACATGAATACACTTTTCTAAAGAAGACATCCAGAAGGCTGACACATGAAGAGATGCTCAACATCACTCATCATCAAGGAAATACAAATCAAAACTACAAGATACCACCTCACACCTGTTAGAATGGTTAAAATTAACAACTCAGCAAACAACAGATGTTGGCGAGGGTGCAGAGAAAGGGGAATCCTCTTGCACTGTTGGTGGGAATGCAAACTGGTGCAGCCACTTTGGAAAACAGTATGGAGGTTCCTCAAAAAATTAAAAATAGAACTACCCTACAACCCAACAATTGCACTAATAGGTATTTATCCAAAGGATATAAAAATACTGATTAAAGGGGCACATGCACCCCAATGTTTATAGCAGCACTACCAACAACAGCCAAATTATGGAGAAAGCCAAATGTCCACCGACTGATGAATGGATAAAGAAAATGTGGTACAAGGGAGTATTATTCAGCAATCAAGAAGAATGAAATCTTGCAATTTACAACAGCATAGATAGAACTACAAGTGTATTACACTAAGCGAAGTAAGTCAGAGAAAAGACAGATCTCGTAGGATTTCACTCATATGTGGAATTTAAGAAATATGACAGATGACCATAGGGGAAGGGAAGGAAAAATAAGATGAAAACAGAGAGGGAAGCAAACCGTAAGAGACTCTTAAATACAGAGAACTGAGGGTTGCTGGAAGGGAGGTGGGTAGGGGATGGGTTAGATGAGTGACGGGCATTAAGGAGGAGGGCGTTTGATGGGATGAGCACTAGGTGTTATATGTAAGTGATAAATCACTAAATTCTACTTCTGAAACCAATACTACACTATGTTAACTTGCATTAAAAAAAAAGTGCATACGAAAAATAAAAAACTACAGCCAACAACATACTCACCGATGAAACATTAAAAACTAGAGTTCCTAACCAGCACAGTTACACACATTTTTAAAATTTTAAATAAAAAAATAGGGGCGCCTGGGTGGCTCCGTCAGTTGAGTGACCGACTTTGGCTTAGGTCATGATCTCATGGCTCGTGGGTTTGAGCCCCGTGTCAGGGTCTGTGCTGACAGCTCAGAGCCTGGAGCCTGCTTCGGATTCAGTGTCTCCCTCTCTCTCTGCCCCTAACCCACTCACATTCTATCTCTGTTTCTCTCAAAAAATAAACATTAAAACATTTTTAATTTTTAATAAAAAATATATAGATTAGGAAAAACATCATTTCACAGATCTAAGGAATTGACCAAACTCAAGAATTATAGTTCAGCAATGGTTGGATAAAACTAAAACATAAGAGTAAATAAAAATATAATTTCAAGAGACATTATAAATCATAAAATTTCGGGCGCCTGGGTGGCGCAGTCGGTTAAGCGTCCGACTTCAGCCAGGTCACGATCTCGCGGTCCGTGAGTTCGAGCCCCGCATCAGGCTCTGGGCTGATGGCTCAGAGCCTGGAGCCTGTTTCACATTCTGTGTCTCCCTCTCTCTCTCTGCCCCTCCCCCGTTCATGCTCTGTCTCTCTCTGTCCCAAAAATAAATAAACGTTGAAAAAAAAAATTTATAAGCTACAAATTTAATGAGATAGTAAGATCACTGTGAAGAAAATTATGAGTATTATAAGGCATCACAGATCCAAAATTAAAATGTAGCCCCATGTTCACAGAGTATCATGAAGTTGTCAGTTTTGTCCAAAATGATCTAAAGATTTAAAGGTGATTCCAATCTAAATTTTTTTTTTCTTTTTTTTTTTTTTTTTTTTTTTTGGGACAGAGAGAGACAGAGCATGAACGGGGGAGGGGCAGAGAGAGAGGGAGACACAGAATCGGAAACAGGCTCCAGGCTCCGAGCCATCAGCCCAGAGCCTGACGCGGGGCTCGAACTCACGGACCACGAGATCGCGACCTGGCTGAAGTCGGACGCTTAACCGACTGCGACACCCAGGCGCCCCTCCAATCTAAATTTCAACAAAGCTTTTTGTGAAGCATGATACTCTGAATTGTATGGAAGAGCAAAGGGTCAAGAATAGCTGTGATGTTCCAAAACAAAGCCAAGGAACTTGTCTAAGTAAATATTACCAAAATACTGTATTCAATGGTATGAACACCAAAAAAAACACAAGTAGACCAACAGAACGAAATAAATATATCACAAAGACCCATGCATCTGCAGAAATGTGGCACTACATACTGACGAACAAGCTGATTATTTAATAAATGACGCTGAGGGGCACCATGGCTCAGTGGCTCAGTCGGTTGAGCGTCTGACTCTTGATTTCAGCTCAGGTCATGATCTCATGGATCTGGAGTTCAAGCCCTGAGTCCTGCTCTTCACTGAGCATGGAGGCTGCTTGGGATTCTCTTTCTCCCACTCGCCTGAATGCACTCTCTCAAAATAAACAAACATTAAAAAAAAAAAACAAACCAGTAATAATAAATGATGCTGAGACAACTAATTATCTACACAGGAAAAAAAAAGAAATAGAACCTCTATTTCACACCATTACACAAGTCAGTGCCAGGTGGAATAAGAACTTGGGATATGAAAAACAAAACTTAATAAAAGCTATCTTTATCGCCTGCAGGTAGAAGAAGATTCTTAAATAAGACATTAAGAACCCTCAAAACCCTAAGGGAAAGGAGGATACATTTACTAAATTAAAAATAACTTCTGTTCATTGAAAGACGCCACAATGACAGTAAAAAAAAAAAAAAAAAAAATACAATGCATACACTGAAAATAGGTACCTGTAATTAAGTCAGTAAGCAGATACATAATAAAATTCCCCAAACCAATATAAAAGACATTCCAATACAAAAATTGGGGAAAGGTAATGCTGAGTTAAAAAAAACAAATACAGGTATGGAAACAAGCACACAATGTTAATTACATAAAAGTTCAAAAAAAACCAAAATTAAATATACCCTTTAATTTTTTTTAATGTTTATTTATTTTTGAGAGAGAGAGAGCGAGCGAGCAAGCAGGGGAGGGACAGAGAGCGAGGAACAGAGGATCCAAAGTGGGCTCCATGCTGACAGCAGAGAACCCGATGCAGGGCTTGAACTCACGAACTGTGAGATCATGACCTGAGCTGAAGTTGGACGCTTAACCAAATGAACCACCTAGGTGCCCCTAAATACACCATTTAAATACATATGTATTCACAATAAAACTATTCAGAAAAGAGAAAATGATTAGCACAAAATTCCAAATAGTGTCTCTCTCATAAAAAGGGAGGGGCATTAAATCAAGGAGAGCTACAGGGACCTTCAGTGATAGGGCACCGCTATTATTTCTTCAGCTGACTAGTGAATGCACAGCTGTTCATTAACGTTCTTTATACCTTAAGTCAATGTTATAGTCTTTGTGTATGAAGACTAATTTTAAAAGCTGATAGACCTTTTGTACGGGAAGCCAAAAGCAGTTTCCAAAGCTTTGCTTTTTTTAAAGCAGAACTTCTCTGAAGAAAATTAACCAGTAAAATGGACAGAAGCAGAGCTCCTCTGGTTAAAGTGGGGGAGAGAGAGAAGGTCCAAGACCTCCTAACTCCCACACTCTCATGCAGAATGTGAAGTACCTTTTCAGAGAAAAGCAAGGCAGCGGGGGTGGGGAAATTAATGGATTCCGTACCAAAATCTCTTGAAATTCTTTGATTCTAATGTGCTAAACCATAACACCCATCCATGAAGTATTCCCTCGATTCACTTACACATATTTCATAAAAGGCCAGATAGCACAGGAGCATTTGAAAGATTTACATGTACATTCCTTAGCCACTACTTACACTGCATCCACATGTAAATTTGCTTCAGCATGTTCCCCTTTGAAACATGATCTTTTCCTAAGCATCAGGTTGATTACACTAGCATAAGCATTTTTAGTTATTATGTCGACACAGCCATCACTCTAATAGAATCATTTATTTTATTTAACTGGCACATTTCCCAGCGTTATCAAATTGGCAATTTAAGACATGTCTAAATTGACGAGCTCCAAAAGATCTAAGTTTCCTGAATGAACTGTGTTCAATTTTAATTAGTTTAAAATAACATATTAAGAAAACCCTTCTAGAGTCTTTAATAGGTTTTTAAGAACCACACTTTCTGTTAATCTGGTTGACTTGAAAATGTTGTAAAAATAAGCCTTAAAAACTTTTTTTTTTTTTAAATCAAGTACTTATCAGAACCAGAATAATAAACAGTAAGCCAGTGGCACTCTCACAAAGGAGTGTCTGGCAAATTGCAGGGATTCCAATGCACTCAACAGATGAACAAACCAGAAACAGCTTAAGTAAAAAAGTGAAGTTAATTCACCAGCTAAGTTTCTACTTTTGTTTTACTACCACCTATTTAGTTGAATAACCTCAGATGACGTAATATGTGGGGAGATTAGCTAGGTTCACACTTCAAAAACTGCAACAGAATTCTTCTGCTTTATACTTTTTTTTTTTCATTCCAAGCTACATAAAAGAATCAACTAAAAAAAATTGCCCTTACCTTGTTCCACAGTCTATGGCCCTGATCCCAGGCAAAACAAAAAAAGGACTAGTACATATTTTTCACGAAGACTGGAAAAAACTCAAAGGACGTAATTAAAAGTGACTCTAAAATGTTCTCTTCATTTATGAAGAACAGCATTATAAATGTTACATAATAGCTGCTTATCATGCATATTTGAAAAACTTAGCATTTTTAAGTAAAAAAAAAAAACTTAAAACAATGATAATTTTGAATATAAATAAAAAATAAAATCATCATGATTTTCATTCTAATCACAGAGGAAACTTGCTAAAACCTAGTTTCTAAAAGAGTTTAGTTCGGAGCTTAGATATACAGTCATATCCTTTGGCGTCCCACAAATCTATTTAATTTTCAGGTTTTTAAGGATCACATGCGCCATCTATCATTTCTATGAAGAGTCTCCAACAGTAAGATTATTCCTCCTCCAAATTATGTTTTACGTGTTCATTTAAAGCAGTAAGTCTTGGGGCGCCTGGGTGGCGCAGTCGGTTAAGCGTCCGACTTCAGCCAGGTCACGATCTCGCGGTCCGTGAGTTCGAGCCCCGCGTCAGGCTCTGGGCTGACAGCTCGGAGCCTGGAGCCTGTTTCCGATTCTGTGTCTCCCTCTCTCTCTGCCCCTCCCCCGTTCATGCTCTGTCTCTCTCTGTCCCCAAAATAAATAAACGTTGAAAAAAAAAAAAAATTAAAGCAGTAAGTCTTAATCAGGTACATACACATTCAATGCCTATATTCTACCCCATTCATTTATACTTACTTGCAGCCTGACAATGAAACCGAAATCCTCGTGGAATTTCACCTATAATACAAAATATTTTGTTGAGAGAAGTTCTCTGGTTTTGCTATAGCAATATTTCATAGGATGATCAAGTCATAAATAACATAGGTCGGTAACTGTTACTGCTATGTGAAAACACAAACGATTAAATTTTCATAGAGATTTGTTTTGTTTTGTTTTACCCAGAGGAATGAGGAGTATTAAAGAATTTTGGTATATTGTCTAAGCTGTTTTAAAAAGGAAGTTACTCGTAGGGGGCACTTGGGCTGCTCAGTCAGTTAAGCGTCTGACCCTTGGTTTCAGCTTAGGTCACAATGTCAAGGGATGGAGCCCTGCTTGGGATTCTCTCTCTCCCTCTCTCCTCACCCCCCCACAGGCTGTCTCTCAAAATAAACCTTATATGTACATAAAAAGAAAGTTACAGAAAAAAATACTAGGTAAAGAAAACTTGGGCTAAAGAAGTCTTAACGAGGGGTCCAGAAGGCCCTTGATATAGGTATTCATGTATGTATTTAAAAAAAAAAAAAGTCTCCAAATTCTATCTTTTTAATTTTTTGTAACCATATGAAGAAAAATAGTTATTTAACTTATTCTAAGCAACAACTCTCACAGGTGTGAGTAGGATAATTAGTTTTTAGTTTTTCTGTCATCTAAACACAAGGAAAAGTGCTGGCCTGTACTAATGAATTTTATTTTTTATTTTTATTTATTTTTAATTTTTTTTTTTTTAACGTTTATTTTTGAGACAGAGAGAGACAGAGCATGAACGGGGGAGGGTCACAGAGAGAGGGAGACACAGAATCTGAAACAGGCTCCAGGCTCTGAGCTGTCAGCACAGAGCCCGACACGGGGCTCGAACCCACGGACCATGAGATCATGACCTGAGCCGAAGTCGGACGCTTAACTGACTGAGCCACCCAGGCGCCCCTGTACTAATGAATTTTAAAGCAACTGACAAAACTAAAGATGAAGTTCTCTCCTCAACCTCTTTCCCTTTACTCTTCTCCCTATATAGTTCCCCTCCTTGCCTTAAAAAGTATTACTGGCCCTTTATCTATCCTCTTGGTAACTGAATTGAATCCTGTCTTCATTACTACCTCTTTTGCTTGAGTGGAATATCCAGAAAAAAAAGTATTGAGAACATCTGAGAAGCTATTAAGTACTAGGCTATTTCCATACCTTCTCTTGTATTCCTTAGAGCAGCCAACAATAGGAATTATTCCCACTTTACTGATAAGCTAATAAGTTCAGAAAGGTTAATAACTTTGCTGAAGGTTACAAAGCAACATCAAGTTAAAAACTAGTGATCGCCAAGATAAAGGATAGGTTAAAAAAATAAAAGAGCAAAGGCATAAAAAGCTTTTAGAAAATTCCAAGACATAAGGCCATAGGCAAGCAAACGCCAGGCTACATACACATTTTCAGGTATACCATCCACCCAACTCTAATGCTTTCTTGAGGTTAAAAGCTTCAACTAAAAAACCCCGTGTAAACACCTAATTCTTAATGATTTTTCAACCAATTATGATGAAGTCTTGTTACATTTTAGGAACTCAACTATGCATCAGCCTTTAAGAAAACAAATATTGTTAAATAAACTCAAGATAAAACGCATAGTTTTTAAGATCTAGCATCTACCCACTCTACTTACCAGGATTTATAAAACTGTGGAAATCTGCCATAATACCTTCTTGGAGAGAATATTTAACACAGCCTATTTCACAAGGGAGGAAGCGCTGTTCACAATGAGGAGGTAGTTCACCATGGCTAAAAATGTTCAAAAAATAAAAAATGCCTCCAAGGAGAGCTAAAAAAATAAATAAAAAGAAAAAAAAAAGCAGTAAGACAGCACAAATAGATGAGAGTTTACCCCTCTACAAAAGAAAGTTTTAGAACCGTTTTCCTTGTGTTCCTATAATCCTAAATGAGCTGGAAATGAGAAAACTAATTATCTGTACCAGATAAATGAATCAAAATTTTTATAATTATACTTATCAAGGATTACAGTGGTAACCACTCTGCATGAAGCAACAAAATTATTCAAATTTGCAGCCAGCTCTACATAATTTAGTTAGACATATGCCTTGAATTTCAGGAATGACTTAAGAAAAGCTGTGACCCATATTCAACAAATTCAAGAGGTTTGGGAAATAAAGCCAAGTAGAATCAGTGTAGAAAAACTGCATGATATAAACTATGGACAATTTAGTTCACTCTTTACTTTTTACCAATTTACATAAGAACACCAATGAATTCTCTAAAGGAAGAAAGAAATATGAGATTGCGAGAAGGGTTTTATACACCAGGATTGGCCACAATTTAAGACTGTTAAAAGTTTATTAATCTTCAACAAATTCATAACACAATAAAAACAGCCAGAAAGGAATAACAAGGGCTCTTATTAGCTACATTCTTTTCCAGGCCAACTCAATAATTCAACCTTCTCTTTGTAATTTAAATGTATTTTAAGGGTCTAGTTATAAACACTTAAATCTAAGAAGTATATTTAGTAACACATGAAGTGGTTATTAACCAAGAGACCAGATTTTTGTATAAAACAAAACCTCTCCAGTGTTACTTCAACAAACGCAAATTAGCTCATCTTTTACAACTTTAGCACCACTATAATTTGAACACTTGTAGTCAGTTATTTTATGCAGGATCAAAATGAACAGAACATATATTTACTGATCATTTGATCAATTTGAGCACCCACATTTATCTAAGCAAAACATTTTAGGATTATTATACCTTGATCACTTTTTAGAGACAAACTTGACATATCCGGGGGTGAAACATTCTGCTTTGGTACAAGCATGCCTGGCCTCCTCAGTGGGGTGGAAAAAGGTTTCTAAAGAGGAAGAGAATTCATCACATTTTTAAACTCTTACTGGTCACTTTATACATATACTTAAAGTTAGCAAAATAACAAAAACAGCTCATAGATTACTTCAGTAACCTCTCTAGGCCAATGAACCCCAATGAGTAAATAAACACATATCTGTCAGTGACACCAACAACCCAAAGGGAGACAAGGGCAAAATCTGTAAATATTCTGAATCAAAAGATGAGTAAACAACCAATTCAACTATTCCTGAAAACCATGTGCCCACTACTGATAATCCAAAAAAAATTTTTTAATGCCCACTACTGATAACCTAAATCAATCCCACTGAATCACATAATATATGCCAGCCCAGTGGCCAAAAGAACATTGTTCGACAAAGTACTTTAACACGATTTTTGCTAAAAATAAAAACCCGATCATGCTGACTCCAAGTCTCAATGAGGTATGTACACATTATGAGAGGAAATTTCTTATGAGAAATTATAGTAAAAAAAAAAAAATCAAAGCCCACAAGTATAACTAAGTACCAATGCAACTGATTAGAGCTTCTACTCAAATATACGTCTACAAAATAAAACAATCTCTCAAACCTAAAGCAAGCAAAGCTCTCTTGAACTTCAATCCGATGTTGACAGTTTAAAAAAAGAATGGAATTTTACTATGTAAGAATGGAAAGAACACAGAGGGAGGGGAAAAGTCCACAACTACCCTGAATTTTTTTTTTCATGTTTATTTATTTTTGAGAGAGCATGCACACGGTGGAGGGACAGAGGATCCTGGCTGACAGCAGAGAGCTAATGAGGAGCTTGAACTCACAAACCCTGAGATCATGACCTGAGCCAAAGTCAGCCACTTAACCAACTGAGCTACCCAGGCACCCCAACCCTGAATTTTCTTGATACAAATCAACAGGAAAATTTTTTAGTACTTTATCATTTTACTAGTCATAACTTTACCCAAATAAACATTATTCAATTCTTACTATAAGGCACATTAACCTTCATCAGCATGTGCAAGTTTTGTTATTTCCAAATTTCAAACACAACAACTGGTCTGGTTCCAAGTGTCATTAAAAAAGACAGAATGGTCCAAGCTACTTTTAAACATTCAAAAAGGGAGTCTTTAATCATAAAGGGGTTGAAAGGAACCCTTAAAGATCATCTAGTACAAATCCTAAAACCCAACTCCCCCATTGCTGATCATGGTTTATTGGTTGCAGGTTTCCGAATAGGGATTTCCCTGTTTGGTGATTTCACACCACCCAATAACAACAATGTGTGGTTTGCCCTAGCTAGGGAACCTATTGGCTCTTTAAATTTTTTCCAGTAGGCTCCCTGCCCAATGTGGGGCTGAACTCACAACCCTGAGATCAAGAGTCGCATGTTCCACCAACCAAGCCAGCCAGGTGCCCAGGGAGCCCGTTGGCTTTTTAACAGGCATTCTGACACCAGGAAAAAGAAAAAAATAATAATAATCCTTCCTTGCATTAACCCAACTCACCCACCAGCCTACCCTTTTAGTCTACCCTTCACCCATTCACTCCTCCAGCATTTACTGAACACGCCTATGTGCCAAGCAGGTAACTGCTCTTCTCTAACTTTACCTGCTTCTCCGAAGGCCCAGAGTCCTTTCCCTGGGCTGCTCTCCACTCCCGAGCCATTTCTGCATACTTCTCCTTTTCTTCCTCCCTCAGGAGCTTGGGGACATTTAAGGGGACAGAAAGGAGAGAAGCGGCAATGAGGACGGAGTGCCCTAGGCCCCAGTCGCGGAAGCCTAGACTTTCCAGGTTTCCGCGTCGGTTTGCCTTAGGGCCGGACTTCCTTTCCCTCCAGCAGGGGCCAAGGGGTCACTGGTCTCTTCGAGGCCTCTATCCTTCCCACCTCGCCCTCTCACCTGCCCAACTGCCTGCTCTACCCCCCCTGCCTCCCAATGCCCCCCCCCCCAGCCTTACTTACCGTCCAGTCAGCAGAGCAGTAGGGGATGGCATCAGCTACGCGAGCCACGGGCAGGCCTCGCCGCCGTAGTTCAGGGATCTTCTCCTGCACAAAGAAATAGTAGGCATTACGGCTGGTCCTGCGGTTTGGCATGGCGAGCGAGGCCAAGATTCGACGACCCGGGCCTGAGACAGCACAAGCCGCCGGCGCCCTCGCCGGGCTCCCGCCCTTAGTAACCGAGGCAGGCGCCTGCGCGCGAAGGCTTGCGGCGCTCAACCAATCAGGGCGCGGTGCGCAGGCGCATTGGCCTTGCCGGGAGAAAAGCAGTCCGAGGCGGACTCGTGGAGCCGTGGGGGTGGGGTGGAGAAGGGGGGGCGGAGCTCGGTCACAGGTGCAAAGCATTCTGATTGGCTGGGATGAGGCGTTGGTGCGTGTGCTGTCACGTGGAAGGCTCGGCGCAATTCCTGTACATTGTTGCGTAGTATGTGTTAAAGTAGGTACAGAAAAAGAGGCCTGGTGAGTTGTTTAGGTTCTTTCATGTTTTACGACTGTAGAAGGCCGGCTCTGTGTCAAGCACTGTGAAAGGTGTTGGGTGGGGGAAAGAGACAGGAGCGTGACAAACAAGATCTTTTCCCCCAAGAAGTTTACAATCTAATGGGGGGAGTTTGAGAAGGAAGGTGAGGGAACAAGTGCATCAACCAATATGGGGCACGCGGGGCGGGGGGGTGTTGTTGCCTTTTCGTTTCGCCCCCACCCCCGTTCTTAAATTACACTTGTTATGGTTGCAAAGAACACGGGGTTTTATAAAGCAGTTTGCAATATATGAGGAAGAAAACCGACAAGAAAAAGCTGAGATTTAAAATAATGTCCCTGAAAAAAAAAAAAACATAAATAACGTCCTTGAATAAAATTTTATAGGTTTCCTCAGAAAGGTCAGGAATATATTTGTAGCTGGTATGGAAACTTGAATCTTTTAATTGGTTACTGCTGGTGTATACAGAAGGTTTTGGTTTCAGTGTTATATATGCTTCACAAAGAAATCCCCTTATGAGGTCAGTTTATTAAGCATGTGTATACATGTTGATGTATATATATTTTAAATGTTTTTTATTTTATTTTTGAAAGAGAGAGAGTGACAAAGGATCCGAAGCGGGCTCGGCACCGACAGTAGAGAGCGTGATTCAGGGCTGGAACTCACGAAGCCGCAAGATCACAACCTGAGCGGAAGTCCGGTCGTTCAACCAACTGAGCCACCCAGGCGACCCATCGTATATGTTTTTAAGTCAAGAATAGGAGTTGAAAACTTATTAAATGCTTTTTGTGGATCATTTCAGATGATCATATGTTTTTATTCTTTAATTTGTTAATATAATACATGATACTGCTGGGGGGGGCGCCTGGGTAGTTCAGTGGATTAAACCCCCAATTTCAACTCCGGTCATGATCTAGGTTGGTGGATTCTAGCCCTTCGTCGGGCTCTGTGCTGATGACTCGGAGCCTGGAGCCTGCTTCAGATTCTGTGTCTCCTCCTCTCTCTGCCCTTCCCCTGCTCGTGCTGTGTCTCTGTCTCTCTCTCAAAAATACATAAATATTAAAAATTGTTTAAATAGGGGCGCCTGGGTGGCTCAGTCGGTTAAGCGCCCGACTTTGGCTCAGGTCATGATCTCACCGTCGTGAGTTCGAGCCCTGCGTTGGGCTCTGTGCTGACAGCTCGGAGGCTGGAGCCTGCTTCGGATTCTGTGTCTCTCTCTCTCTCTGACCCTTCCCTGCTCATGCTCTGTCTCTCTCTCAAAAATAAATGTTAAAAAAAAAATTTTTTTTAATTTTTTTAAATAAATGATCCTGCTGGATTTCTCTAATTTTGAAGCATCCTACTTTTCTGAGTATAACCTCTTCTTGATCATGAAACATTGCTTTTTTTTTTTAACTTAATATAAGATTTTTTGCTTCCTTGTTTGAAGTGATACTGAATTATATTTTTGTGCTAGCCTTACAAAATGTTGGTATCAGCATTGTGATAGAATGAACTGCCATCTTTTTCTCTGTTCACATTAAACAGTATATGGGAATTATTTATTCCTTCACAGTTTGGTAGAACTTACTGGTAAAAGTCTTTGACCCTAGTATAGCTTTGGCGGATAGGGTTGCCCTTGTTTACCATTTCAATAGTTTGTATGGTTATTATTTTTTTTCAAGTTTTCTAATTTTCCTACTGTCAAATTTGGTAATTTGCATTTTTTAGAAGATTGTCTAATTCATTTAGGTTTTCCAATATATTGGTTTAAAATGTTGGCAAGGATGTGAAGCAACTAGAATTTCCATATATTATTGGTGGGACAATTGCATGACAGTTTCTTACTTACCATAGGACCCAGAAGTTCCACTCTTTAGGAGAAGTGAAAACACATATCCACACAAAGACTTATACACGAATTTTCATAGCAGCTCTATTTATATTCATTAATAGATTAACTGATAAGCAAATTGTAGAACATCTGTAGTAGACTGCTACTCAGGAATTAAATTAAATGGAATGAACTATTCAACGTGAATAAATACCAAGATATTTTGTTGAGTAAAAAAGGCATACATAAAAGACTACGTACTTTATACAAAAATGTATAAGTTTGTACACAACTTGAGAAAAGGTAAGACTGTAGTCAAAGAAGTCAGGCCAGTGGTTAGCTGGGGCCAAGAGGTAGGGTGAGGGGTTGCCTGAGAACTGACACAGGGAAACTTCTGGTTGGCAGAAATATTCTATATTTTGACTGTGGCATCAGTGGTTACAAGTGTTATATAGCTGTCAAAACTCCTCAAATTATACACCTGAAACGTATGCTTTTATTGTGTCTAAGTTATACTTCAAAAAGTTGATTTAAAAACAAAAACTTGGGGCGCCTGGGTGGCGCAGTCGGTTGAGCGTCCGACTTCAGCCAGGTCACGGTCTCGCGGTCCGTGAGTTCGAGCCCCGCGTCAGGCTCTGGGCTGATGGCTCAGAGCCTGGAGCCTGTTTCCGATTCTGTGTCTCCCTCTCTCTCTGCCCCTCCCCCATTCATGCTCTGTCTCTCTCTGTCCCAAAAAATAAATAAACGTTGAAAAAAAAATTTTTTTTTAAAAACAAAAACCTTTATTGGCATAAAAATAGTATTTGCTTATATTTAAAAATATATGTATTCTAATATTGCCTCCCCTTTTCGTTCTTAATGTTATTTATACCTTTTGTCTTTTTTCCCCTTAATACTTGCCAAAGTTTATTTTATTGATCTTTCCAAACACCAGGTTTGGGTTTCACTGATGAAATGTATAGTTTTCCTTTTCGTTTTAATTTCAGCTTTAAGTTTATGACTTCCATCTTTCTGCTTATCAGAGGCTATTTTGTGGGGTTTTTTTCTACTTTCTTGACTAAAAGCTTCATTCAGTTATTTTCAATTTATATTTACTATCTTTAGGTTTCTTGTTTTTCCTTCTTCTTCCTTAGTAGGATTGATCAGTATGTTTCGCTATACTTTTTCTTCTGTTGGCTTCAAGTTATACATTCTATTTTGCTTCATTCAGTGGCTACCCATAAATGTTTAAGATACTTGCATTAAAACGTATTTTTATAACAACATATACAGTTAATAAGTATCTATATACACTCTTCCCAAATAGACAAGAAGCTTAGAAAATTATTGCTTTCCTCCACTTAGTTCCCCAACTCATTCCTTGCTCACCCCACTTCTGTCTCCCATGGTGGCATCATCTGGGATTTTAGTTCCTGGTTGCTTTGTTACACTAATGTTGAGACATGACTGAAATACCAGTCTGATAGATATAGAGTAGTTATCTAAAGCATACAATTTGATGAGCTTTGACATGTGAACACCTGTGAAACCATCATCCCCATCAAGATAATGAACATATCCACCCCTAGTTCCCACCCCTCCCCTTTAGGCTTGAAGTTGCCCGCAGTTCACTGATGTACTGTTTGTTTTTGTCTTCAGTCTTTTTTCTCTGATTTTCATTTTTGCAGTTTCTGTTGCTATTTCTTCATGTTTACTAATCTTTGCTTCTGTAATGTCTCATCTGCTATTAATCCCATCCAGGTTTTGTTTGTTTGTTTGTTTGTTTGTTTGTTTTGTTTTTTTTGTGTTTATGTTTTGTTTTTTTTTTGGTTTTGTTTTTGGTATCGGATCATTTAGTTTTCATCTCTAGAATTTGATTTGAATCTTTTTTATCTCGTCCACATTTCTACTTATCATGGTCTATCTTTCCTCTATCTTTAGTGTGGAATGTAGTTGTAATGTGGACTATAGTTATAACAACTCTTTTTTTTTTTTTAATTTTTTTTTCAACATTTATTTATTTTTGGGACAGAGAGAGACAGAGCATGAATAGGGGAGGGGCAGAGAGAGAGGGAGACACAGAATCGGAAACAGGCTCCAGGCTCTGAGCCATCAGCCCAGAGCCTGACGCGGGGCTCGAACTCATGGACCGCGAGATCGTGACCTGGCTGAAGTCGGACGCTTAACCGACTGCACCACCCAGGCACCCCTATAACAACTCTTAAATGCTGTCTACTCATTCCATCATCTGTGTCATTTCTGGGTCTGTTTCTACTGGTTGATTTTTCTCCGTATTATGGGTTGTATTGTCTTGCATCTTTGCAAGCCTAATCATATTTGATTGCACGACAGTTGTAAATTTTATCCTTTTGAATGCTGCATATTTTTATATTCTTATAAATGTTCTTGTGCTTTTTCTGGGATAGAGTTATGTTATTTGGAAACAGTTCAAGTATAGTTTTTTCCTCTTTTTGAGGCTTACTTTTATGCTTTGTTACTTGGAATCAGAGCAACCTTTAGGGCTAATTTTCTCCTCTGCTGATATAATACCCTTCTTAGTACTCTGCCTGACAACCCGTGAATTTGGAAGTTTTTTCACTTTGGCTGATGGAAACACAAACTATTTCTAGCCCTGTGTGAATTTCAAGGATTGTTCCTTCTAATCCTTTCAGGTTGTTCTTTCCCTGGCACTGTGTAGTTTCCTCCCACACATGCACTGATCAGTATTCAGCTGGAGCTTCAAGGGAGATCCTTAACAGATTTCCAGAGCTCTTTCTTTGTGCTGGTCTCTATTTTCTGGTACTCTGCCCTGCAAACTCTAGTCACTGTGGCCTACCTAGGTACCGACTCCATCTCCTCAACCCAGAGAGACCACAGTGCTCTGCCTAGGTGACCCTCCTTGCTGTCTTGTGGGTACTCTCTCCAGGCAACAACCGGGGGGCAATCATAGGGTTCGCCTTGTTTGTTCCTGTTCTTTCAGGGATTACTCACCTCTGCTCCTTGATGTCCAGTGTCTGAAAACATTGCTTTGTATATTTGATCAGATTTTTAGTTAAGACTGCTGGATAAATCCATTCCCTGTTACTCCATCTTGGCCAAGATCGCTTTCTCTTATTTAAAAGTTTTATTTATTTATTTATTTATTTATTTATTTATTTATTTATTTACTTATTTATTTATTTGTTATGTTCCTTTATTTTTGAGAGGCAGAGAGAGACAGAGCACGAGTGGGTGAGGGGCAGAGAGAGAGGGAGACACAGAATCCGAAGCAGGCTCCAGGCTCCGAGCTGTCAGCACAGAGCCCGATGAGGGGCTCGAACTCACGAACCGCGAGATCATGACCTGAGCCGAAGTCGGACGCTCAACCGACTGAGCCACCCAGGCACCCCTGTCTTATTTAAAAATTTTAAAACAGTATTTAGATTTAACTGCTAAATTTTTAGATTTGTGATCAGGACAAATGTCTCTGGGGAGATGCCATTTAAAATGAAGAAGGATGCTAAGGAATAGAGCTAGTCATGTGAAGAATTAAAAGGAGGGCATTCTAGACAGAGGGAACAGCATATGTAATGGTCTCAGACAATAAATGGTTTGGTGGGTCATCAGAATAGACAGAAGACTGGCTGATGTTGCAGCAGTATGTCCACTCAGGTGGAGAAAGTGAGGTGCATGCCGAGGATGAAGTGGATCAGCAGGGATTTGGGCATGGCAGGGTCAAGGGTCTAAGCACTACTAAGTGTGTGGGCGATCATTGAAAGATCTTTTTGAAAAGTGTCATGATATGGTTTACAGCTAAAAAAAAGATCAGTCTTGTTGCCATTTGGAGAATAGTTTCAAAGCAGCAAGAATGGGCTTGGGGATACTAGTTAGGAGGTCCCTTAAGAAGTCCATGTGAGAGATGATGGTGATCTAGAACAGAAAAGAGACAGGAGAAATGAAGGGGGAGGAGGATGGCTTCAAATTGCACTTTGGGGAAAAAAGAGCTAACTGACGGATCGGATGTCGACAACGTGAGAGAAAGGGAGGAACCCTAGGGTTTTGGCTTGAGTAACCCAGTGGCAGGTCGTGTCTTTTTCTAAGACAGCAAGACTTGGGGGAGGGAGGACAGTGCTAGTGCCAAAGAGGGTTTGATGCTCCCCATAATTTCTATTACTTGTTCCTCTCCTTCTTTGATACAACTGATTTTTTAAAAACCTTACTTAAATAAAGTCCTTTGTAAATGGAACAGGTTTCCCCTCTTTCCAACCAGATTGACCTTCCTTTCCAGAAATTCTAGAGGGTGTTAGGTTTGGGTTGGGGTATTGCACGGCAGGGGGATCAAGATTTCAGTTATGGAGATGTTAATTTTGAAATGCCTCTTATCCATTCAAGTGGAGAAGTCAAGTAGGCATTTGGCTATCTACATCTGGGGTTCTGGGACAGAGACAAAATTTGGAAGCAATTTAGATTTAAAGATGATATTTATATTCACAGAAATGGATTAGATCACCTAGGCTGGAAGAGAGGAAAAAAGGATTCCAGGATGGAGTCCTGAATAACACCAGCATTCAGAAGTCAGTTAGAAAAGAAAAACCCAGCAAAGGTGTACTAAAAAGGAATGTCTGAAGAAGCAAGGAGAAAACCAGGGAAACCAAGACAAAAGAGTATTTACAAGAGGAAGTGCTTCATTTATTCAATGAATATCTATGAAAAGTCTGTACTCTTGTGGAGTACCAAGCTCAGTTTTAGGCCCAGTAACACCTTAAACAGAACAAAGCGTATAACAAAGCAAGGAATGCAGACCATGAAGAAATAAACAATCTTGTATATAATAAGAGGTCTGGACATATTACTAGACAACGAGTCCAATGAAGGAAAATAATGCAGGATAAGGGAATAGGGACTGATTGAAGGTCGACAAAGGCCCTATTTGAGGAAATGGAATTTAAGCAAACAATGGAAGGAAGTGAGGAAGCAAAGAGGATTCCAAGCAGAGGGAATACCAAGTGCATAGACCCTAAGGTGGGCACGTGTCGGCCGTGTGTAAAGAACAGCAAAGCAGTCTGTGGCTGCAGTGAAGGAAGCCAGTGGGAAAATCGAGAGGGTATTAGACAGGGAGTTGGGACAGAACCATACAGGGCTTACGAGGCCACCGTAAAAACTTCAGATTTCACCTATATCGGTGAGAAGCCACTGGGGAGTTGAACGACTTCTACTATTTTTTGAAAATATGAAATATGAAGCGATTGTAAGCTAAGCGAGTGTGATGAATGCACCAAGAACACACAGCATTTTGAGAAAACGCCTTTCCTAATGCCACTTCTTCCCAGATGCTAGTTTAGGTTAAGGTCCTGACATTGTTCAGTGTGCATCTTCCAATTGATGCTGAGAATAATAGTAGTAGTAGCTGACGTTCACTGAAGGCTACCGTGTCAGACTCTTTTATTACATAATGGTTTGCCAAAGCAAAAAGAGGGATTTCCAAGTTCCCCATCATCTCTAGATTTTGCCTGAATGCATAACCATACCCTGGAATAGCTCAGTCTGAATTCTAGTTGATTCCTCTGCTTGCTCAGTCAGGTCATGCAAATTCTACCTTGTGTTTCCCTGCAACGTCCCTCCCACTTGCTGTTTGCTTCCCGTTTCTGCTACCCTGTAGCCTAGTTTTGATGCTTGTTCCTTTTTGGGCTCTTGCAATGAGCTCTCACATGGAAGAGGTTGTCTCTCTTCCCATCAACCCATCCTACACCCTGTGGCCAGAATAACTTGGCGGAAACACGGGTCTAATCTTGTTCTTCTGCCTAGAAATCCTTGTGTGGTCCACAGCCTGTGGAATTGAGCTCAGACCTGGGACCCTGGCTCCCCTTGGTCTGACCTCCGCCTACCTTTCTAGCTCTGTTGCTGACTCTGCCCTTCGTGAAGCTATGTTCTGGACGGCAGATACCACTCTCCTCTCTGCCTGTTGCTTGTGTATCTGCACTACCTCCTGCTCCATTTCTGCCTTTAGAAAGTCTGCCCAGGTCACATTTTAAGACTTAGCTCAGGGGTTACCTTTCCTGGAAGAGATCTCCTCTGACCAGCACTCCCAATGAGTAATTGACAGCTCTCCTTCTGTTCCACCACCATACCTGGCATTGTCCTAATACAGGTCCTGTCACACCCTCGCAGATAAAGACCATGCGTCTGTCTCTTCCTCACCCCAACGCACACACATGGCTGCATCTCAACTGTAAACTCTTTGACATAAGGAGCTGTGATTCATTCATCTTTAACTTCCTTTCATCTTAAATCTCTAGACAGCATAGTGTCTAGCATATAGTAACTGCTCAATAAATGTGTAGGGGCTGAATGAAGGAATCAGGGAAGAGAGAAGAAGAGATGAAGAAAAGGGAAGAAGACCCTAAGAAGACCTAAAACGGTTTGCGATTAATTAGACAAAAATCCACTTTGATTATCTGCGTATAAGGCACTCACTCAGAATTGGGGTAGGAGCATGGGATTAACAGTTCTAGGAGAGAGCCTCAACCCAGAACTCCGACACATAGGTCCAGTCTGCTGTTTTTTTAACACTAGCTTTTGAGAGTCCACAAATGACCCCTCTTTTGTTTGAGTTGTTTCCTTTCATGCTCAGTGTTCAGGTTCTCTTATTCTAGCTCCCTTCCCTGTCTGTCTTCTGGGGGTAAGGTCATTGGATGAGATACTTGTTCTGGCTCACTTCCCTCTCCCAGGTCCCACCTTTGACGTGTGCCAGGGGAGAAGGCCTCTAGGAGAATGCTTAGGGCTGAGAAGCAATCCTCTGGCTTAATCATCAAGACCTAGTGCCCAAGGCCCTGATAAAATACACAAAGACATGCCTTCTATCATTCTCCCCACTTTGGGCTACAGAATGCTGATCGATCGATCCCTGGAATCTGCTCTGTTGATCATTTTGGGGGCTGTGACTGTTGTTCTGGCCTCCACAGTGTGCTAACACTGAAACAAAAAGAGAAACAAAAGCAAAACCCAGAGAAAGGGCGCATGAAAGAGAAGCAAGTTTACTTCATCTTTGGCTCTGTAACTCGCAAAGAAATTATAGTTGAACTATCAGTCAGTAAAGGCTCCCAGGGCTTCAATTGCTCATAATTAACTTGATTAACTGCTCAGGATTGAGACAGAATGAGAGCAGGTGTGCATTTGGGGGCTTTGTATCTGGCTAAAGATGCAGGCCTGACAAAACACCTGTCACTCCTTCTTTGTGCCTCCATCCTTCCTCCAGGGATGTCCCAGAAACGGAGTACATTGTGGCACAGTTGTATCTTTTGTCCAGCAACTTTTTCTACGCTGCAGAAATATTAGAGGATATAGAAAGTTATGCAGAAGATACAAATGAATGACAATCCTACCCAGAGATAACCATGGTTAGTATTTTGTTGTTTCCATTGGCTCTTCTAAATGCATTTCCTACATTTGAGACCCTGCTGTAACACAATTTCATGTTCTGCTCTTTTTTTCTGTACATTGTCCCTGGATGGACCTCTGTGGGAAATTGTTATTGGAAAGCTAACTCAGGTGGAGGCCGCCCACTGTTGGTGAGGTTTGGCCTCAGGATGAGGCAGGCAGACACCATCTAAAAAAAAAAAAAAATATATATATATATATATATATATATATAGTATTTATTTTTGAGAGACAGAGAGACAGAGTGCGAGCGAGGGGGTGGGGGTGGGGAGCAGAGAGAGAGGGAGACATAGAATCTGAAGCAGGCTCCCGGCTCTGGGCTGTCAGCACGGAGCCCAACATGGGGCTCACACCCATGAACAGTGAGATCATGACCTGAGCCGAAGTGGGAGGCTTAACCGACTGAGCCAACCAGGCACCCTGGGCAGACACCATCTAATTCGGCACCCTACACCCCTGAAGTTTGCCTTGAAGCCGGAGACAGCAGGCTCTTGGGTTAAATCTGCCTCAAGTACATAGAATTTTCAGCACATTTTCCCAATCTTTTACTTATTATATACTTACCACTGTTCTTGGCAGTACAGCTTTTTACATTTTTTGGCATCATGCACCCTACATTTGCATTTCCTTTCTTTATAGCATTTTCTTAATGAAACAATTTATTCCTCAATATGAAAGTGCTTCCAGATTGAAAACGTTTCTAGTTTCCAGTATAGGGTGCCTAGAATCTCCCCCCCCTTTTTTTTTCGGTTCCTTGCTTCAATTTATATTTTTTAAAACTTAAAATTCATTGAACGTTGGTTTGAAGACACGGGAGATGGGGAAGAAAACAAACCTAAAAGGCAGCACCAGGGCAGGAGAGCCGAACACAACTCAGAAAAGAAACATGGTATCTATTTTGAAGTCACACCTCATAGATTCTTCCTGGAAGTCAAGATCAGAGAGGAGAAGCGAAGTGTGATGTTATCTGTGTGCTTTAAAAAGACCTATGTTAAGCAGGATTCGTGTGCATGCATGCTTCCCCATGTGCCTGCAATGAAATCATGTTTTAAAGTGGATTCAGCTGCATTATATTTATAACCACGGAGTTGCTACCAGCTACCAGCATGTCTCCTTGTGGTGGTTCACTTCTCTTCGTGTCCTAATTCGGTTCTAAAGTGTGCAGCTTTAGCGGACTAGCGGTCTGCTAGTCCACTTAATGCTGGCTGTGGCTTCCTTCAAGTCCGGCTCTAGTCCCACACAGGTTTATGTTCTGACATGTTTGTCTCTGGTTGCAGCAGGAAGTTTGAAGTATAGGGGATTCAGACCCTGCCATGACGGTGAAAAATTAATCTGCACTGTCCTATCTGTCCTATCCTGTCTTATCTGGCCAGAGAAATGGACAGCTGGAGCTTAACCAGATCTGAATCTGAGGTTCATCTGCAAACATCAACTCAACAGCTACTCAGGGAAGCGAAAAAGTAATTAGGTAGTACTTCCTAAACCTTAAGAGTGCGTCAGAAGCACTTGAAGAAGGCAGTTTAAAAATGCAGATTTTCAGACTCCACCCAGAGTTTCTGATCTTAGTTTTTATCAGAGCCAGAGCCAGAGGATCTGCATTTTAAGCAAACACTTTAAAATTTTTTAATATTTATTTATTTTAGAGAGAGAGAGAGAGAGCGCGCGCGAGCTGGGAAGGGACAGAGAGAGGGAGACACAGAATCCAAAGCAAGCTCCAGGCTCTGAGCTGTCAGCATAGAGCCCTTCGTGGGGCTCGAACTCACGAGCTGCGAGATCATGACCAGAGCCGAAGTGGGACGCTCAACCGACTAAGCCACCCAGGTACCCCTTAAGCAAACACTTCAATGTGATTCTGATGCTGAAAATTCAAAAACCACACTTGGCAGAGCACCAGGATTCTGAGGTTATGCCCCTCTACCACCAACAATACGGTAAAATCATACCATCCCTCTGCCTTCTTTCCACTGGCCATCCCCCTTAGGCTGCCTGTTTTGAAACATTGGGTGTTCCCTCAACGTTTCTCTTAACCCTCCATCAGGTTGCTAATAACTTGCACGTTTGGGAGGGACGCACATTGTGACTTAATCCAGTTTAACCCCTCCTTAGAGATGGCTGGGAGCCCCACCCATTCAGGCAGATGCGGGCTCCACCAACTGTTACTCTAGCTGGAAGTGTAGAAGTGTAGACTGCTACACACAGAACAACTTCCCAGGATGGTGGATGAGGCCCCTGTGTTCTATGACTTGCTCTGGCGCAAGCTCTCCCCCAAGTCCCCTGAAATCTTGTTGATTTGAGCACACACTCGAAGCTCACTTCTTCAGTGGGCATTCACTTTCCACTTCCTGTGCACATGCAGGTTCTCTTTGCTTAGTCCGACTCTTAAAAGTTGTCCAAGTTGTGCATAAACTTCTATTGTTCTGTACGCTTAGACACTAAACACTGTGCAAACTCTTCTGTGCACTGTGTGCACCTGCCCGTGCACACACAGAGTCACACACGCATACAGTAAATGGCAGAGCATACTACAAACGTATGGTCATATCAGCTCAGGTGTCCTCCCTAAGTCACTATAGCCCTGGAGACAGGGGTCTTGGCATCCAGGTGTCTGGAGTTAGTGGTCTACACGGTGAGCTCCCCTCATCACTCCTTAGATGTTATCTATTGTTCTGGAAGACTCCAAAGAAATCATTAACTCCTTGGCCTTTACAAGGAGGTCTAGATGCCCCTTTTATGGTGCAAAGGGCATATCCTGGGAGTCAAAAGACCTCAGTTCAAATCCTCCCTCTGCCGTTTACTAGCTACCTAATCTTAGGAAAGTTAATTCAATTCTTCGGGCCGGAGCTTCCTTATTACGATTAAATGAGAAAGCTTGTAAGACATCTAGGACTGTGCTTAAAACCTGCTAGGGAATGTTAGGTACCTGCTTTATTCTTATTTTCTATTTTTCTTTTTTTCTTTATGAAAGGAAATAGTCCTCCAAATTTCTCTCACACAGCATGTTAAAGTCAGAGTTCTTCTTTTTTTTAATTTTTTTTAATGTTTATTTATTTTTGAGACAGAGAGAGACAGAGCATGAATGGGGGGAGGGTCAGAGAGAGGGAGACACAGAATTTGAAACGGGCTCCAGGCTCCGAGCCGTCAGCACAGAGCCCGACGTGGGGCTCGAACTCACGGACCGCGAGATCATGACCTGAGCCAAAGACGGCCGCTTAACCGACTGAGCCACCCAGGCGCCCCTAAAGTCAGAGTTCTTGATTGCAGGTATCAGAAATAATCTCTGGCCAAAATACACAAGGAGGGAATTTATGACAGGATACTGGGGGGCTCGCAGAAATGCCAGGAAGGCTGAAGAGCCAGGTGCAGAGAAAATGGGCCGGAACCCAGAGAGGTCTGCACAAGCAAGACCACAGCCAAACTCACACCTCAGAGCAGTCCGAACACGGGGTGCCCCTGCCCGCTCAGGGGGGAAACCTGATGCTCTGCTGTCTCTGCTTCTCTTATCCCATGCTCCGGAATCAGAAAGCTCTGAGTGAGAGGGTCCCTGGCTATGCTTGGAGCCTAGGCCTACACCCCAGCTGGAGTGGCTGGGGAGGTGGCTCTGGATTTTCTGGCTTCCACGGTTGGAGTTTTTAAAAAATAATGATGTAGGCCCGGTCTGAGGACCCACAGGGGGTCCCACAGCACCAGCTAAGAGGGTCCTTGGCTTTGCACAGGTTAGAAAGCAAATGTGGGCTGAGAGGAAGTGAGAACAGAATGTATTGGAGACATAGAAAGAGTAGATACAGAGTGTCTGGGAGACTCGGAAAGGAAAAGGAGAGTGAGTCTTAATCTTTGCTTGCGGGTCTGGTGTACATGTCCTTTCATGCATCCAGGAGCCAGTCACAAATACGGACCAGTGCTCAGGTGTCCTCCATTAGTCACTGCGCCCAGGAGACAGGGGTCTTGGCATCCAGGTGTCTGGAGTGACTACCTCCCCCAGTCACTCCTTAGATGTTATCTATTGTTCTGGAAGACTCCAAAGAAATCATTAACTCCTTGGCCTTTACAAGGAGCATATACATGATCTGAACTGTAAAGCGTGTGTATGGTGGGGGTGATGCAGGCGGTAGTAGGAATAAAGATAGGAAAAGGAGCAAAACCGGTCCTTCCTGGGTCCCTTCAGTTTCCCCATCTCAGTAAGAAGGGAACTCAGATCTCAGGCAGTCAGGAAAGATCAGTGTCCAGAGACTTTTCTCCCCATTTCTAATGTTCACATCTCACCCCTGTTTCACATATACATTCATTCTTAAGTGTGTAATCTCTCTCTCCAGGAACTCCCCTCAAGCTTAGAACCACTCTGTTTCAGAGGCAATTTTGTACCTGCCTTGTCTCCTTTCCTCTGCCCAGAATTCCCTACCCTGCCCCCTTTCCACTACCAATCCCTGAACAGTTCAAATCTTGCCCATTCTGCAAATGCCAGTGGAGATGTGACCCCTTCTTTCTTGCGGTGCCCTTCCAACCCCCTAAATTGCTCCTTCCATTATGTTCTTAGGGCACTTTGCCTAGGTCTCCGTTATCACCTTCGCTTTGTTTTACTACCACTATGTCTTAGGCGTTTAATGGCCTGGCCTTCTTCCCTCTCCTGGACCCAACGTGAAGCTCTTTAACTGCAGGAAGTCGGTCTTATTTATCTTGTAGCCTCGGTTCTTAGTACACAGTAGAGGCTTAATACATTTTTGTTAAGCAAAGCAGAAGTTTCTTCTCCCTTGTCTCTCAACACATACGTTCAGACACTTTTCCTATGCACATGCGACAGACCCATTTAAAAAGTGGAAATCAAGGCGCCTGGGTGAAGCCTCTGACTTTGGCTCAGGTCAGGCTCTTAGAGCTCACGAGTTGGAGGTCCACATCGGGCTCTGAGCTGACAGCTGAGAGCCTGGAGCCTACTTCCGATTCTGTGTGTCTTTCTCTCCCCCTCCCCCACTAGTGCTGTTTCTCTCTTTCTCTCTCTCTTGAACATTTTTTTTTTTTTAAAGAAATAATCCATGTGAATGCACTCAGCAAACTGTACCGTTTGGACAAACGCATTTGATCTTAGCCAAAAGGCCCGGAAGCGATTAAGCGTTGGACACATGTAAGCGGTTACAATGGTTTATTTCTCTCCAGTTTCCCCTATTTTCTGTTAGAGAGCTCTATGCCCTTGGTATGCCTCACAACGTTTTCACAGGAGAAAGTTGCAGCGTAGGTCTCCCTGCTACCTTTCCTGATGCTGGAGGATCTCTGGGTTCCTTGAACGGCCTCCTGGAAGCAGACACCCTCGCCCAGAGAACTTGCTAGGAGTCGTCCCGGGACAAGTTATGCCGAGTCCCCGCAGATCCCCCCCTCCCGCGTCTGTCCCTCCCCCGGTGCAGGCTGGCCACAGACACCTGCGTCTCCTGACTCCCCCTCCCAGAACCCCCACTCCGTCGGGGCTCGGGTTCCCGGACGTGGGCCTCCCTGGGAGGAGCAGCGCCCGCGGCCCCCGGCTCTTCCCAGCACCCTCTCCCCCAGCGTACTTTGTTACTCGGCGCGACCTCGGGGCCGGCACGTGACCCAGAAACTTCGGAAGCCCCGGGGCGGCGGGCGGCGGGGCGGAGGCGGCGGCGGCCGAGCTCCCCCGCGCGGCCGGCTCTGCGGCGGGGAGGCGCTCGCCCCGCGCCGCGCTCGCTGCCTGGGCGTGCGGGAGCGCCGCCGGGAGCCGCGCCGAGCCGAGCCGAGCCGGGGAGCCCGCGGCAGCGCGCGTTCGGCAGGCGGCGCGGCGGGCCGGGCGGGCGGGCGGGCGGCGGCGCCCAGGGACGCCGGGGGCCCGCTCACGCGCGCGGCCGCAGCCCCGCCGCGGCCGCTGCCGCCTGGTCACCCCGAGCCTTGCGCTGCTGCCCTTCCCCACTTTGCCCGCTCCTTCATCTGAATGGGAAGTTGGGGAACATGGACGGGGTCGTGCTGGCGTGGATCGCTGTCTTCTGGCTAACAGGTAGGAGTCGTTTTCTCCCCAGGCGAATAACTTTATGTATATTCCCTCGGTGCTTCGGTTCCCACCCCACCCCACCCCCATTCCCCCCCTGGCTGGGCTTAAAGCTGCTTAGCAGGCCGGCGGTAAGTGGGGGAGGGGGCTGTGTGTGTGTGTGTGTGTGTGTGTGTTAGAATGATGGAGGAGGCGGGGAGAATCCCGATTACAAGTGAGACGGATCGAGATGCAGGTGTTTGACTCATTAGGATTTTTTTTTTTTTTTCTTGTGCATTTCCTTTTCCACACAACGGTTCTCTCTTGGTCTTATCCCGAGTTTGTAATGCTGTGGGTCCTGGGAAGAGCCTGGCTAGGAAGAAAGAAAGCTCGGGGGAGACCGATTAATTAACAGAACTGGTCTTCTGGAGGTGAGGGGTAGAGGAGTGCCTCTTGAATTCCTTCCCTAGAGAAGCCGGGAGAGCCAGCGGCGTTCTCTCTGTGGCTCCGGGGGTGCAGTGGGGCGCATGAGGAAGGAGATGGGGACGGAGGCTTGATTGGTTGTGGAGTTTAGGGCCCTTCTCTCTCTCTCTCTCTCTCTCTCTCTCTCTCTCTCTCTCTCTCTCGTTTGGTACAATTTGGGGAGTGGTCTCACAGTGGAGAAGAAAGAGCCTTCTTCCCCCCAATAAACAGGCCCCAATAAAGATGAATTGCAGAGATATTCAGAGGGTAGAGCTTCTCAGCATTAAAATCACTTCCTCTAGCTGGGTCCTCTGTGTTTCCCCCTGCCTTTCAGGGAACTTTCTCCCCACCCCCCTGGGGTCTGGAGAGGCTCAGGTTCCTAGCACGTTGTCTCCCACGAAGATCCTGCAAGGTTAAGGGGTGGCTAGCCCTGAGAGATTCACAAAGTAGCCTTGCTTGGGTGGGGGTGGGGATGGGTAGGAAGGTTCAGGTAGTTTGGAAGCCGTTGAGACCAAGATTCCAAGCAAGGTGGAGATGGACTGATGGAGGAAAGGAACAAGAGATCAGAAAGGTTGTAAGGACTGGATGCGGGCAGTGAAGGGCAGGGGAGAAAACAGAAAATAGCACCCCCCCCCCAAAAAAAGAAGTTCTGTTCCCTCTGGGGGCACCACTCAGAAGATTTGGAAAAATCAAGTCAGTAGGGTAAGGGGAACAAGTTTAAGATATCCAAGGCAAATCATTGGAAGAGGATTAAATATATTTAAGAAGAAAAGCAAGAACTCCTTTTCCCTTCGCTGTAGGGTAAGATTACTGATTGCCTCAATTTTTTTTTTCCCTGTTCCAAACGAAGGGCCCCTAACACTGGCTCTGCCCCCTGCTGGCTTTACGTTTGGGGGAGCAGGGCACGCCAGCAGAGTTAGCCTCTTCTCTTGGCTGTTCTGAGTTCATCCCTCCCACATTATTCAAATATGAATCATCTCTGATTTCAGGGTTTGGCTGAGCCATGTCTCCCCACTCCCCTGGCCTCCAGTGCCTTCCACCTCCACCCTCACTGATTCTGAATGTCCTTAATTTGCCTCTACTTGTACGTTATCATACTGGAAGGAACTTGGGCCTGGAGCCTGTATCACCACCTCCCCAAGGTCAGCTAGGTATCCTGGGGTGGGGGTGGGGGTGCTCTGAGTCAGAGATGCTCTTGCAGATACCCAGGGATGTGCCCGAGAAAAGCACTCTAGGGATTGGCAGGGAGTGGGAGCAGAGGGCGAACATATACCCAGGCCTTGCTAGATGGCCGACAGCTTTTTATGAGATGGAGTCATATCACCGGAAGGGGTCACAGGCCGTCTAGTTCAGCCCTCTCAGTTTACGGGAATGGAGGTCCAGAGAGGTGACAGGCACACAGCAAATTTGTGATGCAGCAGGGACTAGAACCCAGTTCTCCAAGCCTCGGGCCAGTCCTATTGGCACTCTCCCAAGCTGCTGCCTCTCTGGTGTTTCTGTTTGTTCGGTTGGTGGTGGTGGTTGTTGTAGGATGTTTTGTTTTGTGTTTATTTTGAGGGGAGTTGCTGCTTTGTCCGTGCCTTCTTTGCTCTGTACCTGGGGAGGCCGCCACCTGCCAGGAGGCAGGCAACAGGTTAGTTGTTAGGGCCATCTCAGCTGTCAGATGGCTGGGCGGCTGTGCTCTGCACGGGAGGCTGGCTCTGGAGATCCCGTGGACCCCGCAGGCGTCCCCGGATCCCAGCTTCTGCTTCCCCGTCATCCCATCGGGCTGTCAGTTGTGCCTCTGGACCGGCTGCCTCTCAGCCTCAGCAAAGCAGAGGAGCTAAGGATGGCGGCTGGGGAGGGGGGAAGCCAAGGATGAGACGGGGATTCAGACTCATCGTTCACAGAGAAGCCAGGAGAGGAAAGGTGAGAAATCTCGGTCCGGCCCAATCAATGAATTTTCTCTTAAGGGGGTGGTACAAAGGGAGGGAGAAAGGGAAGGACAGATTAAAAATGAGTCAGAGAGCATAGGGAAAAACACATTCATTCTCCTCTCCCTCCCTCCCTCCTCCCCCACTTTCTCTTCCCTCCCTCCCTCCTCCCCTGTTTCTTTTAATGCAGGCTGAGCAATTTCTAATCAACACTTTAGTTTTTTTTCCCCCTCAGTCTCTAGCAGCTCCTTCCTTGTCTTTCATTGCTGAAATTCTGCTGTATATTTAGCCTCATGATTTCTTATTGTCATTGCGATGCTGCTTCCTGTAATAGATTGTTGTCGTTGTTTCGAACCAAACGCAATGCTTATCAGCTGTTATTCTAGCAACAGGTGCCATCTAGCAGTAGGACCTGAAGGAGGGTTCACTCGGTCTTTGTTCCTGAATGTGGATGGTGGCGTTATCCTCCTTTCCTGGCGCAGAAGCTGTGAGAAACGCTGGCGCCGTGTCCACTCCGCGAACACGCTCCCGTGCGGGGAGCGGGCGACGGGTTTTCCTGGAGGCTTGGGCGCCTCCCTGTGATGAAGATTGCTCGCTCTATTCGCATTTCTTTTGGTTGCCTTCTGGCTTTACTCCATCCATCCATCCATTCATTCATTCCTTCATTCATTCCTTCAGCCATCCTCCAGGCACGGTTTCCTGTGCTTTGTAAGGGTTCCAATAGGTGCTGAGGATGAAGAGAGAAAAGACACAGTCCTTGTCCTCAAAGAGTAGTCAGTCTGGTCGGCGACTCAAGCGAGCTTTCCAGTGACTTTGATGTCGAAGCAGAAGGTCCCCTGGTGAGAACCGTGGCCACACGGGCGCGAGGGGAGCGTGGCAGAGGCACACCCAAGCCGCACCTGAAGTGGATCCGACGGTGGAGGCCTGGAATGAACTCCCAGAAGAGGTGGTGGCCGCGGGGAGACACGTGTTCCCGCATGTCAGTCAGCTGCGGACTTCCGGCCACGTGCGGGCGCCGTGCCGGGGTTACGAAAATGAATGAGACACAGCCCTGCCTCCCAGCACCCGCCGGCGGGTGGCCGGACACGGTTATGGAGTAGCCTGTGCCAAAGCAGTAATGGCGCTTTGCACCCAGTGCTGTGGGGGTGCTTCCAGGTGGCTCCTAGCCCAGCCTGGAGGGGGCCGGAGGCATCCAGGAGCGGTTGTTACCTGGTGTGGTTGGCGTTCAGGCAGATACCTGGTGCCTTTTTTAGGAGAGGCTTGGATACGGAGAGTTAAAGCGGGGATTAGCCCTGGAGAAGGAAGAGTGGCTTCCGACCCCTCCGCTTCCATGATCTCCTTTCCTGTCCTGCACTCCTTTCGGTTTCTCTCCCTCCTCTGTTCTCCTTTCTCCTGGGGAAGAGACCTTGCTCTTACCAGAGCATCTTCTTTCAAACTCCTTATCACAGCTCTCCCCATTCCCCTCCATCCCCCCCGCCAGATGCTGCCCTCTGGACCAGAACAGGGTGGCTTGTTTGGGTATCACGCTCTTTAGATTTTACACTCACGTGACTCTGTGGGGTGGCGGGTTTTCGCAGACTTGGAATTGTTAGTACTCGTAGCCTTAGTGCAAGTACTTGGTGCTCAGTACAGTGTTCGTAGTTTTGGTACCAGGACTCGGTTGGTGGATGGAACCTTGACCTGGAAGTTAAGGATTGGGTTCCAGTGCTGCCTGCTCCACAGATTGACTATGTAAACCGTGGGATCTGGGTCTCATAACCTGGTGAATGAGATGACTTCTGAGGTCACTTTCAGCTCTAAGATCCTATGATGTAGAATCTTTTCTCCATGTAACTTTGATGAGTTGGAAGTCACAACTGAAGAGTGACAGGTCCAGTCTTCCTTTTGTAATTCACCCAGGGAAGAGCCACCAGCGAGCTCCAGTTTCTTCAGCCTTTCCCTGATCACGAATGATTGGAATGAAAGACACCAGCCCGGGGAGGGAGAGCTCTTGCTAGGATTTTCAGAGAAACGGATGGGGTAGCACCCAGTGCTTGGTGGATAGGAGAGGGTCCACTCTGAACTCTTAAATGTGGTCAGATGGGGAACTGGCAAAGCAAGCCAAGCACTGTGGACCAGGTGGGATGAATCCTCCTAGAGCCAATATGGCCCTAGAATGTCCCTTCTAGTCTCAACTTGCTGTTCCAGGACCCACTCACCTCCTCGCTTCTTTTGACATTTTAGCTTTTATGCCTCCTTTTCTCCAATCAAGAATATAAAAGTATAATGTGATGGTTCTTGTTTGTTTACATGCTATCATGCTCTTCAGTATGTTAAATGGCTTTCATATACATTATGCCTTTTGATCATTCTAAGTAAGAATGGCTGATATTACCTGCCTCTACTTAAGAAGACAAAGACTCAGAATAAGTGACTTGTCCAAGTCCGTGGTATCTAATTGATCCAAAAAATAAGAAACAGTGACACTGACTTGATATGACTTGGTTGTTTCAAGTGCCTGAATCCAAGTGAAACATTCTTTTCTGCTTACAGTGGGTCGGAGTAGAGCTCTTGATTTAAGTGAACATACGTGGGGTCTGTTACGGGGCACTGGGTAGTGAGGCTCAGAGTTCATGGAACTCAAGGAAATATGGCAGGGACTAGTGATAAAGAAAGCATTTAGCTTTTCCACTTCAATTCTAAGATCTAAAGTAAGTGAGAAGTGCTCCAGTGAGGCCCAGAGAGCAGAGGATGTGACCCAGGGACAGCAGATAACTTTTGGTAGATCAGAGCCCATCCGGGACTAGGGGCTGGGGCTCCGCACCCGGGAGCCGCACAGGATGTAGCTGGGGCATGTGTACAGTTGAAATTTTGGTCTTCCAGGTAGTTTTTGGCTCTCTGAAAGTGAAAGAAGGCATTTGGGGTGACTAGTGTTCTTTATGGGCCAAGAAACAGAGAAGAAGTCAGAAGAACATGCTGCTTCCTGTTCCCCTGCAGTGTCTGCAGTCCTGCGGAAAGTGGTGCCCCGCATCAGGAGTAGAACCCTCATTCAGCTGGGATCCTGCATCGTCACTCCTCCATGCCCTCGGCTCATCAGGAGGCAGACCCAGAGGCAGTGCAGGGAGAGGGATTAGATTCAAACTGACCTGGATTTGAATACCAGCTTAATATTTTACCTTATTTTCTTTGGCTTGAAAGTGGGAAATTAACTTCCGTTATAGGGCTGTTGTGATGATTAAAATGGAATTACGTAAAACTCCCAGCACAATGCGTGGTACACAGTAGGTCCTCAATTACTAATTATGAACCCCAAATAGGCCTATCAGCCAGTATGTTGATACAGCAGGGAGCAACCTCCAAATCTCAGTAGCTCGTACGAGCAGACATTTGCCCCTGCTCATAATACACGGGAGCTGAAGTCAGCTACGAGTTGGCTAGAATTGGTGGACTTGGCTCAGTTTCGAATGTCTTCTTGTTCCAAGACCCGGGATGAAGAAGCAGCCACTAGCTGGGCCTACCGTTGTCATGGTGGAGGGCTCAAGAGGGTAGGGGGAGGGCCTAGAGTGGCCAGAGCCAAAGCATGCATCTGCCCTTTAAGTTTCTGCTTGGACATGTCTCATGGCCTTACGTGTCTTACATACTCACATTCCATTGGCCAATGCAAGTCCTTGGAAAAGCCCGTGGTTTTTGAAGTGGTACCCTGCCTACAGGGAACAATGCAAGAGTCCAGAGGGAAAACGAATTGGGAATAATAAATAAGACGATCTATTAACTGGGTTAAATCATTCAGCAAATGTGTCGAGTACCTACTATGTAGCAGAGTCTTTAAAAGGCTGCAGGAGAGAGTTTGTCATTTCATGGCAGGGACCACTGAATAGGAAGTTCTTAGGCAATGCGATGTCATCCTCTCGGGTACTGTGGCTGCAGTGAGAGCAAGAGGAGACTCCTAGAAGAAGTGATAGCCGAGCAAGTTTGGAGGGATAAGGAAGAATCACTAGGGGAAAAGTGGGATGGGAGAAGAACTTGCAGAGGTTACAGCCATGTGCAAAAAAGACAAGAAGCAGGGAGGACCTGATTTCTGAAAATTACAAACATTCCAGTGTGGTCTGGGAATTTGGTGCCGCAGGAGGGATGAAGGAGAGCGGCCCCCTCTGAAATGGGGCCAGTTGTCCCTTCTACTCCTGAAGTGGCCGGAAGGAGTAGAGTCACAGAGTGGGTTAGTCACAGAGTGACCAGACACGGAGGAGTGGCGGTGGCGTGGTTGGATGTGCAGGGTGAAGGGGCAGGAGTGTCAAAGATGGCCTTCAGGTTTGTGGCTTGGCATCGCTGGGGATGCCATTTGTGGGCCTGAACTAATACAGGAGGAGAAACATGTCAGGGAGGGAGATAAAGTTTCACTGTTTTGCATTTCATTAAAGTAGAGTCTAAGCTGCCCTAACAAAGAGACTCTAAAATATAATAACTCACACAGAATAATTCCTTTCTCTCCCCTGTAATAATCCAGGCCCAGTGGGGCTGAATTTGCCATTCCCCACCTGTAGCTGCTGCAGTGACAGGCATTCTCAGCCACTTGGAGCAAGGAAAGCAGAGGGCCAGGCAGGCAGCTTGCCTTTAGAAAGGTAACCCAGAAGTTGCACGTATCACTTCTCCTCGTCTACCTGCATCCCGAACATACGGCCACATTAGCTACAGAGAAGCCAGGGAACATAGTATTTGGCTGGCTTGGCTGGCTAGATTAAGCCCTGAGAAATTCCATTACTGACGGAGGGGGACCCTTAGTGTCTCCCTCTATGGAGTGACAAGGTGGAGGTGCTTGTGTAACATCCACATGAAGAATGAGGTTGTGTCTTTGGGTCTGGAGCTCAGGTGAGAGTCTAGACATGGAAATACGGATAACGAGGTGGTATAGGTTGTTCAGAACTTTCTTATAGGAGTTTTCTCTGTCCAAATGGCCGGCCCATCTCAGAAATCTGACCCACCCAAATGAACCAGGACACTTTCCAAAGTACCTCTGCCTTGCAGGCTAGGGACTGACCTCTTTTAGTGCAGCTTTGGTCCTGTTGGAACAGCAGGTAGGCCAGCTAGACATTACCCAGGAGCTCATTTCACATCTCTGGAAGACAAGGCAAATCAGACAGAAAAGAGATATGTGTCTGGCTCTCATCTGCACAGTGGCGGCCGAGAATGGGAAAGCATGGCTCAGTTGGACACAGAGAACGTATGCTTAATGAATGGCAAGTTCTGTGTGCACAAGTACAGCGTTATTGGCAGCAGATAATAAGCAGGCCATGAGCAAAGCCTACCTGAGCCAGGGCAGCACTGGCATTCACCGTAACCCCGTGGAAGACGGGGAGGTATTGCTGCCTTTGAGGACTACCAGGGAGAAAATATACAAGAATGCTGTCACATTTTTAAAGTATCCAAATGGCACATCTGGTCACCCTAACACTGAAGTGGATCAAGCAATCAGGTGTCATGAGAGCAAACAAGAGAAACTGATCCTGGCCAATTGAGGCAGGAAAGGAGTTAGAAGGAAGCTGATTAACTTGCAGAACCCGTGGGAAAGCTGCATAATTGGGCTTAGATATTAGGCAAATACCAAGGGAATGTCTGCTATTCTTTGTAAAGCCTTTTTATTTTATTTTTTAACCCAAGTACATCAGGAAGATGATGGATTGTTCCTATTTTTTTTAGGGGAAAAAAAAGACCAAAGCTGACTTGTCTTTTCCTTTAAACCTTGAGCCTGCAGGGCAGCATTTCTCCAAATACTTTGCTCCCATCCTGACAATGCCACTGAGGGATGGACAAGCTTTATTTCCTCTTCTGGACTATGGACCAAACCTAGAGGAGATGCGTGGATACTTCGTACTCATCTCCTACACTTAGGAAACCCGCCCGTGGCAGGCAGTATCTTAAGAAATTGGGACAATATGTTGAAAGTGTGCAGGCAAAAGATAAATTTCTTAAATAAGATCTAACGCGAAGGCAGGAGAAGGAAGATTTGTACTGTCATACGGAATGAAGCAAAACCTCAGGAGTCTGACGGCCAAGGTATGCTGGGGAACGGGTGATTCTGAGGTCAGAATCCCACTTCTGGAACTTCAAGGACGGATGAGCTTTATACGAAATTTCTAAAGATGAAAATCCCTACAATGATGATTGTCCATGACCTTCAGCAGCAATCTTTGTTTCTCTAAAAGGGGACTGTGCTTCTTGAGCTGCCTCCCAAAGATGCTGGCAGGAATAGCTTACCAACTAACTAGTGGGGAAAAGGAACTTGCCTTGGAAAAAAACGAAATGGCTAAAATAAGAACAGCTTTGCTTTAGATACTGCTTTTGTTATTCTCGCAAGAACACGGTTTGTCACGTATGGAATCCTTTCCTTTCCATGAGAATTGGGGCAGGACCTTGTTTGGCCGCATGAAGGGAGGCATTGTCTTTACTTGGAGCTGATCTTCCCTGGCCTAGTGACTAGCTGAGGTGGGGGCTGCTCTCTGAGCTGCCGCGCATCACTCTACTTTTAGGCAGCTTTTCTAAGTTATTGGCCAGAATCCATTCTCTGTGCTGGGGGTAAGTCACTCCTTCATTTATTCTGTCATCCATTGATTCATTCCGCGTTGTGTGAGCTTTAGCCATATTCTGTTGCTTTGCTACATACTGGGGATACAGGGTCAACCAAATCCTGGTTCCTGCCCCCAGGGACCCTAGAGTTAGAAATGAACTTTGTATTGAATTTCTCAAGATCAGGGACTGGTCTTTCTTTCTTTCTTTTTTTTTTTTTTTCCAACGTTTATTTATTTTTGGGATAGAGAGAGACAGAGCATGAACGGGGGAGGGGCAGAGAGAGAGGGAGACACAGAATCGGAAACAGGCTCCAGGCTCCGAGCCGTCAGCCCAGAGCCCGACGCGGGGCTCGAACTCACGGAGCGCGAGATCGTGACCTGGCTGAAGTCGGACGCTTAACCGACTGCGCCACCCAGGCGCCCCAGGGACTGGTCTTTCAAATCAATTTTCCCAGAACTTAACAGAGTGTTTTAAAACAGACTTTTGATTGAATTTGAGTTTGATAGGCAAGGGGAGTTTCTCTGTTGATCAGGGGCACAATGACAACTGCCAGCATGGTCTGGTGGTCTAAGAATGAAGATTCCCGCCTCTGCAAATGTAGAAAAACACATAATCTCCAGTGCCCACCTTTGATCCTCAGTGTGCTGTCTATTTGCTGCTCTCAGTCAGGAATCCTAAATTTTACTGATGCCTTCTATAAAGGATGATTCCTTACCTTACTTCGCTTCTTTTGCTATCTTTTGCTATCTTCCCTAACCTTTTCTCTCCAGTGTTCTGAAATACTTGCTTTCACTTGTAGGCTGAAACACAGATTCTTTCCTTGCCTCTATAAATCTCTTTATCAGACACTGAAACAGCAGTCCCTTATGGTGTCGGCAGTGCCTGGACTCGGAGGCCCATCTTTCCCATTGTGCCAACGTATGCATGACCCAATGCTTCCCTCTCTCTGGCTCGCAGGGACTCCTTCAGTTACATGCTCTGGTGTTTCCCCAGCGAAAGGAATGACATATTTATAGCTAGAGAATGGAAAATGTTTTAATATGTCTGGAGTGCGCTTGGGGCCAAATCACACTGAAGACCTCATAGGCCGTGTCTAGGCATTCGGGTCTTATCCCGGAAGGAAAGGGGAATCATTGGAAATCTTGAAGCAGGGAGCAGATATGATTGGAGATGTCTTTAAAAAAACAACTCTAGATTTAAAAAAAAAAAAATGTGGAGAGTGTATTTGGCCAGAAGTAGGGAGACCACGTAGGAGGCAATTATAAAACTGAGGAGGTAATGAGACCTATGTGAAGTGATGCTCAAGAGCTTTGGAGCCCGTCAGCCTGGGTTCATATCTGACTGTTACTTGCTAACTCTGAGATGTTAGGGAAGATACATACATTCTCTGAGAAACAGGTTCATCGTGTATAAAATGAACATAATAACAACTGTAGAATTTTTTGAGAGAATTCATTAAGATACTACATGAATAGGGGCGCCTGGGTGGCGCAGTTGGTTAAGCGTCCGACTTCAGCCAGGTCACGATCTCGCGGTCTGTGAGTTTGAGCCCCGCGTCAGGCTCTGGGCTGATGGCTCAGAGCCTGGAGCCTGTTTCCGATTCTGTGTCTCCCTCTCTCTCTGCCCCTCCCCCATTCATGCTCTGTCTCTCTCTGTCCCAAAAATAAATAAATGTTAAAAAAAATTAAAAAAAAATAAAAAAATAAAAAAAAAGATACTACATGAATAATGCATAACACAATTTCTGACACACAATAAGCATTTCATAATTATTATTTAGTAGGAGGAATAGAAACCTAATTTAAGGGGGTGATGGCCGCAATAGAGAAGGGTCAAATTTGAGAGCTGTTTAGATTTAGTGACCAACCAAATGTATTCGGGGATGGAGAGGAAGTCATCAAAGCTATGATTTCTATCCGAGGTGATAGGATGAGGGTATACTGGCAGAGGAGCTAGAGAGAGAGGAAGGACTGCTCTAGAAGCAAGGAGTGGGAAAAGAGATGATGAATGGGGTTAGACATGTTGAATTTGAAGTATCTGTTAAAACATGCAGATGAGGCTTCAGAGAGCTGAGGGTCTGAGACTTAAATGATAGTTGGAACCGTGGGAGGGAATACGATTTCTCAGATCAAATGCACGGATGAACACCACGAAGAGGCTGACCATTTTTAATTTATTTACCTGGCATGCAAAGATATTCTTATTAGCCTGTATAGACTCCAGCGTAAGAAGTACTAGGTTTTTGGCATCTGACAAGTAGTGAAATAGAAAAAACTCTGTGGGAGGCAGGACCAAAGCTCAGGACGCTAACCTTACCCCAGGGCAGATCTCTTGGAAATGAGAACCAGAGGGAGGGTATTGCCAGGCCGTATCTCAGTGCCCATGGGGAACTATCAATCTTAGTTTTCGCCCCAGTTACATACTCTCTCTGAGGGGCCTGATCTGGTGGTAGGAATGGAGATCCCATATGAGAGGTATTTTTCCAAGTTGGGTGGTCAGCCACATGGTTTCAGATTTGGTTCAGTCATGTGTCGGGGGGAGAGGAAACAGTACTCAATCCTCTGGAGAAGGGGCTAGTATCGTGGCCCAGGTAAACAGACTGGAGCCTAGAGTAAGGTCTCAGTCCCAGTTGGGCAAATGGATTGCAAATCAGGGGGAGACCGTCTAAGATAAACACAGGTTGAGAAGGAGATGGTACGTAGTGGGTGTAAGGAATCCAAGCCCTCACCCAGAATTCAGGGTTAGGGCCAGAAGAGCAATTCCAGACCCCACTAGAGTGGGTTGGGGTTCCTAAAGGCAGGCTCAAGACCCGGGTGGCATTCATCCTACAGTTTGAAGTTCATAGAGCTAAAGCAGGGATTGGCATTTCCATTTTTCTTCACTCTTAAGGTCCTTAAAGATCCGATAAACTGGGATTTACTTGAGGTTTTTCATCCTGTCTTCTCCAGTTGTCCAGATGTATCCTTAGCTGAGAGTTCCAGGGTTCCTATTATACCTGCACAGGAACACACAGGGTTACCCTCCATTTCTGATTTCCAGGAGGTGCCTGTGTGACTGTGCAGTGGTGAGTAAACCCAGGCACTGTCGCTGTTCAACTCCTAATTACCTATTCTAGCGTTCCTGTGCAGTTTCTGCGCTCTGCCCTCTACGCACTTAGCATCTCCCGTCTTGGTATCTGTGCTCACCCAGCTCTAGGTTCATAGCTTCCCAGAAGTCAATAGACTGTGCTTGACAGGAGCACCAGCTACATTTATTGAGTGTTTGCCATATACCATGCTGTCCTAAGTACTCGGGTTCAAATTTCACTTAGCCTTCAGTCAATTCCGTAAGGTAGTTATAATTATCCTGGTTTTACCAGTGAGGAAACTAAAAGTGGTGAGTTGAGAAATTTGCTGTAGGTCATGCAGCCAGGAAGGGGTAGAGCTTGGACTCTAATTTAGGACTGGATTCCAAAATCCATGGCTCTTGCTCTTATGCTGTAAAATGGTAGATGTTTCTCAGAATGTATTCCTGATTCTTTGGAGCATGGATTTATATTGTATGTCCTGGAATGAACGGAGAACCAACGAGACTACATTAATAATTAAGGGAGTCCAATAGCTTGGTCAAATGGCTAATCTCATTAATAGAGAACAGAGCTGTAAAGGAGGTTATTCTTAGTAATCACCTAACTCTCTCACAAACAAACAAACAAACAAAAACACAAAACCCTGACCAAACAAACAAACAAAAAAATGTACAATACTTTTATTTAGCAACGCTTTTATACAACACTTTGTCTGCCTTCTTTGCTGGTTTTATTTATCCTAGAAAGGCTAGGAAATGTGATTTCTCAGGTATAGCCTGAAGTGATAGCAGAGAAGAAAGGCGGTGTGGTCAAGTACAAAGTGTTGTACTGGGAACAATGCCTGTGATTGGTTATTCAGCCTCAACCACTGCTAACCGAAGTCCCTTCACCTCTCTGTCCCATTTTTGGAGAACTGGAAAATTGGAGTGTGAATAGGGATTTGGAGAAGAATTACAAGGTTAAAAATTAACGCAATGGAATTTAAGGAGAAATTGTAAAGAAATTTCTTTTCCCACTCCAGCTCTGTGAGTTAGAGAGCAGTGGAATTAGCCATATCAACATTTGGCGTGGTGGAAGGAAGCAGTGGAGCCTAGAAACTGAGATTCTTCGGTGAGCTTCCAGATTGGAATTATTTGCCCCTGGATGGGGCTGATGTACATAGTCTGGTTATCATCAAGCCTATTGGTGGTGGACGTTCATGGAGATTCAGGAGCCTCAGTGTGGGAGGTGAGAGAAAAAGCAGGAAAGGTGAGGGAGGATTAGCGTTTGAGATCTACCACTGCAGGACATGGTCACAGTCCTCTGCGGTAGGGTCTCCTCCGGACAGGTGCCCAATGACGTAATGCTTGTTAACAACCCTGTGAGTAAGCATTATGAGGCTCATTTTGTAAGTGAGGGCTGCTTAAGAGGCTTCGTTAAGGCCTCATTGCTAGTGGAGGGCCAGGTGGGATTCGAAGTACTATCTATTTGATTCCACTGCTATTCTATACCGTGCTATCTATGACACATGTAACCGTTTTCTCTGCAAAGTCTTAGAAATTCCTGTAGTGATAGTCATTCATGTGTGCGCGCGTTCCTTCATTTATTCTATAGCACTTGGTAGGTTCAAAACACTACGATTTGGTGAATGTCAAACACTCTGTTGTACTCACTTCCTCATGTTCACAGAATGCGGAAAATGTTTTCTCCCCAGAAGAACTTAGAACCTGGTTTTTCATAATGAGAGGTGCTGGTCTGGAACTCCGAAGACAGGAGCACAAGTGTGGTATTTTGCCTTTGTTGAGGGTGATTCCATAGGAGACACTCGTAGGTAAATAAGTGTATGTTGGAACCGTGAGAGTGAGTGTGCTTTCAAGATGACATTTTGAACACTAGCAGGAATAAAGGACAGAAGGCGCCCCGCGGAAACTGTTCCTTCCTCGCGTGCCTCAAGTCCACTGTAATTCTAGGGTCTCAAGCTCCCGGCACCTGACTTGGCAGACTCCTTCCTGGATTTAATTCAGAGCGTCTTTATCATGTCTTTCTGTTCATATTCCTTTCTCTGCCTCTCATCATTATTCTGTTTCTGCTTCTAGGTTAGATCAAGGTAGAAACTCCTGATTCTCTCATTGAACTGAGAAAGTTAAGTTGTCTTTGCTTGGAATTTCTAGATCTCACCATTAAGTTAATAGAGACCTTTTGCCTCTCAAATACTCCCCTGGTCTTCCATTCACTGAAATCTCCCTCTCTTTCTTGGACAAAGCCTCAGGCTGTATCTTTTCGCCACTTAAACTTCTCGTTTGCTTTCTAGAGTTCTTTCTCCCTTTACTAAAAAAATTTATTTTGAGCGACAGAGAAAGAGAGGGAGACAGCATGCACAGCAGGGCAGATAGAGGGGGAGAGAGGGAATCCCAAGTAGGCTCTGTGCTGTCAGCATGGAGCCTGACGTGGGGCTCAAAACTGTGAGATCCTGACCTGAGCTGAAATCAAGAGTTGCACGCTCAATCGACTGAGCCACCCAGGTACCCTTCTCTCCCCCCCCCTTTTTTTTTTGATGAACCTTCAAAGCTTTTGAACTTAGTCTACTGCTTTTGATCTGAAAATCTTCATTTCTCTTAAAGCTTTCATTTCCCTTCATCTCTGTCCCCTTTGCTAGCTTATCATCTGGAAGGGAAGTCACTTCCTCCTGAAGTTATACTTCCCAGCTTCATTGTTTTTATTTATCAAATATTAGTTGAGCACCTGTGGGCTTCACAAGCCAGGACAGTAAGATAAGACACATTCCTTACCTGACAAATCTGATGGGGGTGACAGGCATGAAAAGAAATTCTTGCAGAGTAATTATAAGAAGTGTCTAGAAAAGGATGCTGGGATTCTGATGGCACAAAGGAGGAAGTGATGAATGGACTGAGGGTCAGAGAAGACTTACAGAAAGCCTTTGACCTGGGCTTTGAAGGGTGGAAAACAGCTTCCCAAAGAAAGAAGTGAGGAGAAAGCATTCCAGAAACTAGGAGCTTCATGTGCAAAGACCCAGAGGTGTGAGATAGCATGTCCCACCTGGGGAAACTGTTAACTTGTTTGGTTGTTCCTGGAAGCTGGTACTCAAATGAAGGTGCCACTACAAGTGAGGCTGAGGAGGTAAGAAGAACTAGATGATGAAGGACCTTACATCTTTTCCAGGTGCTTTGGGTTCTATCCTGAAGGCCAGGGAGGTTGAATGAAGGGTTCTAAGAAGGAGAGCCACAGCAGCCAGATTTAGAAAGACTGCTTGAATTATATAACAAGGAGAATGGATGACATGTGGGCAGTGGCCGGCGGGGAGATGAGACGAGATTACTGTAATATTATAAGCAAGAAATCAAAAGCACCAACAAAAGCAATGGTAGTGAGGTCAAAGAGGAGGGAAGAAATATTAAAGCTGTTAAGAGATCAAATGGACATGGCTTAGTGACCGACTCGACATTGGGAGTGAGGGCAGGTTTCTGGACAATGCAGCCAGATGGGATGATGCCGCTAACTGTGATGGGGAAAGCGAGGAGGGACAGATCAGGGAGGTGAGGTGGAAAGGCGCGACTGTGTGATGGGAGGTAAGGTCCAGGGTGTGGATACCACTTGGACATATTCGTTGTGTTTTGCAGCCATGGCTGACGGCCTTCAAGTCACAGTGCCTGACAAGAGGAAGGTGGCCATGCTGTTCCAGCCCACCGTGCTCCGCTGCCACTTCTCCACGTCTTCCCATCAGCCTGCCGTCGTGCAGTGGAAGTTCAAGTCCTACTGCCAGGATCGCATGGGGGAATCCCTGGGCATGTCCTCTCCCCGGGCCCAGTCTCTCAGCAAAAGAAACCTGGAGTGGGACCCCTACTTGGACTGTTTAGACAGCAGGAGGACTGTTCGAGTGGTAGCTTCCAAACAGGGCTCGACCGTCACCCTGGGAGACTTCTACAGGGGCAGAGAGATCACGATTGTGCATGGTAATGATGCCTCCTCTTGGAATCCGGGAATGGAGGGGAGATTAGTTCCACCCTCCCCCACACAAGGGGATGCCAGTGTCTCAGCCTTGCAACCCCTCAAGATTTTGATTTTATGGGAGATGGGAGCAATCAAGAAGCTTAGCAAATTACTTAATGGGACAGTGAGTGTAGAAAGTGTAAAGGGTGTAATATCTAGGACAGACACAGAGATGAGCTTTGGAAATAGTCTTTCCCGGTCCCGACCTCTAGTCTGAGGAGCTTGTTATCAGAACTGAATTGAAACAGATTCTAGTGAAAGAATATTCTCAAAACCTTACATCTTGACATTAGCGTTTACGCCCCATTCCCAAACTCAGAAAACCCACTTCCCTAGGAAGTTGCTCTGCTGGGAGAAGGGATGAATGCATCAAGTTACAGAGCCGGGTAGATGCCATGGCCCAAACCCCAGGTGGTTCTGCATCAATTCTACCCTTCCTTCTGCTCCCTAAAGCTTTGGACAAGAAAAGGGCCTAAGAGTCTGACGTGACCTGTGAATTTTGAAGAACTCCTGTGACGCCAGCTCATTTCTGGGAGTCCAGGGTGACTCTGGAATGTATCTGGCTTTCAGGGGCCTCTGCAGATCTGGTTGGTTGCAAGCAGTCATCTATTCCCAAAACTGAACTGGCCCTAGACCAGTTTCTGGGGACACACTAAGTGTCTCACCTTAGGGATGCTATTGTTTGCTATTTTTAGGTTTTTGTTTGTTTGAAATAAAGCGAACAGCTCGTCAGCTGCCATCTAAGTGGAGAAGTAGACCTGTAAACAATCCAGAAGGGCCCTTCTCTCACCCTCTAGTGTTCAGTGTTTTCCTTTCAGGGGGCAGTTTTAGGACTGGGCACTTCTTTTTGTGATCACAGATGCTGATCTTCAAATTGGAAAACTCATGTGGGGAGACAGCGGACTCTATTACTGTATTATCACTACCCCTGATGACCTGGAGGGCAAAAACGAGGACTCGGCAGAATTGCTGGTGTTGGGTAAGTGAAAAGCATCAGCAGCACCTGTGTCTTCGACCGCCTCACTTCTCCCTCCATATCCCAGCAGGTGCACACTCAGGCTTTATCGTTTGTGCGCAAACTGGTTTCAGTACGTGTTCTCTGTGAGCAGTAGGCGTTATTGTATCTTGTTTCTTGGAGGCTGTGCCCCCCTCCCTTTTTTTAGCATTGTCCTGGGTGTTTCTTCTGCTTTCTTAGAGTTGTTTTTCCCTCCTTTCCACTTGTGTACCTTTAACCCTGATTTCTCTTTGCTCTTAAGCTTTACTTACCTTTTTATACGCTAAGTGTTGAAGAAAATGCCAGAGGCTTTTGAAGCAGAATAGAGACAATTGAGAGATAAGAATTTGTTGGTGGGTCAGGATCTCCTGAGACATGGGGAATCGTTTCCCATTCAGTTACAGACACTTAGGACAATCATGAGGAGGGGTGGCTGTAAACTAGAGAGTTTAACAATAAAATGTTCCAGGTGAAAAGAACCATCTGAGAGTCTGCTAGTGTTTATTGGAAGGCAAATGTCTTGAAACCTAAAAGTGTCTGAGTCATTCTCAAAGCAAATATATCTAATCCTCATTAATATTAATTTGTTCATAAATGAAAACTCACTATTCTTGGCGACTCTTCTAGTGGATTGGAGGAGTGTTAGTGGGAGATGACCTCCTTGTGATGAAACTGAAAATTGAGCACACATTTCAATGTTCTATAAGTGTTGGTTGAACAAGAAAATTAGAGTCAAATATACAGAAATTGAGAAAAGAAAATGCATTAATTGTAGGAGAAAAATTCAAGCAGTTTTTAAAAGAAATGACATTTTTTGTAGTTTCAGAGAACCCAGGTGATAATGATTTTTAGGAATGTTTAAGGGTGCTTTCTTTTAAAGGCAAGTGAGGTTGAAGGTTAATTCTTACCCTGTGTGGGAAGCTCAGGGCCTAGGGAGAAAGTCGAGTTTGCTATTTAGGGTTTTTAGTTTTACTCTATTATGACCGCTTGCCTTTGGCAAATCAACTGTTTTGCGGCCTTACTTTTACGGTTTATCAAATGGATAATTTATTAATAATTCACCCTCTAATTAATGATAACCCCTATTAAAGGGTTGACTTAATTCAAATACATATTCCTTGGGTCTAATACATAAAGCGTAGCTGCTGCGGTTTGTAAAAGAATGGAATCCAGATACACAAAAGGAAGTAAAGTAAAAAGGCTTAGATTCACACTGTAAAAGAATGCGGGGAAATCAAATTTGGGATCTGCGGTGACTCTGTAAATCAGAGGGGAATAGAAAGATAAATTTCTGCCCAATCACACGACTCTAATGGCCAAGTTTGAAGGAACAAGTGGCTCATTGAACCTGCAATTAGCTAATTGTGGACACAGTTATTTGGCTAGTGCAGCCATTTGCAGAGAAGTAATTGCCTGTGCAGGAAAATGAGGCCAGGTAAAAACCACTTTAAATAATTTGTTCCCAGTTCTGCAAACGTGGGGAAACAAATAGAGTGAGAAAGCCTTGTCATCTGAGGATGTACGGCAAGTATAGGAAGGGCATTTCCCTGGATCGAAACACACGGTCGCTAGGGGGACGATGCGGTCTGTCCGGAGGACAGAAAGAGGCGGGTGAGAGAAAGGCTCAGCTGAAAATGGTCACCAATGATGAGAGAAAAGATGAAGAACAGAAATCCGTGTCCCTCCAAAAAGAACAGTAAAAGAAAACTGGGGAGCCCGCAGGTGAGCTCATCACAGTAGAGGGAGCTTATCTGTGAGATGAGCAGATACATGCTGGGGTTCTCGCAGGGGAGAAACATACCCTTCTGCTGTGCTCCACATTAATTAGAAATGCTCAGAGTGTGATATATTTGCCATGTAAACTTTTTTTTTTAACGTTTATTTATTTTTGAGACAGAGAGAGACAGAGCATGTGTGGGGGAGGGGCAGAGAGAGAGGGAGACACAGAATCTGAAGCAGGCTCCGGGCTCTGGGCTGGCAGCACAGAGCCCGACGCGGGGCTCGAACTCACGGACCGTGAGATCATGACCTGAGCCGAAGTCGGTCGTTTAGCCGACTGAGCCACCCAGGCGCCCCTAATTTGCCGTGTATAAACTTTTTAGGGCAATACTAGTTGTGATGTTTATTGAAAGAAGTTATTTGGAAATCTGTGAGAACTTTCTGGCCACAGAAACTACTGTATTTACTTTCCAGATGCAAAATTCGGAGTCGTCTTTATCTTGACACCCTATAGAGAATGAGTCAAAATATTGTCGCGGTTTCTAAAATTCTAATTATTTGGTGGTTACATCCTGCGGGCCTGATTGTTAGGTATTCCTTTTATGTGAGCCCAGGAGAGCAACCTGATGTCTGAGGTCAATCTCAAGGAGTCATGAAATCCTCAGGGATAATATAACTGGGTCCACCGATTGCTAATTACAACCTCCATGAGCCACTGGTTCAGTCATTGAATTTTAATGAGGAATGGTTGGTTGGGAGGAGCTGAGAGGGTTTGATCTAATGAAGGCGGACTTGGGAAAGGGATTATGGGAAGCATGTCCACATATCAGAAGTGAAATTGTACAGAAGAGGGACTGGAAGCTTTGCATGGCTGGGTAGAACTGGAACCAGGAGTAGAGGTTACCAGCGGCGGGAATCCGTCTCAGTATGAAGAAATTTCTCGTAGCCATTGGAGACATTACAGATGGAATAAGTATTCTGAGGAACAGTGATTTCTTTGTCCCAAGAGGGTGAAAAATTTCTTACGAGTTGTTATAAATGAGACATTTATGTATAGGAAATGGTGTGTAGGTAACTTTTGAGCTTCATTTCAATTTTAAAATTTTGGACTGAAAAGTAGATAGACATGAGGGATGTGACTACCTTGACAAATGAGCAGATGGCCTCCCAGGACTTGAGTCCTCGTGACAGAGATAGAAGGGGTACAGGTTGGTTACAAGACTATACAGGGTAATGCTCATTCACAAGGAAGCCACAGAGAATAGACTGTGGTCTTTTGCAGTAGGTCAGGGTCGAAAGGACCAATCCCATGAGAATGAGGAGAGACTATTGATGGTGCCTGGAAAGAGTTGAAAGTAGCTTTCCTTGGAGATGGTCACAAAGTGGGGAGCAGAAAGCTGGTTGGAATTTCAGATGACCAATCAGTAAGGAGAGATGAGTTAAAGGGGTCAATTAGAGGCAAAGTTGAGTTTATTTTTCTCACCATACTCACAAAGGTGAAGGTGGGAAAGTTGACCGAGCACAGTTGTGAAGCGGCTTCTATGTCAGACTAAGGAGTTTGGACTTCATCCTGAAGACTTTGGGGATCCGGTAAAGAAATACTAAGAAGAATGAAGTGAGATTTTAGGGTCAAAACTATAATTAGCAGCAGTGTAGACAATGTAAAAGGAATGCTAGAACAGAAGGATGGGCCCTGGGAGTGCTGCAGCAGTGGGGATGAAAGCATAGGAGATTCTGAACCAGAGCAGTGAATTGAGAACAACACAGAAGCATTTCTGAGGTGGAAGGTGACGGATCTTGGTGACTAATGTATAAAAGGAGAGAGGAGAGAGGGAGGAGTCAAAAGGATACCATGATTTCTAGCTAGCTGGGTAGGCAGGTGTTCCATCAACTAAGAGAGGACACAGGTTGGAAACCAGGTTGGGGAGGCAGGAGAATGACTTTGGTTCTCGACAAGTTGAACGAGAGGCCTATGGGAACCAAGGTACGGATGTCTTGCTGACTAGAAACGTAGGCCTGGAACTCAGTGGAGAAGCCAGGATCCGAGAAGACAGATTTGAGAATCCTGAGTGATAATCAGAACCATGAAAGAGTAGATGAGTCACCCGGGAAGATTTTATAAAGTGGAAAGGGCCAAGGACAGAACCTGCCAGTCTTGTATTCTAGTTTTACCTCGTGTGAGTAGTAACCCTGGTACTGCATGCGTACTCATCTTGATTTCTCCCACAACACTGGAAGCTTCTCAGTAGCCCTGGACCATGTGGTCTTCAGATATAGGACCAACTCTCATTTGTCTTCATATCTGTAATGCCCCGCAGAGTGTCAGGTATAAAGAGGCTGGTGTGAATGTTTTTTTGTTTTTAGTGACAAACGGTCAGAATGTGTACCTAATACTTTATGCTTCTTAAACGTTAGTCAGTGCTGAGTATACATTTGTTGCTTTATGAAGGGTCAGTTCAATCAATGCATACAGTCCCTAGTGAGATAGCATGGTTTAATCTCACTGGTCATCATTCTTCATCTGGCTGTTGAAATCGTTACTGGTGATAGATCCATCAGGGATGTGGTTGAAAGCGACGGAGGTGAGCAACTTCCGCGGGAAAAGAATTTGTTGGAAGGGTATCATAACTGAAAGGAAGCCTGGAACGTCTCTGAAAAGGATAGTGTGTGAGGGTGACACTTGTTAGTTTCTGTAAAAACACCCCCTGTCACACCTCCCTTCTTACTACAGAAGTCTATTACTTCCTCTTGTCCTAGTCAAATGTGGGTTAGGAGACTCACCTGGGTAGCTCCCTTCCAGGTGGTGGAATGGGACTCTAAGCTTCTCCCTTGTTTGGCTCAGCTGTACCGGAAACATTGACTCTCAGCTGCTTAGGAAGAGAGAGTGAGAAAGGTCATGTGAGACTTTTCAGCTGCCAGGTCTGGCGGTGACATGGGTCACTTATGCTGTTACTTTGTATTTCCCCAGGAAAAAAGTAAAAGTCTTTTTTAGTGAACACAGCACAGTCCTTGTGGTGCCAGAGATGCTCTAGGGTCTACGTAGCAAGAATTAATAGAAAATGTCTTTAAGGGCTCCATAGCCAGAAAAAAAAAAAAAATCAATTCAATTGTTTTTTTCTGGTTTTGCATTTTCCAGCTCAAGAATCAGTTTCAGGAGAGAGTCTAGTCGGCCCAGTTTGGACAGGTGTCCAGTGCTTAGCTTTGGGAGACCAGGGGCTCTTGGCGGCTCGTCCATCCAGATATGGAGAAGAATTAATTCCCCAAAGTAAATTGAGGCACTGTTACAAAAGAAGAATGGATGTGAGATGCCAAAAAAAAAAAAAAAAAGTCCACCAAAGTAATACCATTACTCTGATACTAATATTAACATACATTTCCTAATGATACTAATATTAACATACACTGATAATAATTTGTAGTTCACAAATTTTTTTCTATAATGACCATGTAATAAGGTAGGATAGCAGGAATTATTTTCCTCATTTTCCAAGTGAAGAAATTAATGTTCAGGTTTTATAACAATCATCCCAGTAAAAAAAAAAAAAAAAAACCAAACAGTGTTGATGATCAAACCTAAATGTTTAAAAATTTTTTTAAATGCTTATTTATTTATTTTTGAGAGAGAGAGAGAGAGAGAGAGAGAGAGAAAGAGAACACACAAGAAGGGTAGGGGCAGAGAGAGAGAATACCAAGCAGGCTCCGTGCTGTCAGCACAGAGCCCGATGCAGGGCTTGAATTCATGAACATGACCTGAGCAGAAATCAAGAGTTGGCCACTTAACTGACTGAGCCACTCAGGCACTGCCCCCCCCTTTTAAAAAAATGTTTTTTTAATGTTCAAACCTAAATGTTTTGATTCCTAGCCTCATTTCTTTCCACAGTACCACATGACCTGTGTATATTAAGAAGCTATAGAATGCTCCCCTGCATAAACCATGTTTTAAAAATTGTGATTGCTGCTTTGAGGTCATGGGCAATCATTTTTACTTGTCCCAGATTAGCTTTCGTATTTCACTTTATTTCTAAGGGCAACTGCCTATAACCGTTGACCTAGGCACTCACTTCAAAGGCATAGTTGCCATTGCCTGGATTGCATACCTCTCCCTGAGTGTGACCCCACCCTCCTTTCCCCATACATCTGAGCCCTCTACCAATCGCTCTGGATGCTTCTTTCAGAGGTTTCAGAAATATCTGAAGACAAGTGATTCAGAGAAATGGGAGGACAACCGCTGATTCAACATTAAACACAAAAACTATACTGAACGTTCTTTAATCTCCTTTTGATGATTCAGAAAGTAAAGTCATACTGAAGTTGGAAACGCACTTGGTGTTTTTGGGTGCTTTGAGATGACTGTGCCAGGTACCTTAGAAACATTTAGATGTTTGGGATCATAGGGCCATACCAGCAGACAGAAGAAGGGAATGTCCAGGAACCTGCCACCCTGAGATTAGACATTGGTCTAAGATCTGTGGCAAGGACAGGATGTTTATAACCTGGAACCATGCCACTATTTGGATAGAAGTAAAGTTCCCTCGGGCTGCTCCAGCTGGCAGGAAAGGACTTCACCATTCAGGAAGGCTCAAGCAGAGAAGTTATTATTTTAAAATCTAAAAGCAGCTTGCCTTGCTCTTACTTCTCTCTACGCACAATATGAGGGCCTGACCCCTTCTTTCTGATGTCCCATGTGGTAGCTTGTTTTTGAAGTGCCTTCAAATAGAAAAATGAGGGAAAGGGCCCCTGTGGAAACATGGGTGGATGAACACTCCTGCTTCTGGACCGAGAATAGAGTAAGAGAACATTACCGAAGGGGTGTTTAGATTAAAGCTAAGGAAGACTTTCCTAATGGTAACTTTTGGAAATTATGGCTGGCGGAGGAAATGACAGAAACTCCCTCTCTGATGAGCTTTCAACATTGAACAGGTTCTCTTGTCTAGAATATTAGGATAAATAAGATCGCTTTCAGAGCCCTTTCTAGGATTTTGATTTATTTAAAAGATCCACAGATTGCTGGGGTGCCTGGGTGGCTCAGTCGGTTGAGTGTCTGACTTCAGCTCAGGTGATGGTCTCATGGCTTGTGAGTTCGAGCCCCGCATCAGACTCTTGTGTTGACAGCTCAGAGCCTGGAGTCTGCTTCAGATTCGGTGTCTCCCTCTCCCTCTCCCCCTCCCCACTCAGGCCCTGTCTCTCTCTTCTCAAAAATAAATAAAAACATTAAAAAAAAAATTAAAAAAAATAGAAGATCCACAGATCGCAAAATTAATTCTCTATATAGGGTGATGCCTAAAATACCGCAGTCTTGTTTTGCTTTAATATTGTTTCCGTTTTAGAAAAAATGATATATGTGTATTGGAAGCATTTCAATCAGAAGAGAAATGTAGAAAAGAAAAAAATGTCTCCTAAAATCTCACTATCCACAGCTAATGAATGTATTCTTCAGAACTCTTCTGATTGCAAGGGATAGACACTTAACCTGGCTTAGGGGACTTTTTTGGCTTAGGTAATTGGTAAGTCCAAGTCCAAGTATGTCTATGTTCGGATTACATTGTATTTCAGTTATTTATTTAAAAACTTTTTTTAAGTTTATTTATTTTGAGAGAGAGTGAAAGAGCGCGCACAAGCACGGGAGGGGCAGAGAGAAGGAGAGAATCCCAAGTAGGCCCCATCCCAAGCGCCATCAGAGCAGGGCCTGATGAGGGGCTTGAACCCACAAACTCTGAGATCGTGACCTGAGCCAAGATCAGGAGTCGGACACTTAACTGACTGCATCACTCAGACTCCCCTTATTTGTTAATTTTTAAATTTTATTTTAGAGAGAGCGCCTGCTTCTGGACCGGGGAGAGGGGAGAGGGGCAGAGAGAGAAGGAGAGAGAGAATCTTAGGCAAGCTCCACATTCAGCATGGAGCCCAATGTGGGGCTTGACCCCACGACCCTGGTGTCAGCCTGGGCTGAAGTCAAGAGTTGCTCGCTCAACTGACTGGGCCCCCCAACTGCCCCCAGATTATATTTTAAAGAATCTCTGTCTCCTCTGGGTTAGCTTAATTCTCAGGCAGGCTCTCCGTTTGGGGCAAAGGTGGCCCCAAGCAGGTCCAGAGTTAAATGGTCTTTAATGCCTTCCATCTCAGGAGGACAAAGTGCCATTCTTCGCAGTGGCGGGCAGAAGTCCTGTTGCTGGGGGTGGCTGTGCTCTGGCAGAGGAGCATACAAACGGGCCACCAGCCCCCATTGAACTGTATGCGTTGAAGGGAAAAGGGAGTAGCTTCCTAAAGGGAAATTGGGCAGTTGTTTCCAAATGAAGAAGGCGGGCAAAAACAAACACTGTTAATATTTTGTGGAATTCATCCATTTCGGCTTCTTCACGGGCCAAATGCATCGCTATTCCAGGAAGCCAGAAATAGGTTCGCTCCCAGCAGGTCCTTGTGAGGAGGTGCTAAGTTGGGATCGATTCTTCCCTGTGACGGTAATGCCACAGAGTTACCTTTGTTTTTCTGTCATGCTTCTATTTTTCCTTCCATCTCCTTCTGTGACTTACTCAGAAGTGCAAGCATATATTACCTAGGCAAGGGGTGAAGGAACAGACATACATGAATTTTTATAAAATCAACTTATTCACAACACCGTGCCTGAAATTGTTACTGTGGTCTAAAATAAACCTTGTAGGCTGTTAGTATTTAAAAAATTCTTTTTAAATGTTTATTTATTTTTGAGAGAGAGAGAGAGAGAGAGAGAGAGAGAGAGAGAGAGCGCATGAGCAGGGGAGGGGCAGAGAGAGAGAGGGAGACACAGAATCTGAACTGTCAGCACAGAGCCCGGTGTGGGGCTTGAACCCATGAACCGTGAAATCACGACCTGAGCCGAAGTTGAATGCTTAACTGACTGAGCCATCCAGGTGCCCCCAGCCGGTTCGTATTAAGAGGCCATTAAGGGGTGCCTGGCTGGCTCAGTCAGTTAAGTGTCCCACTCTTGGTTTTGGCTCAGGTCATGATCTCATGGTTCATGAGTTCAAGCCCCTTGAGTCCCGTGCTGGGCTCTGTGCTGACAGAGCCAGCTTGGGATTCTCTGTCTCCCTCTCTCTCTCCCTCTCCCCCACTCACACTCCTCTCTCTCTCTCCCTCTCACTGCCCCCCTCAAAATAAATAAATAAACATTTAAAAAAAGAAACCATTAAGAACACAATCAGAGGGGCACCTGGGTGGCTCAGTCAGTTATGCGTCTGACTCTCGGTTTCAGCTCAGGTCACGATCTCATGATTTGTGAGTTCGGGCCCCGCATCTGGCTCTGCACCGACAGTGAGGAACGTGCTTGAGATTCTCTCTCTCCCCCTCTCTCTCTGCCCCTCTCCCACTCAGCTCACTCTCTCTGTCTCTCTCAAAAATAAATAAATAAACTTAAAAAAAAAAAAAAAAGAACATAATCAGAAATCAGGGAATTCTTGGGAGGGGACATCTCAGAACTCGCCATTGACCTTAGGGATTTGGACAGGTGTTTCTAAGCCTGAGCAGAAATGCTCTAGCACTCACCCCGGTGTCAATGCCGCCTCAATCTGAATCCCATTGTGTTGCCACCCCTGTGACGTTCTGGCCGTTAAGAAAGGCTACTTGTTGCCAAGGTTCCTCCTCCTCCTTCTCTTCCTCTTTGCCAGCCCCAGCCTGGTGCTGCTAACCAAGGAGATTGGCCGATTAAAAGGGCTTCAGCTCCCAGGGTTCCCATGGCAACAGCCTCCTTGGAGGTCTTTGTTGCTTGCTAAAACTTTGATCTCTCCGAGTGGCTGCTGCTGTTTCTCTCCAAGATTTACAAACAGAAGAAGAGGGAAAAAGAATTGGGGGAGAAGACAGAAAAAGTTTACTCCTGGCAGAAAGGAGAGAAGGAATTAATTACAGAACCACACTCTAGCCATAAATCTGGGGGTGACTCCTCTGGAACATCTTTGGGTTCGGGCTGTGCCCATATTTTCATTTGTAGACTCAGTTATACCTCAGTTATCTTGGCCGCGCATGAAAGACCTCAAGTGAACTTGATTCTACCAGGGGGGCGGAGCCATCTTTTCTATCTTCAGGGGACACCTGTGCCTTCAGATATCCAGAAGAGCCAAGATAACCGTGCCAGGTCCCGTGGAAGGAGAGCCAGAGAACTAATGAGAAGTGAGCTCTTTAGGCTTCATCCCCATTGCCTCTTTTCCCAGTTCTCTGTCCTAGCCCTAGCCTGCTCTGCCCTGAGCATACCTAGATGCCTCTGGTGGAAGAACTAGAAAGTTAGCCAGGCATCAACTAGAATATGATTCTGGTTAACGACCATGAGTAACAACCATTCTACTGTAGGAGCAGTGGAATGGGGGTGGTGGTTGCTCCAAAGAATTGAGATCACGCCTTTTACTCTTTGCGGAAAGCCTCCTATGGCCTTTAGACCTCTCTGGTGCATAATCGCACCCTTGCTGTATGATAGGCACCATGCAGTAGGGTTAGTTTTGCTTCAAGTATGGTTTACATTGAAATTATGATTTACATTTAACTAGTCCTTTCTGCATACTATGTCCCTAGCACAGTAAGGATACAGAGTAAATAAATGATGCCATCTTGTCCCTATAAAAATGACGGTCTTTTGATAAAGATGAATATTGTATTTCTGAAGCAATTAGAGAATATGAGAAAAGGTTAAGACTGTATTTGATATTAAGTATCTAGGCTATTGGTTCGCAACAGGGTGCTATTTTGCCCCCCAGGAGACATTTGGCAGTGTCTAGAAACATTTTGGTTGTCACAACGTACGGGGTGCTGTGGCATCTAGTGGGTAGGAGCCAAGGAGGCTGCTAAATGCACAGGACAGCCCTCCTACACACAATTACGTGGCCCCAAATGGCCATAGTGCCAATGTGGCAAAACCCTGATCTTGACCCAAGGTCCGTGTGGATACTTGGCAAGGTCTGTTGTGAAGAGCTTTGGGGTCAGATACCCCTGGATTCAGTGCAGCCATATAACCTTGGGTAAGTCCATGTTAATGAGCCTCAGTTTTGAGCCTCAGTTTCCTCATCTGTAAAAATGGGGAAGGGGTAATAAAAGCTACGTGGAAGGTCTATCGTGAGGATTAAATGGCACATGATAAGTAAGAACTCCCACCTGTTCCCACCCCTCACATTTCATTGCTGGTGCGTCATGCTTGATCTGAGGGAACGCTCTGCAGGGAGTTCTGCGATCCGGGGCTCCTGCTAGAAGAGCTGATTTCCCTTTAGCCCATTCCATAGGCAGAGGCTTTAATGAGCCATCTGTGCGTTGGCAATCCTATTACTAATAGATTCTTGGTTCCTCAATGACATTTGGGCAGTGCCTTGCCAGTGGTGACCCCAATCAGCCCCGTGGGAATCTTCGCGCTAGTGGATTTCAGGACATTCTGTCCCAGCATGCTATGTTTTGGTTGCTCTGTTTTGGTTGTTTTGGAAGCCCCTATTTCTCAGCGGATGGCCCCGAGTTAATTACATGGCGTTTGGTGCCTGAATGCAAGGAGTACAGCACACAGGCCATTCGCTGAAGTCTGGAGGGGTCTGGGGAAACGCCTGACTTGGATTAGGCCCTGGATGGCTCTAAAAGGCTTTAGACAGGGTGACTTCATAACTTACTGTCCAAATCAGGATCCTTGAGAGGGAAAAGGGGAAACTTTTAATAATTTATCTCAAGACAACAGGCATAAACTTACACTGTCCAAACTGGTATCATGGTCGCCCCATAAATGTGACCGCCTTGAAGGTTCTCCTTTCGGTTGAAGAGAACAGAACAGAAGATCCAGGGAAACTGGGGGCAAATGAGGGTCGGCTCCTTCCTTCACCTGCCGGACCCTCGCTGCTAGTTGGCGTTTCATTTGTGGGGTCCTAGGGATGTACACATCGCCATTCGTTTACCAGGACCGATCAGAGGGGCCCAGCACAGAGATGGTTAAGGACTGTTCACTGACAATTTTGCCCCAAGATGTCTGAAGGGTAAAGGGCGTCCACTTAGCTCTTCACGACCCTGGGTGGCGAAGAGAACAGACGAGGTCTCAAGGCGCCCTTTGCCTTCCCCCGTCCCCAGCCACCCAGTCCCGCGCTGCGCCTGCTCTCCCCTCCACCCCCTGCTCCCTCGCAGCCTGTATCCCGCCTCACTATTTTTGCTTCACTTGTTGCTCATCACCGTGGGAGGAAACTCGGCCTTCAATTAGCGCGCATTCCTGAAGCCTGCGGTTGCCGTGGTTACCCGGGCGCGAGCTGAAGCAGCTGGGTCAGCCCGCCAGCTTCATTGTCGTCTCTGGGCCCCGGGCGCGGGAGGGAGGGCGGGGACGGGCCCGCAGAGGGGAGGCCCCGGGGGGCCGCGGGGGAGTGGGCGTCACCGAGAAATCGGCTCAGCGCGGCCAAGAAAGAACTGGGGCCCCTGAAAGCCGGGCAGGAAGACAGTCGTTGCTTTTTTCTCCAGAGCCAGCTGCTGCCATTCAACGGTGCAGGTTCGCGTTGACACGCCGGCGGTGTCTGGACTTTGGTCTGGGAACTGCCCCCAGGGGGAAGCCCCTCAACGCTGAGAGGAAAGGGCAGAGACCCCCACCGCCCAAGACCCACAAGGAGTGGGGCCCTCCGTGTCTGCTTCAGACCATCAGGGCTTTGGGGGTTGAGGAAAGTGGCCATTTTGAGCACCTTTGTATTTAAGTTCCCTCTGCCAGCCTGTTGGATGGAGCCCGGTGAGCTCAGAAAATCACACTGGGTACCGAGGAAGCCCGTTCCCTTCTTCCGTTAAATCCCACCCTGCCCCGGGTCGTTTCCGAGTCAAATCCAGCCGCCTTCTGCACTTCATCTTAGGCCAAGTTGTGCATGCTAGATTACTAATAATACTTGGCATCTCTTCCCTCTCTGGGGGCAGGGAACCGGTTCACTGTAGCACTTTGCAAAGGCAGAGTGCTTTGCAGTCGTTTTTATTATTGTTTATTAGTTTGTGGTGGAATGGTGAATGCCTTTTAATTAGCGCACACTGCGTTATGATGTATTCAGTAATCACCTTCTGGTCACGACTTTAAAAGATGCTGAACATTTTAGCCATCTCTAGCATTTCCTACATCCAAAAATTATACTTTAATTATGTAAGTGGAGCAATAATGCCACAAACAGAAGTTTCAGGGTTGCTGCCTGCAAACACTAGGAGACTAGAAAGCTGTTGCTATACATTTCTAAATTAAGGCTAAGCAAAGCTTGAGGGGGAATGAGATATTGGGGAAAAAATACTGGAATGGGGATGAGTAGGTCCAGTTTCTTCTGGTTCGATTATTAGCCGTGCGACTTTGAGTACGGTTCTTAACCTCTCTGAGCCTCAGTTTCCTGAAAACACGGAAAGGGTGATGGATTCGATGACCTCTGAGATTCTTTCTAGCTGTAAAATCTAATTCTAGAATCTATGTGAACAGAAGAAGTCAGTGCCTTAGGCCAAGCTTATAATCACTGCCAAAAACCCGGAAGCATTTATTGACAGTTAATTGCAGACGGTCCAATACCAGTCATTTTGTGGAGAGAATTCACTGTCAGAATTATTCACTGTGGTTTAAAGTGACCTGAAATGTAAAAGATATAAAAAGAAGAAAGTACACGCACGAAATGCTTAAATACAGTTTATAAATATATGTAAAAGAAGGAAAGCTATACCCACATTTCTGATGGATAATCATAAATTATATTTATTGAATGCATGGTTGCTATGGGAATATAGAATAAAAACAGGGATGTGTGTGCACTTGGGAAATTTCCAGTCTATTTGGGATTCCAAATAGCCATAGAAACAACTTTACACTTGAGAGGGCCAGAGAAAGCCATCTGCTCTCCTAAAAGCCTTAGGAGAGAAACATTTTGGATGGTCAGGAGCTGAGAGACCAGGGGGTGGGTCACCCTGGTCTCTGAAAATGGATCTGGGGCATGTTCGGGAAGCTCAGAAATGGGATGAAGCCCAGAGGTGCATTAAACAGAAGGGAGAAGAAGGCAATCACAGGAACTGGGGAAGGAAAGTGTTCTAGATTGTCCCGAGCAGAAAGTTCATGAGTATGGAATATTGGCAAACCGGAGGAGGACTCCGAGGTAGTAAGTTCAAAGGAATGAACGAAGATAACCGTGCTGTCAGTCTTGGTGACATCATAAGTAGGAAGGAAGTGTTGTTTTTCCTCCTTTTGGTAGGTTCCAGCGCATGACAACCTTCCGTTGTCAGCAAGTAATTGAATGGCAGATATGGGATCTGAAAACAAATTTGTCCTAAATCCAGAATTTCGGTACCTTCCATTGCACTTTGAAGGTTTGGACTAATCAGAGCTTAGATTTAAGTTCCAAAGGTAGAGACAAAGACGGCTTTTTTGGCTAAACTTTGTATGCATGTTGGATCTCTCTGTAACGACTGCCTTTCAAACAACATAGCCTGATAGCTGTCAACTTGTCCGGTGGGGTTGTGCTTCAGTCCTCCTAGATAGCAAGATGGCCTTTGGGGACGTTCAAGGACTAGAGGACACTAGTGGCATTGAGCTCTGAGTCCAGGGGCGCTAAACATTCTCCAGTGCATAGAATAGCGCTTAATGAATGAATGAATGAATGAATGTTTCCTTCGTGTTCTTATTAAAAGCCTGTTTCCATCTGGGACAAAAAGCACTCTCATGAGCAGTGAACCAGAAGTCCAGCCAGAAGCTCAGCGTACCAGACAATGGAGATTTGCTACTGGAAACGTTGCAAGGTCCTGATGGGTGAGGAGGGCTGCTCAGGGTGTCAAACACAGAACACAGTCTCTGCCCCCGAGGGGTACCCGTCCTGTTAGCGGAGGCGCACGTAAAGGTGTCGCTGTGGTCCAGAGCCACAAGGGCTCTCATGTAGGTGTGCACAGTGGTCCTTAGGAGCATGGAGGTTCCTCCCAGTGCAGCATTCTTCCAGGGCTCTGTCGCAACAGACTTCAGAGTCTTGTAGACTGTGCGTGGCAAGGGTTTGAACAAAGCAGGAGATTGAGAAGTGTATTAGCTGGTTATGTTAGTAAAGAAGGTACGTAAATCCTGCCTTGAGGAGACTGGTTTACCAAGAAAAGAAGCATTTGAACCTTGGGGAAATGTCACTGGGACCTTGTTGTGAAATGTGCAAAGATAAGGCCACGAGTAGACGAGAAGTGGGAAACCAGGCAAAGGCTGTGTCTCTGGGGAACGGCCTCGTAGTAGGTGGAACTTGATGTCAAAAATGTAAAAAAAGAAAAAAAAACCTGATGAGAATTGGATTTGGCAGGAGGAAGGCGCTTTGACCTTAGGAAGCTTTGTGAAACAGAAGCAGGTAACTAAAATGGAGTTCTTAAGCTGACGCTGTTAGATAAGCTGCATGGGCCAGTCAGCGAGCCTCCCCAGCACAGGGTTCATGTCTATTCCTCTGTGTCCCCACCTGGCACAGGACACATTTTTTTTGTTGACTGAATGATGAATGAATGAATTGGAGACATTCCAGAGGTGAGCTGGTTCTCAGGAATACGTACAAAGAGAGTTGGGGATAACTTCACTGTGTCAATGGCAGAACACAGCTGAGATGGGAATCGTACAGGTCAGGTACAGAGGCCGTTTTATTCACAATGCATGTTTCTGCCCTAATCAGTCAACCGAAAGCATGTGAATGTTTTTGGCTACAAACTTAGTGATGGTTTTGTACGGAGCCAACACTTGTGTGTGTGTGTGTGTGTGTGCATGTACCAACTGTTAGCATGCCTAATTTGTTTGGTCTATTCATGTGGAAATTTCTTAAAAGTAATGGATGCTGCAAGGTTTGGGGAAAACTGTTTGAGTGCTTGCATCAAAACTGTATTTTCTCCTGATAGTTTGAGCTGTGGTTTGAAAAGCATAAATGTGGCCTTCTGTTTGCAGGGTCTGCTTTCTGTCCTCTCCTCAGACATTAAAGTGACTTCTAATTGCCCCTCTTCAACTGAATCCTGGAAGAATAGCAATGATTCACAAGTGTTGGTAAAGTGCTACTGAAATCTGGAAAGTATTTACTGCAATTGTTTGGACTTTCTAAGATCAGACCTTCAGTGGATGTGGTAGAATAGGAAGAAAAGATAGAACGTTTCTAACTGGCAACAGCATTTCTTAGAAATTGTTAGGCAAGAAGCTGGAAGCAAATGGTTTTCAGAAATATATTATTCCAGCATAAATCTACTTTTAAAAATGCCTTTAGTCCCAATAAAATGTAAGTGTGGTATAAAAGCCAGAGAGCTTTGCACTCTGTCTGCTGTCGACATGATACAGTCATATTGTCTGCTACCCCAAAGCTCCTACTGTGTCCCGAATTCTGAAGACATTTAATTCCACCAACTATGGCAAGATTCTGTCACCCACGCCATCCTGGGGCTAGCGCTACACAGGTGCATTATGGGAAAGCTTCATCTTCTTCTGAAGCATCAGCTATTGGTTGTTGCCTTAGGGAGAATGAGAAGCTCGATGTGTGTCTTTCGGTTGGAGTGACAAGTTTTGTGACTCTCCTGTCCATATTTCTGTGACCACCGTATCCTTAATTTTTTTCGTTACAAATGTAAAAAAAAAAAAAAATCTAGAAATGAAAATCTCTCCATTATTTCTCCACGATGCCCATTCCGGGTCCCCAGAAATAAGAAAGGCACACAATTTTGTGTGTAGTGCTGTCGCTTACAGATTTTAGCTTGAACATAGGTTCCTGGAGATTATATTCGCTGACATTCTCAGTGTAGAAACAATGTCAGAACACCAGCCTATGGGGAAATCCAGCTTTTGTATTTTACCTGCTCATAAATATTTTGGTTTATATATGCCCATCAGTGGTTGCAAGTGTGTGATCTCTGGGCTCCATACAGCCCCCAAACATACTTTGTATGGCTTGTCCAGTGTTTAAAAAAATACCTATGGATCAATCGCCAACACTGAAAATGCAGATATTTCACACAAAAACCTGGGGTCTGGCTAATCTTGAAAAATAGGAAGACCTGCAACCGTGAAGACACATTCCTGTGGGGCAGCGATTGGCCAGACTTGAGTAGTAGCAGCCTCTATAGACATATAATCTGCTATTTGCTACACCTCGTATTACATTCGGCTGGCTGCATTTACTTGTGTTACCTGCTGTCCCTGTAAACATACAGGGCCGAGTTTGCAACTCTAATCTCTAAGTATCAGATTTGAGAACCAAGAATATTGTAGGCTGGGTGACCATATAATTAATCGTCCAAGATAAGACACTTAGAGAATAAAAAGTAGTGCTATTAGTATTTACACAGGTACAACAGGCACAAACGAGGATATATAGTCTCCCTATTTATAGATCACTTTATTCAGTCACCTCATTTGATTAAAGAGAAAACTGAGACCTAGAAAGAGGAAGTAATTTGCCTATAGTCACCAAGTAAACTAATGGCAAAGGTGCCCTAAGTACCCTGATTCCCAGTTCACTGCTTTCTCCAATATAATGTCTTCTATATAATAAGTATAAGCACCATATTTTCCTTGAATATATAGATTTTTTATAGTTAATAATTATCACATGGCTAATTTCCTGTGAGTGTACAAGTTGGAAGTTTATATCATCAATAACATTTCTTTTATAAATGTAGTTAATTATGGGCTATAGCGTATCTAGAGATGTTTAAAACATTGGTAGGCTTGAGAGCTTAAGAGTAGACCCAAGAAAAGCTTCTCATTTTATTAGGTACAATAAGAGATACATTCAGAAGTGCTAATTGTCTGGATTTTAAAACAATCTTTTAATGTTTATTTTTGAGGGACAGAGACAGAGTGTGAGCGGGGGAGGGGCAGAGAGCAAGAGGGAGACAGAGAATCAGAAACAGGCTCCAGGCTCTGAGCTGTCAGCACAGAGCTCGATGCAGGGCTTGAACTCGGGAACAGGGAGATCATGACCTGAGTCGAAGTCAGGTGCTTAACCGGCTGAGCCACCCAGGCACCTCTGGATTTTTTTTTTTTTTAAGCCACCATTAAGTAAGCATCCCATAACTAGCTTGTGAAAAACATTGTATATTGACTTTTTGATCAACTATTGGCCGGTAATTAATATTAATTATGTCTTCAAGAGATGGCCAACATCCCAAATTCCCCAGTCGTTGACCAGCTGTTTCTTTGTTGAGTTTCCAACAAGGGATTCTGAGGGATATTTGTACACAGAACACTCCAGATGAGACCAGTGCATGCTATGAATCACTTGCTCGGAATTTGGCCCCAAATTCCTGTCTGGTATCCCATCCTAGACCACACGTGAGTCTTAGAGGCACCTCTTAGCCTATCAGGAAGGCTTAGGTCAAAGGCTAGCCTGAGAAGTCTCCTTCAGGGTACACCTTTCTCCAGTGCCCCACTTGGCTCTCGTGTGTTCTTCCAAGAGACCTCGCAAGCAGCAGACCATCCTTACCAGGTCAGCTGCACAAGCTAGAAAGACAGAAAGAAAGAAGCCTTTCTTGCCAAGACCTAAAACAGAGCTAGCCTAAGTCACTTCATTCTAGACTTCCTTCCCCTTGGAATGTGTTGTGGTCCCAATGAATTTCTCAGATGAGGAACCATTACCCAAGCAGGAGACATGGCCAGGGCACCTTTTACCCCGTTGGCCTTGTATAGTTAGGGAGAGCCAAGAAAAAGTCAGTGTCCTGGAGGGACTCCTTTTTATTTGACTTTTGTCAGACCTTCTTTTCCATAGAGTAGTTTGACGGAGGCGGGGACCAGTGACCGATCATGATCAACCTTTCGACTGAAAATATAAACTGCACGTGGGTAATTTTTTCTCTGATGCACCTCAATAAACTCGTTTTCTAAATGGGCTCACTCCACATGCATGAAACAGACCCCTAAACCTGTGTGTTCAGCAGTGACGTGTGGCTGCTGAGCCTTTGAAGTGCTGCTATGAGTAAAATATAGTATTCAATTAATTTCTTTTTTTACTCTGTGATGTGATGACTAGAAAAGCTAAAAATTACCTGTCGCTCACATTATATTTCTAGTGGATAGAGCCGTTCTAGAGGCATATGTTCTGCGTGTTAAGCGAAGTAAGATTCAGTTGCGTGCTTAAGTGGTACCACGGCGACTTTTTGCCGTTAGAAGTGGGACAGGAGGGCAGTTTGCCAGTTGTTTCATAATGCAAGACTTGTTTATTAGCAGGGGCTTCCGTGGGGTAGACAGCATGAGCAGGGGAGGGGCACAGAGGGAAGGGCAGAGAGAGGGAGGGGCAGAGAATCCCAAGCAACCTCAACACTGTCAGCGCAGAGCCCGATGTGGGGCTCAGACTCACGACCCGTGAGATCGTGACCTGCACTGAAACCAAGAGTCAGATGCTTAACTGACTGAGCCACCCAGGCACCCCTAAATCAGGCTAGTATTTAAAAGGACTAACCCCCTCCCCCACATCCTCTACAGTCTTGGTTCCTGCGTAGCTCTTTGCCTCCCAGAACCCCGAGGGGGCGCCTGTTCTGACACCAGCTGGCTCTTAAGCTCGTATGCCGAACCATGCAGAAGGCACTTGGGTTCATACAACGCCAGCTGTGGGTCCCATATGGAAAATCCATACCATATACATATGTATAGAGTATTTCTGAAACCAGAAGGAGTGTAGAAGAGCGTGTAACTCATCTAGCTTTATCTTTTCCTCGCCTTTGAACATTTTAATCATTGAAACATCGTTAGGCTATAAATAGAACATGTAGTGAGACAATTCTGAGTTAAAACCAAATATGTACTTTTGTTTTTATATGGACATAGGACTGTGTATGGATGTATGAAAATGTAGGTTGAACGTTTGGATACAGATGGGTTTGACTTTCCAATAAAATGTGTGGAGAAGAATGTATAAATGAATGGAGATGGTATGTGTCAGTCTGCTCAAGCAGGGTTTTTCATATTTGAAGCAGAGAATTTCCTCCTTCTATAAATAGTTGGAGAGAAAGTTCTGTTTCTGCTTCCATCTGGTTTAGGTGCAGAGTTCACTTAGATGGCTGCCAAAGAGTGATGGAGAAAGTTATTCTCTTGACTAAGCCCCGCCTCGGCGACTTGCCTCTCCTACCCCAAGGAGCATGGGTCCATGGCCCTGGTGTAGGGACGGCGCCACGTGGAGCCAGCCTCCAAGCTGTATTTTCCTTTGGAGTAACCTCTTTCCTTCTTCTTTTCCTTCCACCTCTTCCAGGCAGGACAGGGCTGCTTGCTGATCTCTTGCCCAGTTTTGCTGTGGAGATTATGCCAGGTATTCACTCATTTAACTCTTTATTTGCTTAATTTGCTGTCACTCCATCTGTCTTGCTTCTGCACTAGTCGCTAATTGTTCCTTTAATTTGTTTGCACATTTGTCTGTATTATTTCTGTGTTCTTTTCCAGGATGAACTGAGCCCAATGGAAGAGCCTTTAGATTGTATTTCTTCTATTAGTAGGTCCTAAAAGGATAATGATTAAAAATAAGCTGCAAGGGGGACCCAGTCCTTCAGTGTCAGGTGTGCAGGCTCTTTGGCAAACTCCATAACCATTCAGCATCTCAGCTGTCCCCAGGCAGCTAGAAGTATCCCTAACAAAGTAATTATTTATCTGCATTTCCTTATTCCCTCCCTAAGTTATATGTTTACCCATTCATTAGTGTATGACCATGTTACTCTGAATTGCCTTTTGTAACTTTACCAAAACAGTTTTTCAAACCTTATGAAGTCAGTACACCCCTCCTTCCTTGAAAAGTACATACTTACAGACCTACATTGCTTTGTATACAATTTCAGGGGCTCCTTGGGCCCCATAAGTCCCTGGGATCCATGGACCATATGTCAGGGAAACCCCAGATGCACAGCTCTGTCATTTCATATAGCTTAAGTTGAATGCACCAGCCTAGACAAGCCAGCATCCGTTCAGTGCAACACTATAGTCCGTAATGGAAGGAGGTTCCATGAGAAACGGGAATGAACTACGGGAAAGGACATATCCAAACTCAGAGAATACTAAAGACTATGATTCATTCTTGCTTTGGAGGGCTACTGCCAAAGGGTTGAGAGCTGCATGATAGTTGGGAGCAACAGAGAGATACAGACTATTCCCGGCCATAGGTTTTGACTTTATTCAGCTTTTAAAACATCCAAAGTCTTCACAGTTGAATTTCACTAATTATTCTTCCACGAATTCTCCTGTTTTGCCATTAGCTGGCCAACCCAAATATAAACATGCTTCCTGTTGATGTTGACCCCAGGGACACAAATAGATATCTCTTTGTGATCCCCCTTATCCAGAGTGCTGTCAGCTTGTACTCGTTTGTTCATCGCCCGCAAACATACACATACAATGTTACGAAGCATCGCTTCAAACTAGATGTTATGTTCCCCCAGTCCCAGGAAAGAGTTATTGTATTTTTCATATCTGGTCCTGGTCCCTTGAATATCCCTCCCCTTTGACTCCAAGAATCCTTGCGTGGATAACATTCTTTTGTTTCTCCAGGGTAACCTGCCAGTCCTTTATCTTTGACTGCTTGACCCAAGACTGTTGTAGCCTTCATGCCACAACACTCATCTAATCCTCAGAGCTCATATCTGTCTCCGGAGACAGAATGTTACTGGGTTATTGCTAAGGTCCAGGACAAAGCTCTGAGCTATCTATGGTCCTCAGCAGGAATGTTTTCTAGACCGTTCTCAGCAGGCGCAGGGCCTTCTCATTTCCTCACTGAAGAGATGGTGACCTGGTTAATTTGAATGGGGATGAGTGGATGGGGTGACGAGGGACGTTTCAGGAAATATAAGTTGTTGGTTTTTTTCTCTGAGGAAACTGTGTTCTAGACAAAGGTCAAAGAATTTTATCATTATCACAAAACCCTTTATATAACAAAAATGTCATATTCTCAAGCTCCAACTGAATGTCCATTTAACTGAAAGAACATTTAATAACCAAAATTCAAGAAAAACAATATATACTTAAAGTTCATTGTAAAGGGACTTTTTGGTAGGCGGCTTTCGATCAAAATGAATTACTTTGATTTTTTGACTTTTATTTATTTATTTTTTTAATTTTTTTTTTCAACATTTATTTATTTTTGGGACAGAGAGAGACAGAGCATGAACAGGGGAGGGGCAGAGAGAGGGAGACATAGAATCGGAAACAGGCTCCAGGCTCTGAGCCATCAGCCCAGAGCCTGACGCGGGGCTCGAACTCACGGACCGCGAGATCGTGACCTGGCTGAAGCCGGACGCTTAACCGACTGTGCCACCCAGGCGCCCCTGATTTTTTGACTTTTAAAGGAACTCATGGCTCACTCTAGTCTGTCCAGTCTATAGGAAGTTGGGTCCTATAGCCAAATCCCAAAAGCGTGACACAAAGTCACTCGAAGGTCACAGTCATTTTTATCTAAGCCAAATGGAATTTGTTTCCCTTCTCTTAATCTTTTGGATGAGCAAATGCACTAGAAGCTGTGGTCATCCTCTGGTAGAGGTGGGAAAATAACAGGAGTTAACAAACGTAGCCAGTATAGTCCTCAAAGCCCTGAGCCATTTTCCCCGCAGCTACGCTGGCTATTCAGCATGGTCAACCTGAGCGTGATCCAACCGAGCCATTCTTGGGGGCGTGGCGACATCGTATTCTCCACCTGAGTCTTTGTCTCTAGATTTCTCTAGCCATGGTGTGTTCCACAGGTTTTGTTCCAGAAGGTTTTGATCTCAGCCTTGATGCTGAGTCCGGGAAGGGTGTTACGGGGTGGTCAGCAGGGAAAGTAGATGAACACATAAGGAACCTGGACCACTTAAATACGTGCCGGTTTAGACCGTGGAGACATAGAGAACTTTCTTGCAGGACTTACATTTTTGTAGGAAAGAGTAACTTGACCGCAAAAGGAACATATTCACAGAACCCACCTCTTCGTAGCTCAGCAAGCAAGGTTCCTCCTCTCCCCAGCCGGGGGGTCTTTCTGTTCTTGTCCCATACTTGTTCTGACGCTACAGTTGATACTGTGAACCTTTTGCCCAGGAGGGGGCCCCGAAGCTCCCCCATCACTTTGTGCTGGTCGTTACGTGTGTGCCCGGTACGACCTAGGCAGCCTTCTCCCCTCTTCCCCATGACCCCCCCCAACCCTGTGAAGTCTGCACTTCTCCCTCTCAGAGTTCCCCCTGAGTTTGGGGGCTCCGTGCCCTGTTACCGGATACTCCCCCAGATCCCTCCCGCCCACTCCTCCCACAGTAGACAGCCATGAGAGTGCGCCTGTCCCGACAGCGGGCCACCTCAACCGTGGGTTTCTCTGTGCGTCCTTCCAGAGTGGGTGTTTGTTGGCCTGGTGATCCTGGGAATCTTCCTCTTCTTCGTCCTGGTGGGGATCTGCTGGTGCCAGTGCTGCCCTCACAGCTGCTGTTGCTACATCCGCTGCCCATGTTGTCCAGATTCCTGCTGCTGCCCGCAGGCCTGTGAGTAAAGTGACTAGTGGGGAGATGTAGAACGATCGCGAGAAATGTCACCTCACCATCAGACAGCTGTGTACCCTGAGTTCCTTCTCCGCCTCCTTTCCTTCCACCTTAAAAGTTGGTCGTTCCAGGCTCACACCTCTGCTGGGAGCCCCCGGCATCCTGAGATGCCCATTGCTGTTTGCTTTCTCACCTGCCTGCACCTCTCCATACCTCTCATCCACACCAGTCACCCCTGCGTTTGCGACTCTCATTGGCACTATTGGTGAAAGGAAGGGCAGCTTCCAGATGTCAGGTTGTGGGTAAGGCTTTTGTCCTCTCTTCAGGCCCTCAAGCCAGAGGAAAGGCCATGCCTCTCGGATGCAGAGAACTCCTCTTTTAACAAGCAGAGTATGCAGACTGCAGCCTTTGAGTACCATCCGGCCACGGATGAGTTTTATTTATTCCCGTGACAAAACGGTCCACAAAGGGACCAGTCCTTACTTGGGGATTCACAATTTTACCTGAATGGCCGAGCCCGTGTAGCCACTAAGTTGGGCACCCCGGCCATAAGCCGAATACATCTTGAAGGAGAAAGACGTACGTTCATCTTTAATATTCTTAGGATGAAAGCAGTTTCCAGGAGGACCCAGGTTATTTGCTCTGCCTTTGAGAGCACAGAGCAGGGCCAGGTGCAAGCTCATTACCTGCTCTGCCTCTCTAGAAGAGGTTTGGGGTCCTCCTGGAACCCAGGAGGGTGGCACGGTGCTAGGCCTCCTCCGGAGAGACAGAGGCAGCCTACAGACAGTGTGGTTAGCAATGGGCCGTGCCGTCACCGCGGACTGCCATGACAGCTCCTCGTACTGCTTAATTACTCAGTTGCCAGCTACTGAACACTGTAATTCCTTATGTCATTGCTTTTGGTGGAGCTGGAGGAGTCCAAGGGGGTGGGGGAGAGTGGTTCTGATGAATCAGTTCAGGCCTAGGAGAACACACACACACACACACACACACACACACACACAGGCACACATCCAAGAGCTCCCGTAAGCGCATCCTCAGGGAGTTTTGGTGTGAGGGTTGTGGAGGGTGGGACAATAATATAATCTCTTTTGCTCTTCATCTCCCTCCACAGTGTATGAAGCAGGGAAAGCAGCAAAGGCCGGGTACCCTCCCTCTGTCTCCGGTGTCCCCGGCCCTTACTCCATCCCCTCTGTCCCCTTGGGAGGAGCCCCCTCATCTGGCATGCTGATGGACAAGCCGCATCCACCTCCCCTGGCACCAAGTGACTCCACTGGAGGAAGCCACAGTGGTAAATGTAGTTCCAGACCGCCCTGCCCCATGCTCCTCTCTGGCTTCCGCTCTGGTTCCTTCCTGATAAGAACCATCAGCTCAGTGATTCTTCTTTGGAAAGTGATGGTCTCCGTTCCAGAAGTGGGATCTCTCTAGCTCTATCAGATGTCATCTGGAACGCGTGTCAGGCTCTCCAAGGGCTGCAGGATGTAGCTGCCCCTGCTTTCTTCCCAGACTCCTCAGTAACTAAGATGATGAGGAAAAGAGGCAAGGTACCCGTTGAATGTGGGTCATCCAGTGAATAAATCGTTCTTTCAGCCCTACCTCGGGTTCAGGACTGTTGCACTACAGCAGGTACTGTGAGGAACACTGAGAAGTTTAGGACACGGTTTGCCCAGGGAGAGACAATAGACTTTTATTAGGACAATTAGATGCTGTAAAGAGTATGGTCCTGGGAATTCAAAGGATGAAGAGCTGGAGCAGTTACAGAGTGTTCAGGGAAGGGGTGGATTTGAGCTGGGCCTAGAAGAACACAAAGGAAAAGGAGAGCAGACAGCGGGTTGCTGGGCACCCCTAGGAAGGACACATGGTGGAAGCCTGGGGCTGGAAGAACAGGGTGTGTGTGTGACAGTCTCCAACTTGGCTGACTGGAAGAAAGTGGGAGGCTTTAATGGAGCCTCACCCAGGTGAGGGAGGGCCTTGAAACCCCTTCAGGAGAGCCGGCACTTGGTGCCATAAGGGAGTCGGAGCCACTGCAGGCAGGTTCCTGAGTTCTTGGAGAGGCGCTGTGCTAACAAGGCAAGTGGGAACGGAAGAGAGTGGGGTCAGCGATCCCGGGCTGAGAGGTGACTGAAGCCGTTCGGGGGGGTATGAGAGCATCGGGGTCGTGATGGAGGCCATGGAAGTTGAAATGAGCAGGTAAATCTGAGAGATACTTCGAAAGAGGAAGCAGGTATGACTTTAGGGAATGCAGGAAAGGGGAGGCTTCAGGATGAGTGCAAGCTGTCCAGTGATGCGCACCATAGACGGAATTAAGTACTTGGTAGGGAGAGCTTATTTGGATGGAGATGAGCCCTGGTGTTTAGGGCATGATGCATTCGTGGTTATTGGCGAGGGCACAGGGGTAGCAGGGGTGGAGAGACATTAAAATGTAGCTTTCCGGGAGGTGTCTGAACAGGATTACAGAGTAGTAGCGATTAGACGTGTGTGAAGTATGTTTGGAAGGCAACTTAAATCCCTAGGTGTGGATGAGCCAGCAGGGTTGGTAAAACAGACACTTCTCCCCTGGAGGTGTCTGGACTTCCTTCAGCGGGTGCGGGAAGAGTATCCGGCCCACTGAATGACCTGTCCGTGCTGGACCCTGGAAAGAGTGGGTATCCTCAGTGAGCAATTGGTATTTGTGGGTTTTTTTCTTTCTTTTTTTTTTTTTTTTTTTTTTTACCCTCTCCCTGGAACTATTAGTAGAATTCTGACGTCTGAGCCTGGGAATGAGTCACAGACTGAGAAGTAAAAGTTAATGATCAAGGACACACGGAGAATTGGAGAGATAAAGACAATATAGTTCGTTTCTCCCAAGGATGGAATGGGAAAAGAGACGTTAATGGAACTTGTCTCATAATCGGTTTGTGGCTTCCCCTTTCTCCAGTCTTTTTATCCTTCCTTCCCACCAGAACCCATTCCCTGTTACTTTTTGGAAATGGATTCTCGTAATGAAATGATTCTTACTCATCGGGTGACAGACACTTCCTCTCTCCTGATTTCAACCTTTTTCTGGTTCCTGCCATACTAACCAAATGCAGTTAGAAGTGGCTTGAGGGGGCGCCTGGGTGGCTCAGTCGGTTGAGCGTCCGACTTCAGCTCAGGTCACGGTCTCACAGTTCGTGAGTTCGAGCCCCGCGTCGGGCTCTGTGCTGACGGCTCAGAGGCTGGAGCCTGCTTCGGATTCTGTGTCTCCCTCTCTCTGTCCCTCCCCCGCTTTGCACCGTCTCTATCTCTCAAAAAAATGAATAGATGTTTAAAAAAAAAAACGCTTAAGAAAAAAAGAAATGGCTTGAAACATAGGAACACTTACTATTTCACAGAGCAAGAAATCCCAAGGAAAAGTGGCTCCGGGGTTGCTTAATCGATCGGTTCAGGTAGCACCACTGAAGGACTGAGTTCTTTATAGCTTTTGTTCTGTCCTTCCAAGCTGGCTCCCCTTATGATCCTGTGGTGACTGCCATGGTTCAGGTACTAAATGCATTCAGAGATAGAAAAAGATACGCCTCTCCCTTGTGCTGCTTTTCTCAAGAGTGAGGAAACCTTTTCCAGAAGCCCCTCCCCCTTCTTGGTGGTTTTATTGGCAAGAATTGTGTCCTGTGCCCGTTTCTATACCAGATTGGCTTGAACTAATCGAGGCGCATCTCTTAGGCCACAGACACCTAATCACCTCGGAAATGAACAAAATCAGGGTTCTGTCAGCCAGCCAAAAGGGGAAGATGCACAACCAATGTTAGCCACAGCTAGTCTGGCCCAGGTTGTCATTGTGTGGTTCACTGAGTCAGGATAGCATTCCTCGTGACCCCTAGTGGGCACATTTCCGTACTCATGGCCCCATGGACAGAATTATTGATGGCATCTGGTTATTTGTCTGTTAAGAAAAAGGTGGCTTAAGCCAATGTTCTATGTACATTATTTGTTAAAGAAGGTTAGAGATGTTAAGAAGTGCTGATTTATAAAGATGTCAGTTTAGCCTATTCTATATTTATATGCTAGCTCAATTTTAGGGAATCATCTAGCAATAGTGATTTTTCAGGTTACATTTGTATACAATGCCCTTTTGAACCCTCTGGGTAGTTGGAAAGGCATCTTTGATGAGCTGTGTGTAGTGTAGCCAGTCAGTTACCAACTGGGAGAGAGAAGAGGCGCCTTGATTCCCTCCCCCGTTCTTCTTGGCAGCTACTTGAGACCTCTGTTACAATAGAAGAACTCTCTCCTCCTGTCCTGCCCTGGACTCAGCCTCTTCAGCTTTGTCAAGGTTCTCTCTTTATTGAGTACCCCACATTCCATCCCAGTCTCCCCTCTCCTTGCCGGACTGTCTTGCTCTAGAGACTCCTTCCCAGCAGCATTCAAAGCGTGCCGAAATCTCTCCATTAAAATAAAACAACAATTTGCAAAAACCTCGTAGTCCTTGGATGTTGCTTCCCTGCCCCTTTTCTCCTCTTCACAGCTGAACTCCTTCAACGTTGCGGATGTTTCATGTCTCCATTTCCTCCGCTTTTCGCCAACTCCTCGACTAACTTCCATCTTGCTATCGCTTTCACTACTCCAGAAACAGTGCTTGTGAAGACTGCCTTGTGGCAAATCTAATCAATGCTTCCCAGTTCTTAACCTCCCTTGACTTCTTAAAGCGTTTGCCACCCCTGCCCCACCCCTCTCTCTTTGCCTTCCCCAACACGTTGGTTAGTAATTTTTCCTACTTATTTCTCCCTACGCTGGCTGGCCTTCCTCCTGTTTTGTCCAAGGTCCTCTCCCTGGGAAATGTTATCTACTCCCACGGCTTCAATCATGTTTTCTATGCTTATGGCTCCCAGTCACTGTCTCCAGCCCCTCTCCTGCTCCTCAGTCCCATGTACCCAACTGCCTGGACATCTCACAGGCATTTCAAACTCGGACTCTAGGAAGTCGAATTAGTCTGCTGTTTTTTGACTGCAAACCAACTCCCGCGTTTCTTATCACAACAGGTGGCCCTGTTGTCCACCCGGCAGCCCCCACCAGAAGCAGGGACCTTGTCCTCATCTCTGCCTCACTTCCCTCATCCGGTTGGTCACCAGGTCCCTCGGATTACACCTCAAAATAACCTCGAATCGGTTTACTTTCCTCCACCTGTATTGTGCTATCCTAGTCCCTGCTACCCTTATCTCTCACCTTGATTAATGCAACTATCTCCGACACTGGCTTTCCACCGCTACTCTTGCCTTGTTCTAATTTATTTTCACATCCACCTGGCCTCCCCTCATTCTTCTTACAAAAGAATTGAGTAGGCAAGTAGGGTTTTGAAATGTCATTTTCAAAACTAATAAGGATATGCGTCTATATATATGCCTACTGTATGTATACAGAGGATATGCAAATTTTAAACATCACTTCTCCCACAACTGAGCTGCTATCACCCTGGGGGTGGAATGTGGCAGCTGTTCCATCATCCATAAACAGCCTTACTTAGCTCATTAAGATAGGGTAGGAAAAACAAGGCTATATCCATGGGTATCTGCCTCAGAGACTTCTTCTGCAAGTTTTAGAAGTTAGGCTTGGCTGTAAAGGAGAAATTAACTGAAAAGTAGCTGATTTCCAGTCAACTGGGTCAAACACATCAGCTCAACTACTTTCACAATAAGAAGTTTTGTAGTTTGGCATCAAAATGAACATCCCAATATTCCCTCCCCGCCAGAACCAAAGTTGCCGAGGCTAATCCATTCGAGGAGTTGAAGTATGAAGAGCCACAGCAACGAAAGGACTTGGGCCAGACAGAGCTTGAAAAGATAAATGGATCCCGCATCCATGCTAAACGGAAACATCACTGGGGGGGAAGAGTCATTTTCCAAAAAGGGCTGGACTTTGGCCAATGGTCCAGGACCTGTCTTTTTTTTTTTTTAATTTTTTTTTTTCAACGTTTATTTATTTTTGGGACAGAGAGAGACAGAGCATGAGCGGGGGAGGGGCAGAGAGAGAGGGAGACACAGAATCGGAAACAGGCTCCAGGCTCTGAGCCATCAGCCCAGAGCCCGACGCGGGGCTCGAACTCCCAGACCGCGAGATCGTGACCTGGCTGAAGTCGGGCGCTTTACCGACTGCGCCACCCAGGCGCCCCCAGGACCTGTCTTTTTAAACTATCACCACACATCAGAGAGTTCTCGGATCTTCAGGCAAATTACAGATAAAAATCAACCTGACGCCATTTCACTTGTTTTCATATAAGAAAAATTTGATGAATGCCTACGAATTTTCCCTCACAGAATTTGCTGTCTAGCAAGATGGGCATTGGGGGTTTGTGAATGGACATAAAACGAGTGAAGAAATACAAAGCAGTGTATGATAAGACTGCTCTCTGATGCAAGCTCAGAGAAGGAAAAGTCTCATCTGCTTGGAGGGATGAAGAGAGGTTTTCTGGTGTTTTAAATGCTCCTGAGCATATATGTGACACAGAGCCAGATTCTGCCAGGATGAGAGAACTTGTTTTCGTTCTAGTTTTAGTGTGCTACACAATCAAACTTACAGTTTTCGGTTGGAAAAAAAGAAACACCTTTTTGCAGGGAGAATGGCCTAGCTTTTTAGCTACTGAAACCAAATAGATGATACCTCTAAAGTCTAAATATCAATAATTCGTCCTCGTCCTTCTCGGCAAATCGGAGGGATTTAGATTTCTGAAGACGTTAGCTGAAGTCAAGGCAGAAAGTATCTGTTCTAGCAGAGTCTCTTTCTAATGCCAGGATTGGAAGGTAAGACAACTGTCTTCATTTGAGGCTGTAAATAGTGACTGTAACCTTTCAGGGACATGATAACCTGAGCATACATCATCAAACCTGTCTCACAAGGAGGAGTGTGATTTGTTATAATGGCACAGAAAACAATCTATGCTCTACTCCAAGTTGCAACTAACGGAGAGGTTTCCAGCTGTTGCTCAGAGAGGCGGCCATCTCTCACCACCAGGGGACAGCTGGGACATTGTTCCATAAAGCAACACCTCCCCACCTCCACTTGATCTCAGTATGACTGAATGTTTACCGTAACAGTGCTTCACATATTTAAAACACCTGGCTGAGGCCATAGTTCAGGTAGGGTAGGCCCCTTCCCTAATGCCTATAGCACCTGCTAGTGTTCTCCTTTAAAAAATAACCATCAATGATGGCAGCAAAACTGACCTAAACCTTGCTGCTCCCTCAAGCCATCGTTCAAGTCCTCCCCTTCCTGGCCAAAACCCTCTGACCAACCAACCACATGGCTGCTTCTGCCTTACTCTGCAGTCCCTTGTCATATAGTTTCTATTCCCGATTTCTGTTCATTCGTTCGTTCGTTCATTCACCCATTCATTCATACAAACACATGTTTCTAGGGTCTACAGTGTGCTAGGCTCTGTGCTTGTGCTGGAGATGCAGAGATAGAACCGGTCCCTGTCCTCAGGAAGTTTAGAATCTAGAGAGGGAAACTCTACAGGAAATACTCTTTCCAAGGAAATCATTACCCCCCCGCACCACCCTCAGACTAGCACCAATTCAGCTCAAACGTTTATTTAATTTATTTTTTTTTAATTTTTTTTTCCAACGTTTTTATTTTTATTTTTGGGACAGAGAGAGACAGAGCATGAACGGGGGAGGGGCAGAGAGAGAGGGAGACACAGAATCGGAAACAGGCTCCAGGCTCCGAGCCATCCGCCCAGAGCCTGACGCGGGGCTCGAACTCACGGACCGCGAGATCGTGACCTGGCTGAACGCTTAACCGACTGCGCCACCCAGGCGCCCCTCAAACGTTTATTAAGTGCCTACCACGCACTGTTCTGGGCTTTACGCTGATCTAGAATAAGACTTCTTTTCCTTCGAAATCTTTGGGAAGATGAGACATTTATACAAATAATTTGGAACAAACTAGAGCGTATTGAGGGTCCTAGTGAAACTTCCAAGTAAATGGTTTATAAGAGAGAAATGAGATGGAGAGAGAGAAGAAATAGAACTTTATAGCTATGAGAATCAGAGAAAGCTTTTGGGATGTGGTGCCATTTGAGCGGCCCCTGATAATTACAAGGAACTCAAAGAACTCTACCGATTAGGTCTTTGTTGTCCTCTTTTTTACCTTTTTAAATTTTTTCTATATCTGTCTTCTCTTCCTTGTGAAGAGAAAGGTTGGGAAGATTTAAAGTTGGGGAAGGGGGCGCCTGGGTGGCGCAGTCGGTTAAGCGTCCGACTTCAGCCAGGTCACGATCTCGCGGTCCGTGAGTTCGAGCCCCGCGTCGGGCTCTGGGCTGATGGCTCGGAGCCTGGAGCCTGTTTCCGATTCTGTGTCTCCCTCTCTCTCTGCCCCGCCCCTGTTCATGCTCTGTCTCTCTCTGTCCCAAAAAAAATAAATAAACGTTGAAAAAAAAATTTTTTTAATTGGGGAAGTATTAGTTGCATTTTATAGACATTAAAACCAAGTACTTGGTAGGTCATCATTTATTTGAGGCCCCTCAATAAACCAGCCACATGCCTACCAGTGCCCAGTTCCTTATTTCCTAGCCCTGTGTTTCATCCATCAGACATGACTGCCTCAGAACAGACATAGCAGTTCCGTGGGATAATTGCGTTTTAATTGAACTGTCTGTACTACTCTGTAAACGCCTCTGCAGAGATGGAAGGAAGAGTGTGTAGCTTGATAAATAAAATCATTCCTGCTAATAATTGCTTCTGCATAAGGATTACGGATCTAACCTCCAGGAGAAGGTGCCACTTAAACGCGTGTGCTGAGATTCATTTGTTGTTTTTTTTTTTTTTTTTTTTTAAAGTGATTCCACAATTGGAGATGAATCTGAACTGCCCAGAATGTTCTCATATAGAAAATTGGTGCACCTGCAAATGGGTGTGGGGGCGTTCTTTCAGTTTTCGGTGCCAGGGCTGTGATCAGAGTGCTGCGGAATGCTATATTTTAATCTTCCATGGACATAGTTCGTGTGTGGGGCTTTGTCCACAGCCAGGGTAAGGTGACCAGAAAGCAGAGTCCCCTCTGGAGGCACATGCAGTCATGTGGTTTCTTTATGGCGTTCGCCCTGCTTTGGGAACAGAGGACGTTGGGGGTTGGGTCACTTTCTTCCATCCCGTTGTAGAGTCCTGACTGGCTAGAAGATAGGGCGACGGCTCAGATCCTCCCACCTAGGGCACACCTACGAGCATTTCCTACTCTGGGCTTTCTCCTCTTGTCTTTCCTACTACCCCTGACTCCTAGGCTCCAGAGAGGCTTCAGTCAGATAACATGGTTCCAGCTCTGGTGCTGCCAGTAATGCTTGAGCAAGTTATGAAATCCCTCTGAATCAGACTTTTCTCAACCATAAAATGAGGCTACCGGAACTTCATTAGGGGTTGGGAGGAATGAACGTCCATGAAAGCATTTAGCACCGTACCTCAGCACATTTATAGTGCCCAATGAGTGTTGTCTCTTGCCATTATTGTTACGTCCCCATCCCATTCCTTCCCTTCTCTTGTTTCCCTTATCTGTGAAGATTAGACGTGCCTGTGTCTGATCACCCTTAAGGCTGGTATTGGACTTGGCTGATACTTAAGTGATATGGGGCTTCAACAGCCTTTGTATCTGACAACATGAGTGATGGGAATGTAGGAGGTGGTATTATCTCTCAGGCTTTAGTTTTGTTTCTTATTAAGCCCTGAAAATAACACCTGCTTGTAACCACATAGCGGCAGGTTGAATTTATCATGTCTAGAATGTGGTATTCCCTTTCCTAAAAGGAAAATGTTAAAGAAATAAATGGAACCATACTTAGCAATCCATGTGGTTTGCACCTTCCTTGGCCCAAATGTGTATCATAGTCTCTAATCCCAGTTATGGAGTTTTTGCATCATCTCCCAGGACACTAGAGGCGTTCAGGCCACCTTTGTCAAGGTCCCTGATGTTGGGGTGTCTGTTGTATTTACATGTGCTCCTACCAAGTGAAGATGTGATCCCCAGATGGTATAGAATGATCTGTCTAGAAAGTGGTCTTTTTTTTTTTAGTGTGAGTATACTTCCCTGAGCTTTGAGAAGATGATCTTTAAGCAGAGCTCTAGAAGGTCAGAAAGCAGGAAACAGAATTTAACAAGTGACCCAAAATACACTGTCATAGAACTCTGTTATTTACCTGCTGTTCCTCCATTCCAGGGGCACCATCTGATAAAAGGGATCTCAGGTATGGTTCCATAAGTATAAATATAGATGACTATTTCTGGGTGATTTCAAAAAGAGTTGTTATAAGCGGGGACCGTGTTTTTCTCACTTGGTAAAATGGAGGCCCCCTCCTGCTTTTTTCAGCTCACCTTCCTGTCCTTTCCTTAACAGTTCGCAAAGGCTACCGGATCCAAGCGGACAAAGAGAGGGACTCCATGAAGGTCCTGTACTACGTCGAGAAGGAGCTGGCTCAGTTTGATCCGGCCAGAAGGATGAGAGGCAGATGTGAGCATCTGTTAGTTCTGTGTGATCTGCGCGTCATGCGGGAGTTCAACGCTGAAGGGGATTCGGGGGTTACCAAACCTGGGCAGCCCTGAGCTCTCAGGGTTAGAACCAGCAAGGGTGCCGGTGACATCCTGAGGACAGTAGCCTCAAGTACACACAAGGGAGAGAAAGGGCTTCTGGTGCGAGGGGTAGAGCAGATGTGTGTCCCTTGGCTTACGTTGTATCTCTCCATGGAGTAGCCAGCGCTGTTGGGCCTGTGCAGTCCTGGGGTTGGAAATACTTCATTCGAAGAGTCTCTCCCTGCTACTCTCTTTAAAACAGATTCAGAATAATGACAAAAGATGTGCGTTTTTTTCCCAGCACTAAAGCCCCCATCATTGAACAACGGTCCAGCTGCTGACTTGCTAGAGGGGGGCCTCGAGGAAAGTGAACGAGCAAGTCTGCCAAATGAATCTACAAAAAGGAGGCCTGACGTTGCTCTGAGATCCCCAGCAGCAGAGACCGAGGGGCTAGCAGAAAGGGTGTCCCTCTCGTCAAGAGAACCTTTAAATCACGGAGTTGCAGGGCCCCAACCTTAACTCACTCGCAGCCCGTTGGACGCTTGGCAGCCGACACGGCTGATTATTTGGCGTGGATCCCAAATTACCTTCCGTGATGAGGGGCGGCACAGGGCAGGTCTGACGTAGATTCGCTGATTATCAAAAGGGTGCTGGCGGGCCTGGTAGTAAGGTCACAATGTCTGTCTCTCTTTGAACCCTCCTTGCCTTGGAAGCAAGGAGAGACTCGATAGAATTGTTGGGGAAACAGTCCCAGACTAGAGGCACTTTATTCAGATTAAGGACAACATATTCCTCCCAGTTTGCAATGCTAAATTCATCCTGTCTGGGCTGCATCCTCCCACCGCAGGGACTATAAAAAGACAATCTCCAGATTGGAATGTCAGGAATGCAGATGTCACTGCACTTGACAAGTTAGTTGTAACGTGTTGTCATGGAGCCCTGTGAGGGGACACAGATAGGGATCAAGGAGAAGGAGCCTGGGAGGAAATCTGTGGATCTCACAGCTCAGAGAAAAAGTTAAAACCTGAGGTTAAGCTAGAAGGAGGGTGCCGGTTTAGGTGACGTCTCCTGCCTACCTGGATGGTCTTGGGGGACTGACAGATCATTAATGTCATGGAATCTTAGCATCCATGGAATCTTAGCATCTTAAAGATGGCTGAGGTCAACCTTTGCAGTGTACAGATGAGGAAACAGAAGCCCAGAGGGTTGAAGTGACCGGACCAGGATGAGAACCCAGCTCTTCCGATTCCCAGTCCTGTGCTCTTTACCCAAGAAATTTTTGAGCAAACTGGATGGCTCCGTGGCTGCCGCGGCTGTATCTGTTTAGAGATCACAGCCTTTTACCTCCTAGGACTTTAGTATGTTAGAGCTGAAAAGATTGAGGTTGTTGAATCCACCTCCCTCATTTAAAAAAAAAAAATTTGGGGGGCGCCTGGATGGCTCAGTCGGTTAAGCGGCCGACTTCGGTTCAGGTCATGATTTCGCGGTCCGTGAGTTCGAGCCCCGCGTCGGGCTCTGTGCTGACAGCTCGGAGCCTGGAGCCTGTTTCAGATTCTGTGTCTCCCTCTCTCTGACCCTCCCCCGTTCATGCTCTGTCTCTCTCTGTCTCAAAAATAAATAAACGTTTAAAAAAATTTTTTTTTCAAATAAAAAAAATAAAATAATTTTTTTTTCAAATAAAAAAAATAAAAAAAAATTTTTAAACATTTATTCATTTTTGAGAGACAGAGAGAGAGAGAGAGACAGAGCATGAGTCGGGGAGGGCAGGGAGAGAGAGGGAGACACAGCATATGAAGCAGGCTCAGGCTCCAAGCTGTCCGAGCACAGAGCTGGATGCGGGGCTCGAACTCATGAACCGCAAGATCATGATTTGAGCCGAAGTCGGACGCTTAACCGACTGAGCCACCCAGGCGCTCCCATCTCCTTCCTTTTACAGAGAAGAAAAGGGAGGCAGAGAGGAAAAGTGCTAGAACTGGAACAGGATTTCCTGGAACCTGCGGGTTGACATTACAATAATTGCACAGAGATGAAGTAGGAATATAGTTCACTTGACTTTGAGAGGTTCTGTTCCTGAAGAGCAGAGTAAACCCTGGGGTGGATCTTGGACGTGGGACGGTCTTGAAGATCTCCTTGTAAAACGGATCTCCTGGTTTCAGGCTGGGGCAAGATTCTGTAAGAACTGGGGATTTCAAGTTCATGAATATGCTAGCCAGGAAGATCCTTCTTCTTCTTGCCCCTTGTAAGTAGGGGGTTGCTCTTGGGATGTTTTTAGTCCAGGATCCTTCCTAGTGCAGTGAGCTGTAGACAACAGCTACCAGGGCAAATATGTTCCACCTCCTGTTTTTGTAAAAAGGTTGTATTGGAACAGAGCCATGCCGGCTCACTTATACATTGACTGTGGCCGCTTTCGTGCTACAATGGCAGGGTGAAGAGTTGTGACAACACGGCTTGCAAAACCTAAAATGTTTGCTGTCTGGCCCTTTACAGACAAAGTCTGTCTTTCCTGTCCTAGAGTTACATTATTAGGTGTTCGTGAAGCAGGGACGTTGATGTGTATGCTCGATGCGGCAGAAATGTTAGAGCCGCAGACATCCTAGATGGTCCACCAGTATGAATGGTGAAACAGAGCTAGCCCTCACTGTGTGGAGAAGTGGGAAAAGTCCATTATTCCCGAAGTTTAAGGAAAGTTCTGAGCCAACAATGTGATCGTTCAGCAGTTTCACTTGATGCATTTTATAGTTCTCTTCTTTTTTTAATGTTTATTTATTATCGAGAGACAGAGACCAAGCATGGGCATGGGAAGGGCAGAGAGAGGGGGAGACACAGAATCCGAAGCGGGCTCCAGGCTTTGAGCTGTTAGCACAAAGCCCAACGCGGGGCTCGAACTCACAAACTGCCAAACTGCAAGATCATGACCTGAGCCGAAGTCGGACGATTTACCGACTGAGCCACCCAGGCTCCCCTGATAGTTCTCTTCTGTGCTGTTCCCGGGAGATTCGAATTCACTGAGATCATGAGAAAAGGAAGGTTCTAGATTGCTTAATCAGTAGTATCTGAGCTATTTTTCTTTAAAATGGGCACTAACTAGTCCATTCTCCTCAGAAAGAGGAAAAGGTTTAACAATTAGATTATAATCCAAAACCAACTGATTGCATGACCAAAATGAATGACATTTCCAGTAAGCCCAGATCTGGTAGAACAGGACAAGGACACTGTTTATGCAGTGGTGGGGAGGCCCTTCCTTTCCTCTGTGGGTGGGACTCAGCAAAATTCTCTGCTCCTCCAAGGACTGTTGGGGGTAGGGAGGAGAAGTAGAGGGGAACCTGAGACGCATATTTGTGCTGCCCACATCCTATCTTGGCTTACCTTTTGCTCAACAGCCAGGCCTTACACCTTGTAAATGTTGATTTTGATAATATTTTGAAGTTCTAACCAAAGGATTGTAGAAAACAAATGGATCCAGTTACATTAGAAATAGATTCGCTAGATGTGTTTTTTTAAGTAAAATGATATTCAATCCATTTCGAAGTTCTATAAATAAATAGTTGGTGTTTTTTTTTTTTTTTTTTTTTTTTTTCCTTTCCAGACTGCGATTCTGGTCTTATTCACAAGTGCTTATGCAAAATGCTACTTAGGGCCCTTTAGGGAATGAGCAAACTGTGGCCATCCCCTCCTTAGAATTTTGTAGGAAGAGCACAAGTGGAAGCCCATAGACCATAGTGCAGCCCAATCCCCCTTTCCTTCCCACACCTCTACACAACTGTCCTAGCCACCCGTGGCTGCACACTCCTGGAATCCTCTTTAGGGAGGCAAAGAAGTCTTTGTAGGCCCTGGAAATGGACGTGGTGCCAACTGGGAAGGATATTCCAGGTTCCTGGATGAGTATCCAGAAAGGGAAAGAATGGATACGAGGTATGCAGTCCCCTTGACCCTGTGGACTGTGCTCTGTGGTGAGGGGCATGGCTGCAGGAGGCTGGACTGGGGTTCCTCTAAAGCATGGGGCTGTCCCGGCTCTGAAGGCCCGTCTTGGGACTCAGGCAACAGTAGGGAAGATCTTGTGAACTACGACTTCTCTTTTTGCCCCTTTTGGCTCAACATGCCTGGGATCGTCACGGCTTTCACCCAATTATACATGGAGAAAAACACTGGAACAAGGATGGTGATGCTCTAGGAGGAAACCAGCTGCAAAAGAGCCCAAGTTCTGGGAAGCCTGCCTTAGGTGGGGCAGTAACAACTGTTTTCCCATTCCACCAACAGAGAATGCGGGAAGCCTTCCTCCTGATAAGCAAGTGGGCTTTTGGGTGGAGCCAGTTCCCGCTGAGCTCGGAACACAAATCCCATTAGTTCAGGTCTATAACCAACCCTGGACAGGATTGAGGCCTTCGGGAGGGGGTTTGCCCAGAGCCTCGGTCTCAGCCCTTCACAGAGTTCCCACCCTAATACGTAGAAAGCTCTGTCATGTCTGGTTTTGTCCCTGCAGATAACAACACCATCTCGGAACTCAGCTCCCTGCACGAGGAGGACAGTAATTTCCGCCAGGCGTACCACCAGATGAGAAGCAAGCAGTTCCCTGTGTCGGGGGATTTGGAGAGCAATCCTGACTACTGGTCAGGTGTCATGGGAGGCAGCAGTGGGGCAAGCCGGGGACCCTCAGCCATGGAGTATAACAAAGAGGATCGGGAGAGCTTCAGGCACAGGTGAAGGTGGCTGCAGCAGGCAGCTTTGGTGCCGGGTGCTGGTGGCCGGAGCTCAGAGGCTGTTACTTTCTGATAGCATCTCTGTCTCCCCTTCTAGGTTGTCCTGCCACATCCCTTTGGGCTATTGAACATCCCCTTCTCACATTAATTTTTTTATTAACTTTTTAAAAAATCTTTATTCATTTTTGAAAGAAAGACAGAGCGTGAGCAGGGGAGGGGCAGAGAGAGAGAGAGGGAGACACAGAATCCGAAACGGGCTCCAGGCTCTGAGCTGTCAGCGCCAAGCCGGACACGGGTCTGGAACTCACAAACCGCGAGATCATGAGGCTGAAGCTGAAGTCGGCGGCTTAAGTGACTGAACCACTCAGGCGCGCCCCACCCCCTCACATTTATTAAGCAGGGGAACACTTAAGACACCATGTGTAGAAGTAATCATTCAAGGCCCTTTGAAATGGGCACCGGACTGAACCTTAATGCACCTTATTAACTACGTTTCCTTATTAACCTTATTGACATTTCCCTGCCCTTCTCATAATATTTTATCCTATAACCTCTAAAAATTCCCACCCATCACCCCCATCATTTGATCATTGTTACGTGAAAGGTAAGATGCCAAACACGTTATATATGCTGTTGTATTTGATCCTCATAACTCTAAAAGGCAGGTACTATTAATGTCCCCATTTTAAGTTGGGGCGGGGGGGGGGGGGGGGCTGAAATTTGCAGATGTTGAGGAGCTTGGTAGAGTCACCTGGCCAATGAATATGGGAGGCCAAGACGTGCACCCTGTTTTGTTGGGCCGCTTCCCACTGAATAGGACCAACACCATTCCCCTGTCCTTTATCTTGAAGGACCCTAGGCATTGTCTTTCTCTCAGACTGACCAACTGCAGGTAACTTGCAGAGATAAATTGACCCTGGGCTCTGAGGGAGGAAATGGGCTCTTTGTATATCACCAAATATTACAGGGTATTCTTGGGCTACAACTGTGTGCATCCCAAGCCACCCCAACCCACGCTGGCTTTGAGGGTGTGAGGAGACATGTGGCTGTCAACCAGAAGTCACATAATGATCAGAAGGGCCCACTGTGTGTTTCAACACCGTATATGTATCACCATTTTTACCTACAACTCCGTCTTGATCCTTGGCACGAATTCAGGAGCTAGCCACGGCCGCCCTCGCTCTACTTTGAGAGTCCGGGGTGTCCGAGGTGTCCAAGGCCGCTCGGCCAGCCAGAGCACATGGCGCTCTCGCGTCCCACTCAGACCCCCCCCCCCCCCCCCCCCGCCGGGCCCCCGGGGCCCTCGGCGGACGCGCAGACCCCGGTCTAGGGCGCCAGGGCCGGCTGACCGTCGTCTCCTCTGCCCTCTGCCCTCAGCCAGCAGCGCTCCAAGTCCGAGATGCTGTCCCGGAAGAACTTCGCCGCCGGCGTGCCGGCCGTCTCCATGGACGAGCTGGCCGCCTTCGCCGACTCGTACGGCGCGCGCTCCCGCCGGGCCGACGGCGACAGCCACGAGGCGCGGGGCGGCGGCCGCTTCGAGCGCTCGGAGACGCACGCCCTCGGGGGCTTCTACCAGGACGACTCGCCCGAGGAGTACTACGGGCCGCGGAGCCGCAGCCGGGAGCCCCTGGGCGACGCGGGCCGCGCCTGGGCCCCCGGCACCCCGCGCCGGCGGCCCGACGACGCGCCCCTGCCGCGCCTGGTGAGCCGGACGCCGGGCACCGCGCCCAAGTACGAGCACGCGCCCCGCGCCGGCGGCCTGGAGCGCCAGGCGCGGCCCGAGGGCGCCAGCCGCGGCGGCAGCCTCGAGACGCCGTCCCGGCTGAGCGCGCAGCTCGGCCGTCGCAGCGCCTCCTACTACGCCTGGTCGCCGCCCGGCACCTACAAGGCGGCCTCGCCGCAGGGCGACGACGACGACTCGGCCGACGACGACGACGACGACGCGCTGCCGCCCTACAGCGAGCGCGAGCTGACCCGAGGCCCGTCCTACCGCGGCCGCGACCTGCCCTACCACGGCAACTCGGAGAAGAAGCGGAAGAAGGAGCCCACCAAGAAAACTGTGAGGCCGAGCCTGGCGCTCCTCGTGCGGGGAGCCGTCGGTGGGGGCGGGGGAGGGGAGGGCAGGGGGGAGGCTCCGGGGGGAGGGCCAGGTGGCGGGAGCCGGGCCGCCGGCTTTGGGAACGCGGATGCCAGGCCGGGTTTTGCCCACCTCGCTCTGCCCCGGACCAGGTGAAGGCAGTAAGCAGGGGGCCCTGCAGAGTTGCCAAAAGCAGAAATTGCGGGGGTGCAGATGTAGCGTCTCAGATCCTTAAGAGCAGCTTTAAGAAGTGTGTGGCGTCAGGGATTCGAGAATCGTTACCACCACAGACGTTTAGGGGGGCTTCTGAGATCTGTGTGCAGAATGTGCGATGCATGCGTGTAGATGCGCTCCCCCCCCCATCTCCCACCCCTTGCGGGGAGGGTTGCATAAACTTCCGGATGCGTTCACAGCCCAGAGAAGGTTAGTCGCTACTGCTGTTTTTGAAGGACAGCTCACTTTCCTCCTTGACATTTTGTTGAATGTAAACTATAAATTGTGCTCTGTGTATGTGAAGGAAACCTTTCGGTCCCTGCCCGGTTAATTGTCTCTTTTGTAATTGGCCTTACATAGATTGCATTGTTTTCTCTCTAAATGCCAAGGGCAACCCGGTCCGCCCCTCAGCCCCCAGATGTGAGCTCTGGAGGTCAGAGAATCGCCAGGGGACAGCCCCAAATGCCCGCTCTTGGTTGTCAGAATGCCTCTGCCCCCTGTGCTCTGAAGACCACTCTGCCAGCCCAAGGGCTTACCCTCCCTCCTCGGTTAACCTGCTTCTTCCACCATTTTGTTTTTCATAACTCAGGGTGGACCTTTCCTTTAGTGTGCAGTATGGGGAGAGAATATGAATGGGAAAACGTTCTGGCATGACTCGTAGCCCCTCCAAAACAATTAAGTATCTTTCGTTGTTCTTCAAAGAGTAAAATGAGATGACCTGTGAGGTACCGTGAGCAGGGAATGAACTTTAAGGTTATGTCAGGTTTACGGTGCGCCGTCCGCACTAGCGGTTATGGGACTGTAAACGTAGTTAGCCCTAAAGGTCTGGGAAGTCATTGTGTGGCCACGGAACTAAGTTCCGTCAGATGCATGTTGGCTTCAGCACCAACTGAGGCTTAGGAACTGTAGCCATAAGCCTGATGGAATGCCCTAAGAGTCAGGGTGCGCCGGGCTCTGAACAGTTAGGTTGTAGCCTCTGCCCAGGGGACCATCCGCTGTGTTGGGTTGGGGTTCTTTAACCGTCGTGTGGCTTAACATTGGGCTCTTCCTGCTCTTTTCCAGAGTGACTTTCCAACCAGGATGTCCCTTGTGGTCTGATGTTTGTTTTCAAGCCGTCTCTCTGGGTGACTAGAAATCAGGAGCGGACTATGGAGACAAGACACAAATCCAAGAGCCAGCAGGCCCGGGACCTTCTCTGGACACCACCTTGGAAGATTTGACCTTTGCTTTGGCAAGGGATTGGGGGGGAGCGTCCTTTAAGGGCGGGGGGGGGGGGGGGCTGATTCCAAACTTCAGCGTACATCTAACTGGTGTGAGAAACAAGATGACTACGTTGTGAGAACATTCCACGCACGGAGTGTCTCATCCACTGAGTTCATCCTGCCTGATGTTTTTCCTTAGCCAAACCGGGATTCCTTTTCCAATTCTTAAAGGGAGTTAGCTCTGGACCGCCGATCCCTGGAAAACGCCTCCGCCTACGGTATGCTCTTCTGTACTTCCTGTGCTGTGCTTAGAGACAGAAGAACTTATTACTACCATTAGAAGAAGGCCTGATACTGACAACAGAAGATAGCTTTAGGCAAAGTATACCTTTTACCCCCGTCTCCCAGTCACTAGTCAGTGACTATTGTTACGCTAAAATCAGAGGGCCTTTGGTGAGCTCAGTGACAGTGACCTGCTGGACGATCACAGAAGTGACTTCAACTTGCCGTTCCGAATGACATGCCTTGAGTGGCTGCGACAAAACAAAAGAGTATACGTTTTTGAAAAGCTGTGCAAGTGGGATTTCTTTTTCCACTCTGAGAACATAAACTGCTTTTTCTCCTTCTGCTGTGCACAGTGACATGTGAGTCCCGGACATTAAGGGCTCTCCTCACCCTCCTTCTCCGGGACTTTTCACATGGCGGTGCCACCCACAGAGCCCCACCTCCCTCTGCACCCTGATTCACTTGTCATCAGGTGCCTTTTGATAAACGCTTAAAACGCACACGTGAAAGGGAAGGGGAAGGGGAAGAGAAAGGACAAAGCAGTAAGTAGCGAAGAATGGAAAAGAATTTAAGGGGAAAAGAATATACGATCTCATTAGTTTTGGATGTGGGTCATTTCCCCTACAGATTCCACGTGATCTTCTCTGGTTTTGTACTTCATTTACCGTGAGTTGTTTCCGCCATCCCAGCCCTGCCCTTCCAGGACACCGGAGATGGTGGAGTGTGCAACTCTTCGCCTCATCAGATTGCTGCTCTAGATGCTTTGGGAAACAAGTGATCCGGCTCTCTCGGGAAGCAACACTTCCTATTCCCACCCTTGCCTAAATGACAGATTTTGCCTAAATCCCAAAGCTAGATATCTCTGGATGTTGTAATTTGTGTAGATTGCAAAACAAAAAAAAAAAAAAAACAAAAAACAAAACAAAACGAAACAAAAAAAACGGCCATAAATTCTTCCCTCCTCATCAAGAGGTGCGGCCTGTTTCTCTACCCCTTACATCTGGGATTGGCCATGTGATTTGATTTGGCCGGTGGCCCAAAACAAATGTAACACAAGCAGAGACTTGGAAAAATTTTTGTGCATGGGGCCTGTTTTCTCCTGCTGCTCTTGGAAACCCTGCAGTTGCCACTAGGTGCACAAGCCTGGGCTGTCCTGCTGCATGATGAGAAAAAAAGGCCCGGTGTCCCTGCCACCCTGACAGCCCATCAAGTCTCAGCTGATCGCAAACACCGGCGCGAGCCAGCCGCGACCAACAGAAGAACTGCCTCGCTGAGCCCAGCCCAAGTTGCTGATTCCTGCTCAAGGCTGAGAAGTTGGTGCACCTGTTACATGTTCCTTTCTCTTCGAGGAAAAGCTATTTCTTCTTGTCTGGGTGTTCTTCATCCCTGACTCCATCTAACCTAGGCGTCTCACAGTCTCCACTTTCTTTGGCAAACGTTTGTCAAAGCTTTTCACCCCACGCCATTGTGGTGGGACACAGGGTTGGGTCAGATCCCCGGAGGACAATGATACCTGGCCTCCCAGCAGTGGTAAATTTTTTTATCTTTGAATCCCCGGGCAACCTACGAAGGTTTCTTCTTCAGCAACTCCTTGGTCTTCTCCAGAGCGACCTGATTGGAGCTGGGCCCTATTCTCAGAGTACCATTCCACTGGTATCCATTTACTTCGTGACGTGTCCAAAACCGTCCTGCGTGTGCAGTGAAATAAAGAAGTGGCTGGTGGTGAGGGTCAGAGGATGAGTTGATATCACTGCTTGGAGGAGAACTGGCCCACCAAGCGACTTTGCAGTGGCTTCGGCCTGTCTGAGAGGAACCAGGGACGGTTCAGCCCAGCGCTGGCACTTCCAAGGGTGGGGGACACAAGCCATAACCCTGGTGCTGAGTTTTAAACTTGCTGGTGTGTCCCTGGCCTCTAAGAGCCTAGGTCTAGTCTGTTTGTTTTGGCCCCAGTTCAGACAGAGAAGATGATTAAACATCATCATTTCTTAGTCACCAGCTTTGGATTTCAACTTGCTCAGGCAATTCTAGAGAATATTGGGTAGCTGTAGTAGCTATTATCTCTTTATACTGAGCACTGTGTCAGGCTTCTCTCCACCAAAGAGCCCCATAGCACCAGCTGCAGAGACCAAACATATTGCTTTTGTTAGCCGAGGGCATGTATGATTTTGGTGAAGGTTAGGGGAGTCGTGGAAAAGAATTATTAAAATTGGAAACCTGCAGTTCCAAAGACAACAAAACTACAGACAGTCAACACAATAAAAAACACAAAGATGACAGGCTACTGAAATAACTTGGGGAGATAGGATCAGGTTGTCCCCTGTAGGGCTGCATAAATCACTGAAATTTCCAGGCCTTCGGCCAGGAGAGAACACCTGCTTCTGGGTATGGGGACGCAGACAGGGTTGACTGCACAAGTGAAGGTAAAGCTGGCCATCCTCGGCACCCCGGCTTTTCTCAGTGGGTCCTTTTGTTTCTTCCCTGAATAGTGTTTCCCACATAGGACGGACTTAACACACATTAGCTTCCTTCCTAGGTTCCATTGGGTACAAAATAAGTCTTGTGGAAGACATGGTCTCTGTCCACTGGGACCCTGCAATTGAACAGGCGAAATAAGACATGCCCAAGAAAGAATTAGGAGATTTTATGCATATAATGTGAAATATTGCTATGGATAAATTATAACAAACCCAGAGAATTAAAGTTTTTAAATTTAAATGGGTATATTTTGATATTTAAATGTTGTGTGTGTGTGTGTGTGTGTGTGTGTGTCCATCCATTGTATTTAAAGATCTGCTCAGTGTCCTGAAAAGCCAGTGTTAAAAAAGTGTGACTGCAAGAGGTGAATTCGGATGGGGGAGGGGGGAGTACAAGGCCGAGGGCCCAGTGGGTTGATGGAGGAGCTGCTGTGTTTGCCTGTGAGTCACAGCTGAGTCAGGGATGTGTTGGATAAGAGGGCGTGGATGCAGGTGGCAGGAGGTATCCCCCAGGACTGCTTCTTTAGGTCCTGCGTAGACTCACCTGGAAGCCCGGGACGCTTGCGGTGGCCCCGGTGGTACATGTCAGCTGTCCCGCCCGGGCGTGCCCCCCGGGGGAGCTCTGCGTCTCCTTATCCAGGGGCTCCATTCCGCAGCCGTGAGTGTTGCTGGCCACCGTCACCCGCACGGAGCAAGTCTGGCGGAGATAATGGGCCTCTCCTCTCCCTTCCCGCGACCGTCCCTCTGCACCTGGCACGGGACTGTGCAGAGTGGGGGTGGGAAGAGGCTGCCACCGGAGCCCGAGGCGCTCCGTGCTGAAAACAGCCACGTCGGTAAATAGTTCTAAATAGTCTGAAAGACTTCACGTAGGCAATCTGATTAGATGTCAGGCAGCCTTTTCAGGAGGCCGAAGTCACAGACACTGCTGTAATCCAGCCCCCCTTTCCTTTGTGGCTGGAGAAACGAACTGTCACTGCCATTAGTGAAATCACAAATCTGATTCAGCCATTAGACTCCAAGCCGTTGCTGCTGGGTCAGTGTTTCCCCAAATTGCCTAACCGTACAAATTACTTGATTGCTGTTAAACATGTAGTGTTGGGCCCTGTCTTGGAGATTTATTGGGTGGGTCTGCAGCGAGGACTTGTTCTTTTAACGTATGTTTCAGAAGAGTCCTGTGATCAGACGCGTTTGGAAAATGCTGCACTAGATCGTAACTAAGGTGCACCCCGGTCTCGAGGCCTCCTTGGGCTTTGAAATTTTTGCTTAAACATCTTGGGGAGGTCCCTTTTACTCCCTTGGGGCTGGCAGTGGTGAAGCACCCAGCAATCTGGCTGCCACGGTGGTAACTGACTCGCCAGGGTCCAGGGGTAGAACTGTCTGAGGCAGAGAGAAAGGAAAGCTAGGCGCACTCCCAAGAACCTGTTCTAGATGTTTCTAATCCTGGAAAAGTGATCTGTTGTGACGATCCCAGATCTGACAACAAGAATTACAGGTAATTTTCTCATTCCCTTGATGTCACTCCGAGCAAAACTTAGATCGTGAATAGAAAGGAAAAAGACCATTGGGAAACGGCAAATCATTTTTTGAAGCATTCAAATTGCCAGCCTGGCTGTGGTCAACACCCACTGCCACCTTAAGGCCCAAAGTGGGATGGATGGGCAAGAATAACAAAATCTACATTACCCTTCCAAGGTCAGATTTAGATGATGCTAGAATCTTGCAAGAGTTGAAACTGATTTATAGGATGTAGAGATCCAAATTCACCAAAATAGGGCTTCAGGTACTTAAAGTCCTAGAGAAAAAAAGTGCCTAGTTTTTTGTGTGGTTTTTGTTTTGTTTTTGTTTTTTTTTTTTCCTGCCAGGATCCTACCTCCTAGTCACCTGGGAAGCTGATCCACAGAGCTTGAAGTGAGGGGCTTTTGCCACCAGAGTGGAACAGAGATAATGCTGAGCTGCTTTAAGCGGCAGCCTGAGTTTTGGCATTGCTTGAGGGAGATAAGAAGGTTAATAGTAATGGTATTTGTGTTATTTTTGTGGCGTATTACTGTTTGCAGAGCACTTTCACATGCGTTCTATCCTTTGATCCTTAAGACACCCTTCTGCCTTGGAGGGAGGGAGGGAGGGTGGATGTCGTGACCTCATCAAACAGAATGTAAAGCCGAGGTTGAGAAAAACTAAGTGATTTGCCTATAGTCCAAAGGCTTTTAAAGTCATCGAGCCAGGCCCTCTGTCTTGGATTCTTCCCGGGCAATTCCTACAACACCTGCAGGACGGGGATCCGGCTGGTTTGCACCCGGTGCAGAGTCCTGGACCCCGTGCCCACCCACACGCCGCCGGTGGGGCAAGGCTGCGAAGCCGGCCACTGGGGGCTGCCCCTCGCTGCCCCGCATCGCCCCTCAAATGTGGCTCTGCATGGAGCCAGCCTCCCTCCACGATGGTTTCTTTTTCATCAGCTGTGCTGTTGGGGGTGGGGGGTGGGGGGGGGAGGAGGTGACAAAAAAGGCACTTGAGATTTCAGAACCCTTCCTGAAGAGGAATTTCTGAGCCAAACTAGAAATTGATCTAGACTCAGAATTCTGGGGCTTGGGGGCAACCTGCTTAGGCGTGAAGTATCTGGCACCGTCACTCTATCTCGGGGATTTTAGGTGGCACTAAGAGGGACTAGAGGTAGGAGACGATGCAGCTGTTTAGTTAGAGGTTTTGTCAGGGTTTCTCGCTGGGGCTGGACACGCGCCCGTGTGGTCCGGCCCCTCTCTTCTGGGAAAGCGAAAAGAGGCACGAATAACTTCGCTCTTGCCTTGGCTGTAAAGGCAAAGCCACTTTCTTAACAAAGGCATTAGACACTACCCCGCGAGAGTTTTCCTTGTGGGACTGCGCAAGAGGAATCGAAGGAACGACAGGGCCGAGGGGTCCGAAATCTGTCTCATGGGAGTCACGTGCCCGGCTATTTTGTGCCTTGTCTGTGGCATCAAAACTAAACTGTTGTCGTATCGCTGTTGCCCGTGATTTTTTTCCGGTGTCAAACATACAAAGTGAATTTGGTTGTAATGTTTTAATCTAAATAAAGTGTTTCACCTACGTTTGTTATCAAGAACTCGTAATTAATACCTATGTCTGATCGTGATCTGACGTTAAAAGACCTCAGCAGGAAAGAAAAGATCACATAGGACTGCCTCGGGTTGTTGTAAGGACCGTAACAGAGGGGTTAAGGACTGTTAACAGAAGGCCGCGGGACCGCAGGGGAGTCGAGTGTTAGCAGCAGAAGGATGTTGTCACAGACTTTCATAAGCTATGGGCTCCATAGCTCCTGTTGTCACTCTCCCTGCTCTCCACAGGCCTACATTCAGGAGGAGATAAGGGGTAGGGAAGACGTCAGGACAATGTGATGGTACCTGGCTCCTTTTCAAAGAGGGCACGAAATGGCACTTGGGGAAGGGAGGGGGAAAAAAAGCTATTTGTGGGAGAATGTTTTAAGTTCTAAAGAGATCTGAAAAATTCCAGAGATCTGAAACATATTTTTTTTATTAAAAAACAAAATTTTTATTTTTTATTTATTTATTTTTTTTTTTAATTTTTTTTTTCAACGTTTATTTTTATTTTTGGGACAGAGAGAGACAGAGCATGAACGGGGGAGGGGCAGAGAGAGAGGGAGACACAGAATCGGAAACAGGCTCCAGGCTCTGAGCCATCAGCCCAGAGCCTGACGCGGGGCTCGAACTCACGGACCGCGAGATCGTGACCTGGCTGAAGTCGGACGCTTAACCGACTGCGCCACCCAGGCGCCCCTAAAAAACAAAATTTTTATTTATTTATTTATTTATTTATTTATTTATTTTTTTTTTTTTTTTCAACGTTTATTTATTTTTGGGACAGAGAGAGACAGAGCATGAATGGGGGAGGGGCAGAGAGAGAGGGAGACACAGAATCGGAAACAGGCTCCAGGCTCTGAGCCATCAGCCCAGAGCCCGACACAGGGCTCGAACTCACGGACCGCAAGATCGTGACCTGGCTGAAGTCGGACGCTTAACCGACTGCGCCACCCAGGCTCCCCCAAAATTTTTTTTTTAATGTTTGTTTATTTTTGAGAGGGACGGAGCACAAGAGTGGGAGGTTGCAGAGAGAGGGAGACACAGACTCCGAAGCAGGCTCCAGGCTCCAAGCCGTCAGCACAGAGCCTGATGTGGGGCTCGAGCTCACGAACCGGGAGACCATGAGCCGAGCGGAAGTCAGATGCTCAACCAACTGAGCCACCCAGGTGCCCCTAGATCTGAAAAATAATTAAGAGAAGGCCACTGAAAACCTTTGTTGGCGGAAGAAGGGATCAGTACCTCAGGGGTGTAGTAATCCTCTTCTTGGCTAGGCCTTCTCAAGGGAGTCTCAGATTCTAGGGTCCTGGTTGAATGGAAAACCTGTCATTTCTTGAAGCATCTGGACTCAATTCTCTCAGTAGTCAACTTAAAAACGTTCCCGTGTCGGGGCGCCTGGGTGGCTCAGTCCATTGAGCATCCAACTTCGGCTCAGGTCATGATCTCACGGTTCGTGGGTTCAAACCCCACATTGGGCTCTGTGCTGACATGTCAGAGCCTGGAGCCTGCTTTGGATTCTGTGTCCCCCTCTCCCTCTTCCCCTCCCCCACTCATGTTCTGTCTCTCTCTGTCTCTCAAAAGTCAATACAGATTAAAAAAAAAAAAAAGTTCCCAGGTAGATTTAACTTAAAGATAGACCCCAAAACAATTTAACTCTGATTATCTCCTCTGGACTTACTGCTGTTTTGTCCATTGTTTTATTTACCTTGATTGGCCAGCTTTATAAAATATTGTGTTTAGAAAAATAAAATATTGGTTTATAAAATGTTCATTTAGAATCATCCACATTTTTTCTACACCTTTTCTTTCTGCATTTCAGACCTTCTTTAGAAATCTTTTCCCTTCTTTCTTTCTTTTTTTAAATTAATTAATTTATTTTGAGAGAGAGAGAGAAAGAGAATCCCAGATAGGCTCCGTGCTGTCAGTGTGGGGCCCATGATGCGGGGCTCTATCTCAGGAACCTGGAGATCATGACCTGAGATGAATCAGTTACTTAACAGACTGAGCCACTCAGGCGCCCCTCCTTTCTTTCTGAAGGAAGTTTTCTCTAGTGATGGTCTATTGGTAGGATACTCTATCAGTTTTTAAGTCTTTACTTCACGTTCTTAGGAGATAATTTCACTGAGTGTACAATTTTATTTTTTTTAATATGAAATTTATTGTCAAATTGGTTTCCATACAACACCCAGTGCTCATCCCAACAGGTGCCCTCCTCAATGCCCATCAGCCATCCTCTCCTCCCTCCCACCTCCCATCAACCCTCAGTTTATTCTCAGTTTTTAAGAGTCTCTTATGGTTTGCCTCCTTCCCTCTCTGTAACTTTCTTTTCCCCCTTCCTCTTCCCTTCCCCCATGGTCTTCTGTTAAGTTTCTCAGGATCCACCTAAGAGTGAAAACATATGGTATCTGTCTTTCTCTGTATGACTTATTTCACTTAGCATAACACTGTCCAGTTCCATCCACGTTGCTACAAAAGGCCATATTTCATTCTTTCTCATTGCCAAGTAGTATTCCATTGTGTATATAAACCACAATTTCTTTATTCATTCATCAGTTGATGGACATTTAGGCTCTCTGACCTCAGCTGCAGCAATTTCTTACTTGACACATCTCCAAAGGCAAGGGAATTAAAAGCAAAAATGAACTATTGGATCCCATGAATAAAAAGCTTCTGCACTGCAAAGGAAACGATCAACAAAACTAAAAGGCAACCAACGGAATGGGAAAAGATCATTGCAAATGACGTATCAGACAAAGGGCTAGTATCCAAAATCTATAAAGAACTCACCAAACTCCACACCCGAAAAATAATCCAGTGAAGAAATGGGAAGAAAACATGACTAGACACTTCTCTAAAGAAGACATCCAGATGGCCAACAGGCACATGAAAAGATGCTCAATGTCACTCCTCATCAGGGAAATACAAATCAACACCACACTCAGATATCACCTCACGCCAGTCAGAGTGGCTAAAATGAACAAATCAGGAGACTAGAGATGCTGGAGAGGATGTGGAGAAACGGGAACCCTCTTGCACTGTTGGTGGGAATGCAAACTGGTGCAGCCGCTCTGGAAAACAGTGTGGAGGTTCCTCAAAAAATTAAAAATAGACCTACCCTATGACCCAGCAATAGCACTGTTAGGAATTTACCCAAGGGATACAGGAGTGCTGATGCATAGGGGCACTTGTACCCCAATGTTGATAGCAGCACTTTCAACAATAGCCAAATGATGGAAAGAGCCTAAATGTCCATCAACTGATGAATGGATACAATTTTAGATTAATAGTTATTTTCCCTCAGCACGCTGAAGATATTATTCTGTTCCCTTCTGGCTTTTATTGTTGCTTGTAAGTCCGTTACCAATCTAATTATCCTTCCTTTGTAAGTAATCTGTCTTGTCTCCCTGGCTGTTTCTAAGATTTTCTTTTTGTCTCTAACGTTCTTTGGTTTAATTAACATGGTGTTGGGGTGCCTGGCTGGCTCAGTCAGTTAAGCGTCAGACTCTTGATTTCAGCTCAGGTCATGATCCCATAGGTCGTGGGATCGAGCCCTGCCTCGGGCTTCAGGCTGACGGTGCAGACCCTGCTTGGGGTTCTCTCTCTGCCCCTCTTCAACTCTCTTTCCCAAAATAAATAAATAAACATAAAAAAAAAAAAAACCCACCCAAAACATGGTGTGGATTTCTTTTTTGCTTATTCAGGTTGGGATTTGTTGTGCTTCCTGAATCTGTGGCTTGGATTTTCCATTAATGATGGAAATATTAACATGTCAAATATGTCTTCTCTTTAAGCCCTTCCAATTCAATGTCTGTTAGAGCTTTTCATTCCATCCTCCATATTGTTTAATCCGTCTTTTGTATTTTTCATCTCTTTGTCTATCTGTGCTGTATTTTATGTAATTTCTTCAGATTGATCTTATATAGTTCACTACTTTTCAGTTGGCTCTGATCTTCTCTGTTTTAATTTTAATTAATACATTTTTCTTTTTTTTAAGTTTATTTATTTTGAGAGACAGAGAGAGAGAGAGAGAGAGAGAACAGGTGGGGGAGGGCCAGCGAGAGAGGGAGAGAGAGAATCTCAAGCAGGCTCTGCACTATCAACATGGAGCCCGGCCACGGGCTGGATCCCACAAACTGTGAGATCATGACCTGAGCTGAAATCAAGAGTCAGATGCTTAACCAACTGAGCCACCCAGGTGCCCCTAAATTTTGCATTTCTAAAAGCTTAGTTCTTTTTCAAATTTGCATAGCCATCGTTGGCACTGTCTTGCTCCTTATTCTTGTAGACAATTCTTAGATCTAATTTTATACCTTATACCCAGGAATTCTATCTTCAGTCTTTATAGGTCTCATTTTGAAGTTTGTTACTTCTGCTAACGCTCACTTATGAGTGTTATCATGTTTGGTAGAATGCCATAGTGCATTGGTGCCAGTCGAGAAAGACCTTTCTTGCTCCTTGCCTGCCCTCCCTCTCTCCATAATGACTCTACATACACACAGTAACTGTGAAGGGTCCAAGAGAAATGGGTAATTGAGTGAAGAGGGAATGAAGTGCTAAGTGGGATAAATCTAGACGGTACATGCATTTCTCTTTAATGCAAGCTTCTAGACTAAAATGAGCCTAAGATAAAAGAGAACAAGAAGCTTTAACTTTACATATTGTTAATAGTTCGATCACTCTAAGAGAATTTCTATTTCAGTTATAGAAATAAGTTTATTTGGGGGTTAAAAGTGAACAAAAGGCCATTTATTAGTCAAGAGCGACCAAAGAAAGTATGGATCTAGATTTTATTCAAGAAGCAAGGAAGGATTAGATCCATATGATGGATTATAATTAAGCAGTTGTGGGGAAAAATACGTTATTTTTTGTTTGCACCCTATCGATTCCCATTTGTTTAATGGAAAAGTCATATTTTTATAGACATTTAAGAAATCAAGAACTAGGTTGAGCTAGTTTTCAGAACTAGGTTCTGAAAAATCTTGACAGAGACACCCTAATAATACTCATCACACCATTAAGGTGAAAGATTTTCTGCTGAATTTGGTTTTAAGCGGTTCCTGAATGCTTATCAGGTGGTCTGAGGTGACTCACCAAGTATGGCAGGAGGTGTAGACGTCGCTTGCAAGCCTGCTCAAGAGAAGGGCAGTGAGTTAGCCTGACACGCCACCTAGCGGCTCACATCCATGAGAATGGATCCAACCTCCCAGGATTCCAGGTATTGGTATTCTTTTTTTTTTTTTTTTTTTTTAATGTTTATTTTTGACAGAGACAGAGACAGAATGCGAGTGGGTTAGGTGCAGAGAGAGAGGGGGAGACAGAATCCGAAGCGGGGTCCAGGCTCTAAGCTGTCAGCACAGAGCCCGACACAGGGCTCGAACTCCCGAACCGTGAGATCATGACCTGAGCCGAAGTGGGGCGCTTATCCCACCGAGCCACCCAGGCGACCCTACGAGGTGTATTCTTAAAAAGCCATGTATGAATTCACTTTTGGCAAATAAAATTAAAGTTAATTAGGAGCTTGTTTGTTTGTTTTAGAAGCGATGAGTTTTTCTGTATGTTTTTCAAGTGTAGACCTTGCCACGTTGTATTTTCAGGGCAGACTTTTGTGGATACCATGTGGGGAAAATCTCATGTCACATCCTTGGGACAAGTGGGAATGAAGCACGTGCCTCCCTTGATTTAAGGCTATGTTAAAGTGTCCTTTTTAAAACCGTTGAGTTAGAAGTCTTTTCTGAAGTCAGGTCAGACTCTGATGCTGCAGAATTATGGTGAAGCCAGTTTTTCATTAACAAGCAAAAATTATGTCATTTAAATGTGCAACCAAAGGATCTAAATACTCCATTCCCTGGCCTTTGGCTATAAAATGATGAATCAGTCTCTCTCTTTCTCCAAAAAACAAGCAGAGAAGATGCTATGGCCTTTTATATCAAAACACTTTTTAATTACAATCCTTGCTCTCAGAAGATGTTTTCCTATATTTTGTTTACATATCTTGTGCAACAGCCTGGCACCGATGTATTCTTCCCGGCTTATTTTGTTTTTTCCTGATACGTTCAGGGTCCAGCAGAGCAAAGCCAAAAAGATATAAATGCCAACCGCTGTTTAGCCCTGTTCTTGTAAAAGATCCTTGTTCAACTGAATGGAATTCATTTGTAATAGACATGCTAGCATCCCTCCTCCCCCATAGCCTCTTGGTGTTGCTGCTGTGGTCTTGGAAATTGGCTTTTCTCATTCCTTCATGACAGGGAGACGTGAAGTTCCAGCCGAAGTTTTTCCTTTGGCAGAGATATTAGTCAAAAATCTTTTGGTCGCAAATGACAAAAAGCCAACTCAGACTAGCTATATATAAAAAAAAAAAAAAAAAGGAGGGCGGGGAGGGAGTTTATTAGAAAGATCCCGGGGGTAGCTTAGAGGAACTGAGGGAAAATCTGGGTCTTAATGTAGTCAGATTCTCCTGTATCCATCACTCACATCTACTGGTCTTTTTTTATGTTTATTTATTTATTTTGAGAGAGAGAAAGAGAAAGAGAGAGAGGAAGAGGCAGAGAGAGAAAGAATCCCAAGCAGACTCCACGCCCAGTCAGCATGGAGCCCGATGTGGGGCTCGATCTCACGATCGAGAGATCATAACCTGAGCTGATATCAAGAGTCAGATGCTTAACTGACTGAGCCACCCGGGCGCCCCTCTACTGGTCTTTTTACACCTATATTTTTCCCCAGTGAGGACAGGCGTTCTCTACAAGGCAGGAATCAAGCCACTAGCAGTCCAAGAGTCGCAGCGTTCCAGCTTACGTGACAAGACAGGTGAAGGGCCTTACTCACGAGGACAATGAAGAAAGGCTGTGATTGGCCCCTAGTGAGTCATGTGCCCATCTTTGACCCAATCGTTGTGGCCAGAAAGATGGCAAGTCCACTTACGACCAGGAAGATGAGATTCTGTCAAGTGCTGGGGGCTGGGGTGAGAACATTTCTCCACAGGAGAGAGGAAGGTATGACTGGGAATGGGAAATGGGATGTCGGGCAGACCAAAGACAAGAGCAACAACAGGCATGCACTACTACATCCAAAAAGAGTCTTCACCTAGAGTCGTAGAGGCCCGAACAGCCCTCAGACATAACACGCCTACCCAGGGCATTGGGGAGGCTGTTTTCACTGCAATTCATTAAAAGATCCCACCGGCCCCTTCCACATACCAGCACGTCTCCTTGGTTACACTCAGCTCATTCCGAATTCAGAAATCCAACTCTGCGTCACCGTGTTCAGACTTTTCCTCTCTTTCTAGGGTTATTCTCCTTTCTTCTCTCCTACCTCCAGCGCCGTCCCCCCGATAATTCACCCTTCCTTGTTGCCAGAGGTTCTAGACCATTTCAAGACAAACACTTGATGTTGGGCACGGGCTTCCCTTTTCCTCTCATAGTTCCGTAGAACTGGAGGCTTTTTTGCTTCCCTGTCCACATTTTCATTCTTTTCTGTACAAGCAGGAAAGGGAGACTGACGAGATTCCCGAGAGGCTGAAGTTTCACCATATTTCACAGCGTAAAGCCCCCTCTCCTTCCTGGTCCCACGTCCCCTTTCATTTCTTGTTCTCAGGGATGGCTGGCATCTCTGTGTTTCCTTCTCTCACCGGAGGGCACACTTGGGTAGAGTTATCTCTAGGCACCTTGGTTTCAGACCAAGGCGGCATTCTCTAATACGGGTCCCCTGCATTTGGGGACTTCTCTGTCCCTTGAAACCCTCATTGGACTTGTAATCTTTATATACATGTATGTGTACGTGGCATTGGTCATGAAACAATAGAACTGTGCCACCTCAAACCCCTAAGCCTTGACGGGACATTTTGTGACCAGAAAATTTTGGCACTTGGTACGGAAAGTTTCTTGATGGGTATTTATATGTAATTTTTACATTAAATTATGTCACCTTTAAAATCTGTATTTTCAAAAAATTCATTAATTATTTCCAAGCAACCGATATCTCACACTCATCGGACTATAAATTACACATGACATTACACTTCCTTTCTAGTCCAGCATTTGGCTCAGGAATTCAAAGTATTGAACACGTTTTAACAAATTTGGAGCAGCAGATTTTTCTGATGTTAGAATATTATTTTTATCGAGTATAATCAGCATACGGTGTTATAGTGGTTTCAGGTGTACAATATAATGATTTAACAATTTTATACATCTCTCAGTGCTCATCATGATAAGTATACTCTTAACCTCCTTCACCTGTTTCGCCCACCCGCCAACGACCTCCACCCTGGCAACCACCAACTTGTTGTCTGTATTTAAGAGTGTGTCTTTTGTCCCTTCTTTTCCTTGTTGGTTTTGTTCCTTGAATTTCATATATGAGTGAAATATGGTATTTGTCTTTCTCTGACTGACTTATTTCATTTAGCATGATACCCTCTAGGTCCATCCATGTTGTGGCAAATGGCGAGATTTGTTCTTTTTTATGGCTGAGTAATATTCCATAGTACCTATATAACCACATCGTCTTTATCCATTCATCAATCAGTGGACACTTGAGTTCCTCCCATATCTTGGCTATTGTAAATAATGTTTCAACAAACACAGGCATGTATATGTCCTTTTTGAATTAGTGTTTTGTTTCTTTGTTTTCTTTTGTTTTCTTAAATACCCAGGAGAATTACGGGATCATCTGGTAATGCCATTTTTCATTTTTTGAGGAACCTCTATACTGTTTCCACAGTGGCTGCACCAGTTTGCATTCCCCCCCAGCAGCGTGAAAGCGTTCTTTTAAAATTTTTTTTTTCAACGTTTTTATTTATTTTTGAGACAGAGAGAGACAGAGCATGAACGGGGGAAGGGCAGAGAGAGAGGGAGACACAGAATCGGAAACAGGCTCCAGGCTCTGAGCCATCAGCCCAGAGCCCGACGCGGGGCTCGAACTCACGGACCGCGAGATCGTGACCTGGCTGAAGTCGGACGCTTAACCGACTGCGCCACCCAGGCGCCCCAAAAGCGTTCTTTTTTTCTCCGCACCCTGTTGTTATTTCTTGTGTTTTCGATACCAGCCATTCTGACGGGTGTGAGGTGATACCTCATTTTGGTTTCAATTTGAATTTACCTGATAATTAGTGACGTGGGGCATCTCTTCATGTGTCTAGAGCAGCCGATTCTTGAGGGGGAAAGATCTGTTTATTAAGAGTTCTTCTCTCAAGAGAAGTGAGCACCATGTCCAAGGTGCTCCTCACGATGAGACCTTGGGGAGTGCTCACTTTCCCATGGAGACTCTTCGGGGTGGCTCAGTCGATTAAGCGTCTGGCTTTTGATTTTGGCTCGCATCATGATTTCATCGTTTGGGGGATCGAGCCCCACACAGGGCTCTGCGCTGACGGCGTGGAGCCCGCTTGGGATTCTCTTTCTCCCTCTCTCTCTGCCCCTCCCCCTGCTAGTGCTGCCTCTCTCAGAATGAATAAATAAATAAAGTTCTCCAGGCACTTGAGGGCTGTCGCGTCCACTTTCAATGCTTCAGAGGGAAACATCTTCAAGATTTGGCAAACAGCTCTGCCTCACAGCAAACATATCTCTCATTCCAAGAAATTTATCGACACATTTTTATCTCTCAAGGAAATTCAAAACTAAATAAAATATTTTAAATTCTTGACTTTAGGAAACCAGCTTTTTTTTTTTTTATAAAGCTGCCAAATGCTCCTCACAGTTTGAGAAAGAAGAAAACAATTACCTCAAGACTCTCACTGTAAGAATTGAGGCATAAAAGGGAGCTCTCTGATTCTGCCTTGCCGTTGAAGGTGCCTGCCATGAGGCAGTGTTGGCCCACACAAAGGGGGGCCCTGGGCCGTGTGCCACGAACCGATGGGCTCCTGGGCCCCTGGATCCAGCCCGTCTCCCCCAAACAAACAAAATTAGCAGCGCACAGTTCACCCAGGGCAAAGCCTGAACATTCACACCCAAGCCACATAACACCTTGATAATCACCCCCAGTTAGGAAACTCCACATGTGCAAATATGTCCTGAGCAGAAAACTCAAATGACAAACAGTTAAAGACCAAAGTAATGACTTCGTCGCTCCCTTCTTAAAACTTTTCTGGCTCTCCACAGTCTTTGGGACACAAAATCAGGTCCCCGAGGACACACGAGAGGTTCTCTGTGCTCTGACCCTTCCTGCCATTGCAGCTTCGTTGCCAGTTTCTTCCTTCTGCTTCTTTTCTACGTCTTTGCTATGCTCTCAGGTGTAGACCCATTTGTGGCAACCGGATGGGCGTATTGTTTTGCACCTCTGCCCTTATTGCAGGATGCCCTCTTCTGTCTTTGTGCCTTTTCTTAGGCACGCTTTAGGATTCATGTTGGGTGTCACATCCTCCAGGAAGCCCTGGTCTCATCAGGCTGAGCTAAGAGCCCCAGGTTCGTGCTCCCCAGCGCTGTTCGTCCTGTTGCCGCATTCAACCCGTTATTTCAGACTGGTCTCTTTTTGTGTCTGTCCACCCACTGCAATGCAAGTTCTTTGAAAGTATTTCTTTTCTTTTCTTTTCTTTTCTTTTCTTTTCTTTTCTTTTCTTTTCTTTTCTTTTCTTTTCTTTCTTCCTTCCTTCCCTTCCCTTCCTCCCTCCTCTTTCTTTCTTCTTTCTTTCTTTCTTTCTTTCTTTCTTTCTTTCTTTCTTCTTTCTTTCTTTCTTTCTTTCTTTCTTTCTTTCTTTCTTTCTTCCTTCCTTCTTTCTTTCTTTCTTTCTTTCCTTTAAATCACTATGGTGCATGGCACAGCATTGGTTCTTCAGTGTTAGCTTCGCTAACCCAAAGCAGGATCATGTATGACAGGCTGAAAGCTCTGACCTCAGGAAGGCTGGCCATGTGGTTGAATGTGCCCAAACACTTTTACATCCAGGTCACATCTCAGCCAATACAAACGATCTCCGTCACTTGAGGGCTCTCTCCTTGGTTGTATGCTAGAGCAGAGCTTTGAAAACCTTTAAAAGGGACTTGTCAAGAAACTGCTCCCTTTCACGATGACATACAAGCCTAGTGGGGTTTGGAGGGCAGGGGATGGGGCTTGTTTTCACTTGTAAGCCATGGGTAAGAGGCCAAAGATTTTGGAGGTGGAAATACCCGAGGTGCACTGCACTGGCTGCTAACCTCCATCTGAGGATTCATATCCATATCATATCCACAGAGGTTACTGAAGAGGTTATTGAAGGAGGCAACCACTCCACAGGCCAACAGCTGTTTGCATGCGTTTTCACCAACGCCCATCCCCATGCTCAAGAGAACCAACGAGAATATAAGCTATGTATACGAGGTAAAGACATTAGGATCGGACAACTTGAGGGGCTTGGAAGACGTTCTATTCGGGTCATGGGGAGGATGACTCAGGAGCTACTCAGCAATCTGCTCAGTCTCTGTGTCTGCCATGGTCCCTGTGTCTGCGCCCTTCCTCCCCACCCGATCTGAGCCGCAAATTCTTTTAGTCTGAAAGGCAACAAATCGGCAACATAGGTAGAAAATATCACTGTTATGAGCACTCGTCAACCTCTTTCTCTTTCCGTGTACACCCATTTCTGAACGGCCAGCTCAGTGTCTGCAATTTTCGAGCATCGAACAAGGTAATGAGTGAGAGAAGATGCGGAGGACCCAAGCGTGGCCTGACTGACTCACCTGGAAGGCTTGGACTATGGGAGAGGGGAGTAAAGGACAAGGGTCAAAAAGAGTAGAGCATTTAGTGGGTTACAGACACACAGAATTTTAGCCTGGGGGCTCAGTTGATTAAGCATCCGGCTTTGGCTCAGGTCATGATCTCACAGTTCAGGAGTTCGAGCCCCGCGTCAGGCTCTGTGCTGACAGCTCAGAGCTTGGAGCCCGCTTTGGATTCGGTGTTTCCCTCCCTCTCTCTCTCTCTGCCCCTCCCCTGCTTGTGCTCTCTCTCTCTGTCTCTCTCCCTCTCAAAAATAAATAAATAAACATTTTTAAAAAGATGCAGATTTAGGGTATCACCATCATTTATTTGAGCTCTTGAGGAACATATGAAAAGAAGATTCTAAGGGTTCGTTGCTGTGACGAATGCAATCTTCTTTAACAATTTTTGAGAAACTTCAACATGTGCCATGATAAGGCCACAGGTTAAACTGGGTGTAACAGCACTTTAAAAGTCTCCCTTCTTGGGGCGCCTGGGTGGCGCAGTCGGTTAAGCGTCCGACTTCAGCCAGGTCACGATCTCACGGTCCGTGAGTTCGAGCCCCGCGTCAGGCTCTGGGCTGATGGCTCGGAGCCTGGAGCCTGTTTCCGATTCTGTGTCTCCCTCTCTCTCTGCCCCTCCCCCGTTCATGCTCTGTCTCTGTCTGTCCCATAAATAAATAAAAACGTTGAAAAAAAAATTAAAAAAATAAATAAATAAAAGTCTCCCTTCTTATGAAGACTGCCCTCTTGCCACCGAGCACAGAGGGATTTTTTGGGATGTCTTCTCTGAGGAGGGGTCTCCACGCTTGACATGAAAACTTGCGGGGGTTGGTGCGGGGGGCGGGGGGGGGAGGCCAAGATGCCTTACTGGGTACAGTGAATGGGGTGGGGGGGTGGGGAATGATGGTTTTGGAGACTCCCTAGCAGTCTCCCACATGGCACAGACTCTCCCTGACTCCTGTCATCTGGCTCTGGATGTTCTGGAGTACTACCTTCCATTTCAAAAGGGTTTTAGATTGTCCCATGGCATGTTTAGATACATCATTATCTGATTCTTGTAACAACTCTGTGAGGAAAGCAGAGCAGGCATTGTCCCCCTCTCTTTTACGTATGGGAAAATCAAGACCACAAAGAGGGGGAATGACGTTCATGAAGTGATTTTTTTTTTTGGGAAAAAAAAAAAAAAAAAAAGGACAACAGTGCGGCGGCGCTGAAGCTAGCACCCACATCTCCCGAATCTTGGTTCATTATTCCTCAAGACACATAATTCCTGCTTGGAAGCAGTGTAGAGATTGTAGGAGCTCATATTCAAAAGGGAGATGAAATGAAAAGGAAACATAAATTAGAGACCCTGGGAATGGTGAGTGCCCACTGACACAGTGCGAGACGCTGACTGCCAACTTGCCTGGGACGCTGGGAGGATCCGCGGGTGCTGATCCTGGGCCAGGTGGTGGACGGGTCCAGGATCGAATCCCAAGAGAGATCCGTAGACCAGGGCAATGGGCCAAATCTAAGAAAATAAAATTAGAAGGGATAAATGCAAAGTCTCAAATGTTGATCTGGAAGGCAATTGCAAAGGGATGAGGTAGGGATATATTGCTTAGGATCTTTTTATTCTAGTTGATTTTTAAAAGGATTGTTTAGGCGTCTACCATGACTATACAATGTTCTTGGCACTGAGCTTGTAACCTCGGTAAACAAGAACAAGGCAAATAAAGCCTCTCCCTTCGTGGGAAGGTTCAAATTCCAGTGAGGTAGGCGGCCAACAGACAAACAAATAGATGATTTCATGAAACTATCAGCATTATGAAGAAAATGAAGCAGAGTTATAGCCATTGGCAGCTAAGAGGTAGGCAAGTTTGGGAAGGGTGGTCAGAGAAGTCCTCTCAAAGAAAGAGAATGTTCGTGCTGCTACCTGGAGATTAAGAAGGCACCCAGATGTGAGGCTCATTGGGCAGTGCTCCACGCAAAGGGAGAGTGAGTGCAAAGGGTTTAAGGTAGGAATGATTTTAGAATGTTGAAGGAGTAAAAAGGAAGCCACCATGGCACAGAGTACGTTAGGGATGACATAGAAGATGATATTGGAGGAGCTGCAGGGACCAGTCATACAAGCCTTGAAGGCCACAATAAGCACACATTGGTAGCCAACCTTCCAAAATCTATTTTCCTTTTCTTCTTTGTTAGCCAGACGCTAAGCTTCCTGGTCTTCTTTGTTGTGAGGTATGGCCGTACCACCAAAGTTATTGCCAATGGAAGATGGAGAAAGGAGGCGTGTGTAACACCCACCTCACTTGGTTGAAGGGAAAATGCTCGTCTTTAACTTCCTCCCTTTTCCTTTCCCTTGAGTGACCAGCCTTGCAAATAAAGACAATATGCCAGCCTACAGGAGGGCAGAGTGAGAAGATGGAAGGAAGCTGGGTCTCTTGAGTACCCTCATGGAGAAGAATTGTTCTGCCAGCCTGGACTGTTATATGAAAGAGAAATAAACTTCTATTTGAGATCTTTAATTATAGTGATATAGTCTTTACTATAATTATGAGATAGTTGGATTTTTTCTAAGTGAGAAGTCATTAGAAAGTTTTTAAACATACGAATAGCATGACCTGTGTTTAAAAAAGATCATTCTAATGGGGCACCGGGGTGGTTCAGTCAGTCGAGCGTCCGACTCCGGCTCAGGTCATGGCTCACGGTCGTGGGTTCAAGCCCTGCGTCGGGCTCTGTGCTGACCGCTCGGAGCTTGGAGCCTGCTTCCGATTCTGTGTCTCCCTCTCTCTCTGGCCCTCCCCTGCTCACACTCTGTCTCTCTCTGTCTCTCTCTCTCTCTCTCTTGCTCTCAAAAATAAAAAAACATTAAAAAAAATTTTTTTAAAAGATCATTCTGAGATCTGCATGGATAACAGATTATAGGAAGACCGGCTAGTGAGAAGGGAAAACAGTTAGAAGACTATTGCAGATTTTATGTGGGATACAATGGAATAAGATGATGGCGTTAGAGATGGGGGTACAGGATGGATTACGAAGATATTTTGGAGGTTAGAGCAAGTAGGCTTTCTGATTGATTAAGTTCTGGAGATGATGCAGGAAGAGGAAAAACCAATCTGATTCCTGTGTCTCTGACGTGAATAACTGATGAGACAGTGATAGGATGTCCTGAAGAGGAGGAGACCGAAGTACAAGGCAGGGTGGGGTCTTTTGACGAGGAAAAAAAAAAAAAACCCTCAAAAACCAAAATGACAAAACAACAGTAACAGCAAAACCAGAAATCTTGACACACACTTGTTAAAAACAACAAGCAAGGTGATTAGCCAAAAAAGGTAGAACGGGCCACAGTGGTTGATTGCTTCAATGGCTTAAATTTGTGTTATTAGTGGTCTCTTTCCAACTCTGCTCTTTGCCATCCAAGTTGAAGCTTCATCCTCAAGGTGATTCCCTTCGCAGTCGGCAACTAGGGCAATGGTTTTCGTTTTTTGTTTTGTTTTGTTTTGCTCACACCCAGCAGGAAAGAAGGAGAAGTCATTCCCTTCAGCATGTAATGCAAGTCCTTTCTGCTAGCCTGAGTTGTTGTCTCAGGTCCGCCGTGTCCTGATTAGCTTAGACGAATAAGTGCTAGAATTGGAGTCACTGTCCTCTGAGTCTGGAATGCTTCACGGAGGGTAGTAGATGACATAGGTGGCGAAGAGTGGCAGACTGGGGGATCGAGTTCTCTTGGGAATGACAAGAGGAAGGATTGATTAAGGGTGTGCGTCCTTGCATTTCAGCTCTTTGTTCCTTTCTTCCAATTAGAGAAGTGGGGGAAAGATTTGTGGAAGCCTTAGCAGACAGAGGGGGAGAGATTTTTGCACCCATCAGAAGAAAGAAAACTAGAGCTGAAGTCTGTCTGGCACCAACAGGAAAGGTTCTTTCTAATATCAAAGGGACCCACAGGGCAAAACTGCGGCACGAATGATGGCATGTGAATACCAGTGACTTTGTTTTGGTGACACAAATGCGCTGTCTGAGACTGATGGGTCCATGTAGCCCTGTAGGGGATCTGGACAGGAGGCAGCAAAATAAAACCCTTTCTCGTCCTGGTTTCCGGGTCTTAGAAACCCAGTCTTTTGGCTTGGAGGATGATCACAAAGGATTCTAAAACTGTCTCTCTTTTTTTAAGTCAGGCCTGTGACATTTTTGGAAACCAGGTCTTGAATACAAAAAATAAAGTGGGATTGTGCCATAGAGGTCAAAAGGAGCCTCCGTCCAGAATGAGGGAAGTGTGAAGAGAGGACTGATCAGAATAATACAGTATTATAAGCCATACTTGATCTCCAGGGAGGCCCAACCTGGGTGAGTTGCTTTCTTGGTTACCATTCTATGAATAGGAAATTTGTTTCTCAGGATCCACATAAGAGTGAAAACATATGGTATCTGTCTTTTTCTGTACGACTTATTTCACTTAGCATAACACTCTCCAGTTCCATCCACGTTGCTACAAAAGGCCATATTTCATTCTTTCTCATTGCCACGTAGTACTCCATTGTGCATAGAAACCACAATTTCTTTATCCATTCGTCAGTTGATGGACATTTAGGCTCTTTCCATAATTTGGCTATTGTTGAGAGTGCTGCTGTAAACATTGGGGCACAATTGCCCCTATGCATCAGCACTCCCGTATCCTTTGGGTAAATTCCTAGCAGTGCTATTGCTGGGTCATAGGGTAGATCTATTTTTAATTTTTTGAGGAACCTCCACACTGTTTTCCAGGGTGGCTGCACCAGTTTGCATTCAGATCCTGAGAAACTTAACAGAAGACCATGGGGGAGGGGAAGGGGAAAAAAAAGTTAGAGAGGGAGGGAGGCAAACCATAAGAGACTCTTAAAACCTGAGAATAAACTAAGGGTTGATGGGGGGTGGGAGGGAGGAGAGGGTGGGTGATGGGTATTGAGGAGGTCACCTGTTGGGATGAGCACTGGGTGTTGTATGGAAACCAATTTGACAATAAATTTCATATTAAAAAAAAATTTGTCTGAAAGCTGTTCAGAGTTTACCATGGAAAGGTGCTGTTAGGAGAAGGTCTTAGTCAACCTTTGTGATAACCCTGAAGCACCAGTGATTGTAATATTGATGTGGGTTGGGGTCATCTCTTTCCCCCCAAGAAGAGAACAGGGTTTATTCCCTATCGTAGGTGTCGCTACCAAGAACCTAACAAACCCAGGGGGCATGAAGCATTTGGGCAATACACAATTAGCTTGCATCAGACACACAGAGTCTGAACCCACTTTAGTCCCAGACTGTACCCCAAGCCATCAGCTTCAATGCTAAGGATGGAAGGGTAGCCAAAGAAACCAGGCAAATCTATGAAGCTATCAGCGCTTCTTTTCTGATTTTGAATCTTCTTTGGAGTGCCCCATCTATCATTTTATATTTCTTCAGGAAGATTTGGGGGTGTTGAATTTTAAAAATCAGAGTTAACCGTTACTACGAAGATTGAACAAAGGAGGTAGGAAAATAGAAAACAAGCAGTCTTTAGATTTAACCTTAGAAATTAAGTGGGAGTTTTAACATGGCGTAACAGTAACTTAGCATGGCCCATACCCCTCCTGAAACCAAAGCCCTGTCCTTTCACTTATTCTTCCTGGCTGTGTTGATGACCTCACCAGTCCCAGTTAGTTACCCTGAGCCCACAGTCAGACTTCTTTGGTTCAAATCCCAGAGCTGCCATTTTATAGCTCTGTTGATTTAGACAACATGTAGGGCCTTTCTGAAGCTTGGTTCCCCCATTTTTGAACGAGAATAAGAACATTACTTCACAGAGTAGCACCGGCCGTGACAGGTTGTAAGAATAAAATAAATGTTAGAGAATGTTACGATTGACCAACCAATTACTGAGTCCTGTTGATTTTACCTTTGAAACATCTCATGCATTTATCCTCCATGGACATCTTAAAGTAGGTGCATGGAGACGAAAGGCTCTATTTGTGTCAGGCACGCTGCTTGTTGTGAGAGGAGAAATCAGAGGGAACTATACTCATCAGCGGGCAAGGGGCAGACATGGACAGCTCAGACTTTTTGAAGGGGGTCCTTGTGAGGCAGCAGTGGGGTGGAAGGTATGAAAGGACAGCAATAGGAGTGCCTGAGTGGCTCAGTCGGTTAAGCGTCTGACTTGAGCTCAGGTCACGATCTCACAGTTTGTGAGTTCAAGCCCCACCTTGGGCTCTGTGCATACAGCTCAGCCTGGAGCCTGCTTCAAATTCTGTGTCTCCCTCCTCTCTCTGCCCCCTCTCCTGCTCACACTCTGTCTCTCTCTCTCTCAGAAATAAATAAACATTAAAAGAATTTAAAGAATGGACAGCAACAGAGAGAAGAGAAGCTGAGACTGGCAGGTGTGTGGAATTTGTTGCAAGAGATGCCTAAATGAAAATGTTTAAGATATTTTCTTTGTGATGCTCATATAAACATCTGTATTGTGACTTCAAGAAAACCCAGAGTGAAGATCTACATTATTTTTAAAGTCATTTGGAGTGATATTTGGATTTCTTTTAAACATGGCACCGTCCAAGATGGTCTTTAATTGATCTACTTTTATTTGGGGCACCTGTAGTGCCCAGAATGGAACACAGCACTATGGGGGTGTTCTCCATAGTGACAGGACATAGCACAGGACAGTGGAGGACCATCGTCTTTCCTGAGCCAGAGACCAGATTTCTGCCAGCTCAGTGTAAGACCACACAGACGTCTGTGACTGTCACATCACAGTACTGACATACTGTCAGCTAAAATCCTGCAAGCTTTTTCACATATGCTGCTACTTTTCGTTCTCCGTAATTCATTGATCACGTGGAAGCTTCAAGAAATCTACTCCAGTCTCAGTGGCCTCCTGTCAGTTTCTTGAACTACCCTATTCTTCGCTCCTCCTCAATTTTAATACCTTAGCTTAAAGGTCCCTTCCTTGGAGAAGCCTTCCTGGTCAACCTCTCCGGTGCCTCTCTCCGTCGCTCTATTTTCTTACATGGTGTGTAATGCTAGCTTGAGTATTTATTTATTACTTCTTTATTGCCTCTCTTTTCCAGTGGCATAAAATGTGAGCTTACATGGAATGTAAGTTCCAAGAGGGCAGCAGGAATCTTATTATTTTCTTTGTCACTGTATTCCAACACCTTGCTGAGAATTGTGTCCTGGTCCAATACTTGCTTAATTAATTAATTCATGTAAAAACAGCAAGCCATAGAGATTAAAAGATTTTAAAAGATTACTTTACAAAAGTAAATACTTGAGAGTGTTTTCTTTATTTGTCCTATTTTGCCTAGGGATAGAACTCTCAAGTAAAAGACTCTTAGAGTCACAAAATGTTGGTGCTATAGTTCAAGAGATCTCATAGATGAGAACCCTGAGGCTTAGGGGTCCTGTCCGGAGCCACACAGCTTGCTGGGGTCTGTAGTGTATTGAATGGTAGCTCCCCCCAAAATATGTCTATGTTCTAATCATAAGAATCTGTGAATGTAACCTGATTTGGGGAAAAAAAAATCTTTGAAGGTGTAATGGAGTTAAGGATCTCAAGATGAGATCATCCAGGACTATCTGGGTAGGCCCTGAATTCAATGACAAATGTCCTTATAAGAGACAGAAGAGAAAAGACAGAGATAGAGAAAGCCACCTGAAGACAGAGACAGAGATTGGAGTTACGTAGCCTAAAGCCAAGGAACACCAAGAGCCACCAGAAATGGAAGAGTCAAGGAAACGTTCTTTCCTAGAACCTTCAGAATGAGCACACCTTGCAGACAGATTGGTTTCTAACTTCTGTCCTCCAGAACTGTGAGAAAACACATTTCTGTTGTTTAAAACCCTCAAATTTGTGGTGATGTATTAATGCAGCCACAGGAAATTAATACAGGGGCACAGCAAGGAACTACAACCCATATATCTTAATCAGTGGAGTTTCCATGAGCTCCTGGTTCCCAGAGTGACTGAATAATTATAATATAATCAAGTTCCAAGAGACAAACCAAACCATTAGCCCTCGAGTCTGAAGGTATCTAACTCAAAAGAAGGTACACATCTGAATCCCAAGCAAAACCTTTAAGAGCTGAAACCCAAGGAAAGAAACTCTGAATTCTGAATTCTGAAATCTGAATTCTTAAGTCACCAAAAGAGGGGATACATTGTGCTCTAAAACAGTCCTGACATTCAGGTAGTGACAAGTGGAGTCTCGCCGCTCATGAGACCAACTTCGTCCCCCAACTCCATCCCAAGAAATGGAGAAACTGAGTTCACTTTGCTCAGGGCCACCTTGAATACACAGCCCATCTGTACAATTGTGCTGAGCAAATAAAGTTCCTTCTTTCAAGATTCTTCTCCACATTTAAGGTGGGAGAATGTGTTTAAGCAAGAGGTAGCTCTTTTCTCCACCAGCTCATTAAAAATGATCACCACTACATCAAGAGCCTTTACCAAGCAGTCAGTGTTTACAGTGGGACTGAAATTTAATTTCCCTTGCATAGTAATAGCATTTCACAAAACTCCACATGAAATTCTCTGAGCAGTGCTTCTCAAATTTCATGTGCAAATTTTATGTGCTTCTCAAATTCTAAATCGCTGGTGATCGTGTTAAAAATTCAGATTCTGGGGCGCCTCGGTGGCGCAGTCGGTTAAGCGTCCCACTTCAGCCAGGTCACGATCTCGCGGTCCGTGAGTTCGAGCCCCGCGTCGGGCTCTGGGCTGATGGCTCAGAGCCTGGAGCCTGTTTCCGATTCTGTGTCTCCCTCTCTCTCTGCCCCTCCCCCGTTCATGCTCTGTCTCTCTCTGTCCCAAAAATAAATAAACGTTGAAAAAAAAAATTAAAAAAAAAAAATTCAGATTCTGGGGGCGCCTGGCTAGCTCAGTCAGTGGAGCCTGTGATTCTTGATCTTAGGGTTATGAGTCTGAGCTCCATTTGGGGTATGGAGATTATTTAAAAATAAAATCTTAAAAAAAAAAATCCAGATTCCGATTTAGTAGGTCTTGGTAGGGCCTGAGATTCTGCATTTTTTAAAAGTTTACTTTATTTGGAGAGAGAGAGAGAGACAGAGAGAGAGAATGAGTGGAGGAGGGACAGAGAGAGGGAGAGAAAGAGAGAATCCCAAGCAGGCTCCTCACTGTCAGTGCAGAGAGGGACGTGGGCCTCGAACCCATGAACCATGAGATCATGACCTGAGCCAAACTCAAGAGTTTGATGTTTAACTGACTGAGCCACCCAGGCACCCCTGAGATACTGCATTTCTAACAAAGCTCCCAGGTGATGTGGATGCTGCCAGGTTTTGAACAGTCCAAAGCAGCAAGAGAATAGAGACGATTCTCGCATCATCCTTTGACCTAGATGGCGATCTTTGGAACTCCTATAGATCTATTTGCATTATGCTTTCATAGAGCTTGTCCCAAAATAACTTTCTTTTTCCCTAGACCACTTGTCCATATTCACAGTAGTGCTAGAGCAGTGGAAAGGTGGTTGGGTAGGGAGAAGCTTGTATAGATAGATGATAGATTAGATAGATAGGATATGAAAAAATGCTAAACAAACAAACAAAAGAAATAAACATTTGGTGTCAATTAAAAAACCAAAAATTAAGAAACATTGAATTTTCTGAAATCCAGTTTCTTCCGTGGGCAATTCTTGAGAAGCCAGCAAAACGGTTTCATCTTGAATATACTAACCCCTGTCAGCTTATAAAATGGATTTATATTAGATAACCTCCTCAAATAAAATTTATACATAATCAAAAGATCAAAAGAATTTGGTGAGCATATAAGTGTTTGAATTCCCTCAGACTGTGAACTCCTTGGAGGTAGCAACCGTGTCTTTTCATCTTTATGTCTTTAACAGTAAGCACACACTAGGTGCTCAAATATTTGTTTGGAAAAAGAAATATGAATGCCTTTGGCATTCAAAACAATGAACTATCTCATCATGTTATGTATGTAATGTACGAGTGATAAGACAAGCTTAACCTTGCAAAGGTTCAAGGATGTGTCCTCACCATCCAGATGAAAATTGGTATGAGCAGATGGACTGCACACAGGGTGGGGAGGGTGTGCTTCCAGCCACCTGGTTATCTACCCTATCCAGATCATTGGCTCAACACTTGGGCAGGAAGGCAGTTCTAGGGATCACTTTAGGCCAGAGTGGGAAGAGCACGAAGAGGAAGGAATAACTTCGATGCAGTTTTGGTAGAAAAGGCAAAGGCGCAGGAAGATCTGTCTGGCAGGGGGACTGTGGACGGGGGGAGCAAGGGGGCTTTAGAGGACACAAAGGCAGAAAGATCCCTATTTCCACATCCTGTACGTGGGACACTCCAAAATCTTCTTCTGCAGCCCAGATTCTCTCCTGAACTCCAACTGCATAGCTTCCTAGACATCTCAACAAGTCTCCTGAAGACAATAGCCTCCTCAAAGTTGACAGGAAGAGCACTCAATCCATCCTCCCTTGCTCTGACTCAGATCTGCATCTCCTACTGAATTCCCTACATTTTTAATTTAGAATCTGTGGAATCATCCTCAACCTGTTCTCTCTTACCCTGCAGAGCAACTCCGACACTAGCTCTACAGAATTAGATTAGATTTCATAGGTTAAGGGCACATCCCCCCATTAGACGGCTCTCACTTCAGATGCCAACCACAATAGGCTAAAAATGGAAGGGTTTTCCATAACCCCTTCAGGTTTGATAATTCACTAGAATGACTCACAGAACTCAGGAAAGTGTTATACTTCTGATTATAGTTTATAATAAAGGATTCAAATCAAGACTAGCCCCCAAAAGAAACCATAGTAAAAAGTCTGGGAAGGTCCCAAATGTGAAACCCTCCTTCCTTCCCCAAGGTTGGGAGGTCCAGCCGATATCACTTAGCTCAAAGCCCCAACCCCCAATCATATGGTGGGTCTTTCTGGCATGGTTAGCCCCCATCCTGAAACTATCTAGAAGCCCACCATGAGTAACTTCATTAGCATAACTCAAGTGTGGTCCAAGGGGTCCACCATGAATAACAAAGACACTCCTATCACTTGGGAGATTCCAAGGGTTTTGAGATTATCTCCCAGGAAGCAGGAACAAAAGCTAAATTCTTTTATTGTACAACACATCCCCAGAGCCAATCCATTACTCAGCCCTCTCAACTTCCCTTCCTAAATATATTTTCAATATAACTCCTCCACTCTATTCCTGCTGCCTCATGTATGTCCTTATTGACTCTCAAGTGAACCATAGCGATAGCCTTCTAACTGGTTGGTCACCTTACTCCTAGGTGCACTCTCCCACCAAGCCGTCCTTCACTCCACTCTCAGATTTGCAGTTATAAAATCCCAACTTGATCACATTCTTTTCTCTGCACAAAAACTCTCAATGATTCCCAACTGCCTATGGCAGCACTGTCCAAAAGAAATATACATGAGCTAAACATGTAATTTAAAATTTTTTTAATGTTTATTTATTTCTCAGAGACAGAGACAGAGACAAAGCACGAGCAGGGGAGGGGCAGAGATACAGGAAGACACAGAATCCAAAGCAGGTTCCAGGCTCTGAGCTGTCAGCACAGAGCCCGACACGGGGCTCGAACCCACAAATCCTGAGATCATGACCTGAGCTAAAGTTGGATGCTTAACTGACTGAGCCACCCAGGCGCCCCTAAACATGTAATTTTAAAGGTTCTAGTAGCCTCATCCTTAAAAGGTGAAAAGAAATAGTTGAAATTAATTTCAATAATGTATTTTATTTAACCCAACATATCTAAAATATTATCAACATGCAATCTACCTCTACTTAGTTTAGACTACTTCCATTTTTTAAAGTTTATTTATTTTAAGAGAAAGCCTGTGTGCCCTCAAGCGGGGGAGGGGCGGAGAGAGAGGGAGAGAGGGAGAATTCCAAGCAGGCTCCTCACTGTCAGCACAGAGCTGGCTGTGAAGCTCCATCTCAGGAACCACGATATCATGACCCCAGCCGAATCAAGAGTCAGATGCTTACCCCACTGAGCCACCCAGGTGCCCTAGAATACTTCCATTTTTAAATTAAAAAGATTCTGCCCCCCAGCTGCACCTGCCACATTTCCTACACTCAAGAGACATGTATGGTTAGTGGCTATCCTGCTGGACAGCACAGGTCTACTGTACAAGGTCAACTTCTTGCCCATGATGTAAAAGTCCTTCAATCCTTTCTTGTACCAACCCATCCCTCCGGCCCCTCCCAACACAGACACCTTTTCTTGTGGCCACTCCCGACCCTGTTCTTTTTCCCAACAGACCATGCTCTTTCTCACTTCCACGTCTTTGCCTATACTGACCTGTCTGCCTTAAAACCTGTCTCTCCCTGTGCTAGGAATGGTCAATATACGGTTGAGTATTTTTAAAAAAAAAATTTTTTTTTTTAACGTTTTATTTATTTTTGAGACAGGGAGAGACAGAGCATGAACAGGGGAGGGTCAGAGAGAGGGAGACACAGAATCCGAAACAGGCTCCAGGGTCTGAGCTGTCAGCACAGAGCCCAATGCAGGGCTCGAACTCACGGACTGTGAGATCGTGACCTGAGCTGAAGTCGGACGCCCAACCGACTGAGCCACACAGGCGCCCCAACGGTTGAGTATTTTGCCTGCTCTGTGAAGACATCTCAGACCCTCCAGGCTGAGTCAGTCATGCTCATTGCTAAACTTCTGTGGTTAATTCCTCTGTTAGCGCCAACCATATTTTCTGCATCAAACATTGCAATACATGACTTGACACATCAACTGACAACCAGGCAGACTATTTAAACATCAACAATAAATGGTTTTTGCAATTATAGTACTTCTGTTATATCAAAAGGGTGTTTGTACATACCTGGGTGGTGAGTTCCACAAGGACACAAACTGAGCTCTTCACCTCTGTATCCCCCGTTCCAGTCCAGGGCCTGGTGACTGTTAGCTCCTTCTCCGTTTATTAGATTAAACGGGACCAATCTGTCTCTCTCGATACAGCAAACACTCCTGGGAGAAGAAGAAGATAGACCAGTTGTATATACTGTACTTCTTCCCCTTAACCTTCACTTCAAGCTTTATCAAAACACTCTCAGTGTGTTTATTCCTGTTCACAATATGCCTAATTGATAACAATGAAAATTGTTACCGATTATATAGGGGTTTGCATTTTGACAGAGTTCAAAGACTCAAACTAAGAATACGGAACATAAGGGCAGAGGGAGAGCCATCTTCAGTGAGAGGGAAAACATTTCCTGAGCAGGGAAGTTTCTGGAGTCTCTGAAAGCATAACCTCTTATAGGTACTGTGGGGACAAGACTAAGTCATTTCAAAAATACACTGTCCTATACCACTTTTGAAGTTTGGTGGTTTCTTACAAAACTAAATATAATCTCACCATACAATCCAGCAACTGCACTCCTTGGTATTTACCCACGGGAGCTGAAAAGTGATGTTCACACAAAAATCTGCACGTGCATGTTTGTAGCAGCTTTATTCATACTTGCCAAAACTTGGAAGCAACCAAGATGTACTTCAGCAGGGGAATGGGTAAATCAGCCGTGGCATATCCATACAATGGAATATTATTCAGTGCTAAAAAGAAATGAGCTATCAAGCCTTGACAAGACATTGAGGGAACTTAAATGCATCTTACTAAGTGAAAGAAGCCAATCTAAAAAGGCTGCATGTTGTATATGCCGATTATGTAACATTCTGGAAAAGGCAAAACTTTGGAGACAGTGAAAAGATCAGTGTTGCCAGGGATTAGGAAGTAGGGAGGGGATGAATAGACAGACCACAGAGGGCTTTTAAGGCAATGAAATTATTCTGTATGGTTCTACAATGATGCCATAATGTCATGATGCATTTGTCAAAAACCATAGAACGTACAACACCAAGAGAGAAACCTGATATAAACAATGGACTTTGGCTGATAAGGACAATTACAACGACGGTAACAAATGTACCACTCTAATGCGGGATGTTGATAGTGGGGGGACGTTATGTACGTACGGGCAAGGGGTATTTGGAAACTCTGCGTATTCTTCTCAGTTTTGCTGTGAACCTCAAACTGCTATAAAAAATAAAGCCTATTAGAAAACACCCTAGAATGAGGAAAATTCTGTCCATGCACTCCTGTGGGTGCTTGAGGAAAAGGCAGGTTCAGAAGTCCCCTGAATCCCAAGTTGGGTGAGGTAGGTACTCACTGCAAGGACCACCCCGACCACATCCATTTACTCGTTCCTCTCCTCTGCTAGGGTGTGAGCCTCCTGAGGACAGGGACTGTTTGATTCAACTTTTCGTCCCCATTTGCCTGGCACAGGGCCTGGCATCTGTTTGGTGCTTAATGCACATGTGCTCAATCAGTGAATCAGAGAGTGTAGGCAGCTAATTAGCTACGAAATTTTATGCAGTATGTCTTTACATGGAAAGATGTGAATGATATATAAATTAGGAAAAGCAAATTGCAGAACTATATAAATCCCATTTTTATAACAACAAAACACTGTAATTGTGCATGTGCAAAAATGCATATTTGTATCTTTCTTATCTACATACAGAAAAAAAACTAAATGTAAAAAGTATCTCTGGGCATTGCTGTTGGAGAAGTAGAGAAAGGGAAACTCCTGTGGTCAGTTTTTGAAAGGTCGTACACGAAACATGTATAAGATGGAAAATTTACCAAGTGAACACATACATAAAAGTGAACATTTTTTTCCTTTCTTCACACCAGCTCACATCCCACTGATAACTGTTTCCTGTAATTTATTGCCAAAAAGTATTTAAAATTTGTTTAACATTTATTTTTCAAGAGTCAGAGCAAGACAGAGCACGAGTGGGGGAGGGGCAGAGAGAGAGAGAGAGAGAGAGAGAGAGAGAGAGAGAGAGAGAGAGAGGACACGGAATCTGAAGCAGGCTCCAGGCTCTGAGCCGTCAGCACAGAGGCCGACATGGGGCTTGAACTCATGAATGGTGAGATCATGACCTGAGTGAATTCAAGTACTTAACTGACTGAGCTACCCAAGCACCCCTATTGCCAAAAAATATTTTAATGCCTATATTCACATCATATATACATTTATTCTTGTAAAAATGTACTTGTTCTTTTGACTCTTGAGGATATAGAACTACTTTATTCTTTTCTCAGGGTCATCCTTAGTCCATTCTATAGGTTTACTGTAATTCAGTTAACTTGACCCCTACTTTTGAACACTGAATGTTTCCAATCTTTTGCTGCTTCCAAACAATGTAGCATTAAATAGGTAAACAGGTACGTACATCTTGCTCAACATTTGCAACTATATATGGGGTAAATTTAAGGCAGAGGGATTAATGGTAAAAGGAGACGGGCATTTGCAGTTCTGATAAATATTGTCCAAGTATCCTCCGGAAAGAATGCACCAATGTACATTTTCACCAACAGTTTATGAAAAGGCTGCCTTTCTCCTCAGTCTTGCAGAAACAGGCACCGCTAAAAATTGGTGTTTGCCAATCAGATCAGTGAAACAACAATCTCATGTCTTTATTCACGGTAGTTTATTTGCATTTGTTTAATTATGAGTGAGGTTGTGCATCTTGTCGTTTGCTTTCTGGAGTATTGCCCCTTTCCCGTGCAGCTTTAGCAACGTTTATATGGTCAAATATATTTTGTTTCTTGATGGCTTCTGGAGTTCATTCTTACTGAAAATGATCTTGCTTATCACAGATCATAAATCCTTCTAACTTCTTTCGTTTTTTATGTTTACATCATTGATCCAGCCAGAATTTATTTTGGAGAGGAGAGGAATGTTTACTTTAACTTTGTAGACATCTGTATTGTTTGAGTTGTCTAAAATGAGCATACGTTTGCTTTGGCAGTTTGAAAATTCCAGCAAAGGAAAAAAAAAAAAAAAAAAAGGAAGAAGAAGAAGAAGATAAAGGGTAAAAACCCCCAGGACAAAGCCTGGAGGTGGAAACATCAGGTAAGAGCTATTTTAATACAGTGACCACCTATTATTTGTCAGGTTCGGTGCTAGGTACTGAAGACATAATAAGCGCCTGGACTGCGGCGTTGACGATGGTAATGGGAAGGAAGGGAAGAATTGATGAAAGTGTTTAGCTCATAGAATGATCACCATGGCAACGGGAGCCTGAATCATCACTATGGAGACAAAGTGCTTGAAATTATGACTAGAGGGATAGTGTGACTCTGTTGGTGAGGATTTTGAAAAAGGTAAACAGGTTGTTAACAGATGTTTCAAAATGACACTGTTTCTCTCGGTGGAGGTTATTGGCTCTTTTTTCCCAGTGTTTTCATTTCAGGGAGGCCAGAGACAAAATAGTTCAAAGACAATATGGATTCAGACAAGCACGAGCCTGACTCAGTCATTGCTAGTCATGAATGCACCAGCCAGGGAACAGCCTTTTAGTCAAAGAACTTACTATCTAATATAACATGTATTACACATAAAGTGTCCTGATGGTTTGGAGATCTGCTTGCCAGGATACCTTTTTTTTTTTTTTTTTTTTTTTTTTGTGGGGGGAGAGTGCTACTCATACACTTTCTTCCCTGCAGCAATCATAAAGATGCCTATCCGACACTTACGGCCCCAAGAGAAACTTACGCATGGTTGGGAGTGGGGCTTTGTTTTAATGGGAAATCTGAGTTGGGCTTGAGGTATACTCCTGTGCCATTTGATTATACCAATATGCGGTCGGCTTCACCGGCTCATCAGTACAGGTTGTTATCAACGTCCAGATAATAACGCCTCCCAGCCCCTCTCTCCCATCCATTCACACAGAACCTCCAGCCCCATGTTCAGGGATGAGAGGGACTTGGGCAGTCCCCAGGGCAGGGGGATTCGTACAAGTGCTAGTCAGCCTTTGACGCCACTGTATTTCTGCCACACTCCTTGCCCCGCCTGTGACCCCTGCTCATGTCACCGCTGTGTCCCGCGATGCCCAGCCACCCTGTCAGCCTAAACAAGGTAGGTCACTGCTCCTGTTTTGCCAGTTCACCCTACACTCTTCCCTGATCCCCATAGCTTAGCCCCAACCAGATTTTCACTTTGGGTGGGTATTTTCTTAAAGTTCAAGGACAACCAAAGGGCAGCGCATGCTGGTTATCAGAGGAGACTACTTTCATCAGAGGAGCCAGGCCCAGGCTCAGTCTCCACCGCGTGACAGAAGCCAATTTACCTCCAACCTCGAATGCCCTCAACATATCTATATTCCTTTGCATAAAGTGATCCTGTAAAATTGGTCTCTGATTTGAGCCGTAGCAAACACCTTGGAACTTGCCTCTTTTAATTCGGTCACAGCAGCATTCACTCCCTCCAGGAATGTTTGAGGTTCCCGGCCCACAGACCTCTGCTCTAACAGGTGCCACAGGCGCTCTGCACCGTAAACCACTCGGGGGGGGGGGGGGGTTAGGAGGAAAACTGTGAGGAACGGTTGCACACTGAAATCACCTGGTTGGGGGAGGGGCGCTTCGAAACATACCGATACCTCGGTTTCATTTTGCAGACGTTCTAATTTAATCAGTCTGGAGTGTGGCTTGGGCATGGAGTTACTGGAAATTTCCTCAGGTGATTCTAACACCAAAGCTGAGAAACTACTTTCATCAAAGTTCTACTGGGGCAAATTAAACACAAATAATTCTGTTAGAGAAAGCAAACTCCAGTCATCTTGGGCCTTACCAGATTTCAGAAATGGAGGGTGGATACCTTTCATGTCTCCCGTAGGTCCCTTGGAGCTCCCCAGAGTAAGCAACTAGAATCAATTCTATTGCCCTGGGCTGTTTGGTTCCTAGGGGTCCCCTCATGACATGGAAACCACCCGACTGGATTGGATAGGAGAGTAATTTGTGTGGATATATTAAGTGCTTGGTAACTGGTTATTAACATTATCATCTGATCAGAAGCTGGCTGTGATGGGCCTTAGGTAGACGGTGCCCTCCTTCCAACTGGCACATAAAGAAAAGGCCGAGGCCCCTGTTACTGGCATCCTACAAAATCCTGTCGTCCCAGCCTCCCAGCAATTCTGTAGGTACTGTGGGGTATGAGGCTGCTTAGCAGTGCCTCATAGCTAGTAATGAAGTGACCTCCCATTACTGTCCATTTGGTATTAGACAGACGTTCCTCAAAGTCACTTGTCATAGAAGCAGCCAAATTTCATGAATCTGGTTTACATGGGCCGTAACCTTCTCCACACACAAATTTAAACAGAGGGTCCCAACAGATCATAATGATGGAGGAGTAGCATGTTTTATTTGCTTGTTTTCGTTTTGTTTTGAAGTCCCAAGCCTCGAGAACCCTACCAGGGAACCTAAGAGTAAAGCCAACAGATACAATGTCACAGAGTTTGTTTCAAATAACACATAGAACAGGCAATAGCCCTACTTCCATGTGGGAGAAACCTGGATGGAACTTGCCTCGTGTTCCTGGACTGGAGTCAACCGTTCAGACATTATTTTCTAGGTTTGGACTCTTCAGGACACGTGGTAACTGGGGGAGGCAATAAACCCAGGCACCAGACATTTTTTTCGCTAAAAATAAAAATAAAAATAGAAAGAAAGAAAAGAATATTCTGCCTAAATCTCCTAACCTGGCTGATGTGCACGGGCTGAGGCCAGGGCAGCGCGTAGAGGAGTCTCTTGTAACACGGATACAGGACGTGCACGAGCTCTGTCCCCACAGTGTGCAGGAATCATGGGATTGCAGGGAGCTGTAATATAATTGTATAAGGCAGACGGTTGAAAGGATGGCGTCGGCTGTAGTGGTTGGAGGGCATCAGGAATTTTCACTGTTCTTCAGCTTGTCTCAGATGAAATCCTTGGGAAGAGGTGGTCTGAAACACCTGTGAGAAATCACCCTGCCGACCCAGTCAAAGGAGGGATGCGGAGACTCGGAGCACAGCAAAGCAAGGCTTTAATCAATGTTCTTGCAAGAGCGGGTGTCTGATGGACAGGCACACTGGGGCAGTCACAGCAGACAATTTATCTCCCAGCACGCAGGTCCCTCCCCTGGTTCCTCATTGGCCGAGACTACAGAGGTTACAGCCTTACCTGGGTGTCGCCTATGCCCATGTAAGGCAAAAAGTAGTCTGTTTGGAACAAATGTACATTCCCTGAGGTGACGCAGAGACTTTCAGTTCCTCCTCCCTCTGCTCGTTGCAAAGCCTGTGAAACAAAGGGGGTGGGGGGGGGAGGAAGAAGAACCAGGAAGCCTGTGAAAATAAGCCTCTGAAACAAAGAGGTTGGGGGGGTGGGCGGGAAGAAGAACCAGGAAGTGAAATGTCTAAGGTTTGGGACTCCATTGTAAGGCGGGGGTGGGGTGGGGGTGTGGGTTCGTACATATTTCCAATAGGTTGTAAACCTATTGTTAATTAGACAGCACAGCTTTTATTTGCTATTTCTGAAAATGAATCATCTCCCTTACTTCCCACAACCTATAATAGAGTGAGCACTAGAACACGGTAGCTAACGTATCTGCTCGGGAGTGGGACTGGCTGGGCTCAACTCCAACTATGCCAAGGATTAGCTGTGTAACTAACTGTAGGCAAGTTTCTCACCCCTCTAAGACCATTTATCTCCCCGTCAAATAAGAGTGGTAAGAATGGTACCCACCTCAGAGAGTTGTGGGGAGGATGAAACAGAGTACTATGGTATTAACAAGGTACTGTACCTGGGGCGACCTGATTGGGCGGAGGCCTGGGGCACGCGTGGTGAAAGAATTCACCCACGGAAGAGCAAAGGAGATAAAAGTTTATCGAATACACCGCGAGGGAGCAGCGGGCAGGATAGCAAAGGAGAGACTGTCTGCCGGGAAGCAGTGGTGGGTGGGGGCTGTAGTTAAAGGGCAGAGTGAGGAGTTATGGGAAAGTTCGCAAGTGTCCCTTTTTTGGTAACTGTGCCTGGTTGTAAGTGGCCTATTGGTCAGTTAGGGCCTACGGAGGTCTGCAGGTGGGTGGCTTAATTCAGCTCAGGTGGTGGCTGTGGGCCCTGCCTTGTTCAAGTTTCCATTGCTCAAGTCTGTTGCCTAAAAGTGGCCCCTACGTGATGTAAATGTAAGGTAGTGTGGTAATAACGGTACCTTCCTCATAGGGTTGTTGTGGAGATTAAACAAAGCATTACGAAAGAAAGCTCGATGCTTTGGCAGACATTAAGTGCTCAGGGGAGTTAACGTTTATTATTATGGTTATCACGGCAAAGGAGATAAGCCCGTGGGCTGGGATCAGTCAGACCTGGGTTCCAGTCTTTACCACTCATTTTATAACCTAGGACAACTTACTTTTCCTGGGCCTCAGTTTCCTCCCCTGTGGCATGCAGATAGCAGCCGTTGGTACCTCCAGTGGGTTACGGTCTGGACTAAAGGAGGGAACGTCTGTAGCTTTGCCTGGCTCCTAGCAGGAGCCAGCTATCTTTACTGATTAGGGTCTGATGAGAAAGGCAGCTCACCGGGGACTTTCTGCTCTCTTTCTCCTTCCAAGCCCAAGCTCTCAGGGTTGGGTGAGCTTTGCAGGCCTTCACCACCCCCACTGCTCTAAGGCCCCTTTGGTCCTCAGCTCCCAGACTGCTCCCAAATATGGCAATTCAATTTCTTCCTGTAGGTAACAACCTTGTCGGGAGTTTGGCAATGCTTTTGAGTCCATCGCTGGCAGAAGCTTTATGGTGGCCTAATGTGCGGTCACTGTCGACCAGTTAAACCTGAACAGTCCAGTGGGCAGCGTCCTTCAAAATTCTGGGAGGGTCTGAGAACACCCACCTTTGGACGTCCGAGGTGTGGGGGTCGGAAGGCTTCAAATCCGTTGGAGGAAAGCGGCCACCTACCAAGGGGCCACCCGAGCCCCGCCAGTGGCCAATCGTAGCTTCCAGAGCGGCGGGGAGAGGGGTGCGGTGCTCCGGACTCGGATGCCTAAGACCCGAAATCCTCGCCGGCAGCCCCGGCGTCCCGGAGGAGGGATTAGCGCACATCACCCCCTTGTGGCCGGCCAGCAGCCACCGGCCAGTCGGTGCGCGCCCGCGCGGTCCCTCCCGCAGGTAGGAAAGACGGGCGGAGCTGCTGCGGGACACCTTGGCCGCGGCGGGGACCAGCTCTGAATCTTTGCCTTGCTTCTCGGAGACAGGTGCTCTGGTGCCGTACCCAGCACTGCCCGGCTCCGCAGAAAGATTCCTCTGCCCAAAGCCACCTACCGGTTCCATCCACGCCTGCGGGAGGCGGGACTTGAAATCCGAGGGGCGTGTGCGCGGCGCTAGGACCCGGAGTTCGCTGAGTCGCCCCCAGGACTTGGGCGACCGCACAGAATGTCCTTCCCGCGGGACCAGGCCCACCGACCTCGCCGCCAGAGCAGGTGGGTTCTTGGGACTTGTTAGAGCCCAGCACGCACGTGCGCCGCTGCTCGCGACACTCAACCTAGGCCAAGGGGACGGGACCGAGGCCAGCGTGTGGGCTGGCCCCGGGCCGAAAGGCCGTTCTGCGCTCGAGGCTACCGAAACCTGCGCAATGTCACTTCCAGTCCAACAGCCGGCTGGTCACCACTGGACCACCACCTCCTCGGGGAGGGGCAGGACCCGCCCGGGCCGGGAGGGGGTTCCTTTTTCTCCACGCAGAAATTATTGGGGGCTGCCCTAGAGCAGCCTTGGCGGGGTACCCTTGGGTGGGGCTGAACGTAGACATCCCAGGTTGGCGATAGCTCCAATTGCCCGAAGGGAGACCGGGCAACCCAAACTGGGTTTGCAAATCCAAGAACCCAAACTGCCTCTTTAGAAAGAAGTGGTGGAAAAGCTGGGACCCAATATTAAAGAACCTACAACTCGGGCTTTCCTTTATCACGTGACCCTCCTGAGTTTTCTTTGGAATAAGGCTTCCGTGAATTAGGCAAGAGGTGGGGGTCATTCTTTGAGGTGTCAGAAAAATTGTAACAGTGTTATCTCCCGTCCACCCATATGCAAAGCAGCCATCTACCTTCAGCAGCCCATCCTGACCCCACAAATAAGTACCTATCAACACAGAGCTCCTTTGAAAACTTAGAGGAAATGGACAAGTATACAGAAAAACACATCAATTAACAAAAAATAATATAAGAAAACATAGGAAACCCAAATAATCAGGGAATGGAATTGGAAATTAAAAAAAGAAATCTAGGGGTGCCTGGATGGCTCAGTCTGCTGAGCTTTGGACTTCAGCTCAGGTCATGATCTCATAGCCTGTGGGTTCGAGCCCCATATCCGGCTGTGTGCTGACAGCTCAGAGCCTGGAGCCTGCTTCGGATTCTGTGTCTCCCTCTCTCTCTCCCGTCCCCTGCTCATGCTCTGTCTTTCTGTCCTTCAACAACAAATAAACATTAAAAAAATTTTAAAAAAAAAAGAAGGAAAACAACGTTCCCCTACCTTCAGACAATATGGTTGCCTACATCGAGCATCTAACATAAACTTTGGATAAACTTACATAAACTATTGGAATTACTAAGTGTAGCAACGTTGCTCTATACACAATCAGCATAATAACAGCTATCACATGCTTTTATTACGTGTCTGCTACTGTGTCAAGGGCTTTCACGTATTTTTACACAGTACAGTTTAATTCTTACAACGACCCTGAGGTAAGTACGAATACTGTGCCCACCTTTAGGTGTGGAAACGGAGGCAGAGTGATTAGGCAATTCCTAGGCTCCTAGAGCTAGAATAGGAACAGCCAGGATTCAAACCTCAGGCGGCCTGGCTCTAAAGCTTGCACTTTGAACCCTATGCAATGTTGCCTTCCTTGCGTTCCGTTACATGAACAAAACAAATTAGATAATATAATAGGGGAACAGATGAAAAAGATGTCTTTACAAAAGCAACACAAAATTTTAAAGAAATGAGGCATAAAGCTAACAAAAGGTATACAAGACCGAGCTCCTTACTTTGGAGGAGATGCTGGTTTCCTCCCAGCAGGCTTAATGCTTCTGACGACGATAGTGAACTTGGGACTTCAGCAGGTGGATCGGACTGCAGCTGTAGCAGCAAAGCACCTCCTGGATTTCAAACAATAAGCACTGGCCAGATCTAAAAATTTACTTATCAAGTTCTTTCCTGAGGCCAGGCTTTTCGGGACAACTGCAGACAGCGGTGTGTTTTTCTGGATCAGCACTTGGGGCTTTCCCTCTTTCCAGACGGTGAGGTGTGGAGTCTAGTCTCCACGCAGCACAGTCTGGATGTCATGTGCAACTCCAGGGCCAGTATGTCCGTTTGGAATCTCCACCTGCCCCAAGTGCCAAAGATCCCTCCAATGCTTGACCTCCATCACTACACAAAAATATTTTTTAGCACCCTGGAGAAGGTCTTACTCACATTCTGAGTAGTGGCCAAAGGTTTCGGCCAAGTTTTCCAAATTTCAGTTTGGCTAGCTGCTTACAGAGGTTTGAAGGGGTTGTTTTCCAACATATGCAGGTTAAGAATTTGTGCTTGAGACAGTTTACAGGATGGCCCCACAAATACCTCTGATATCCTTCATCCCTAATGGGAGCTCTCAGAGCTATCTGCTGTCTCATTACAGTCTGTAGTGTTTTTACTATCATCACAGAACCAAAGGGGTCTTACTGTCAGGCTCTCAGAGTGAGAAACAGCAAAAGAATGAAGAGCTGCTTGTGAGATTCCCTTCAGGGCATAGAAATATCCCAGGGAGATCTTAGGGGCTATGCCCAAGGTTGACCGCCCCTCTGTGTCCTCAGAAGCTAGTCTATGGTCCAGCTCTGGCCCCTATTCTGCCCTTTTAGCTGAATAGTAAGCTCTACTGGGTCTCTATTCTCTTCTGATTGTCCTACCTCTAGCCATCACACCTACAGTCCTCTGCTCTACCTACTGAGCCACAGAAGGGCTCTCTGATTGTCCTAATTCTAAATCTTCTTTTAGTGTTTTACAATACTTGTATTTTTACTCATACTTCCCTAACTGGAGAAATTGTTATAGGGTACTTTTAAAAATAGATTTTCAAAACTAGACTAGGTAATGTTTGTAGAATTATTTACATTTCAAAGGGTTTTTAAAGTTTATTTATTTATTTTGAGAGAGAGAGAATGAGTGGGAGGGGCAGAGAGAGAGAGAGGGAGAGAGAGAATCCCAAGCAGGCTCTGTATCATCAGTGCAGAGGTGGGACTGGATCTCACGAACCTTGAGATCATGACCTGAGCCACAAAATCAAGAGTCGGACGCTTAACCAACTGAGTCACCCAGGTGACTTTTATAATGTATAAGTATTGTACAGTTGACTGGTTCTTAATTTTTATCTATTAAAAAATTTTTTTTAATGTTTATTCATTTTTGAAAGACAGAGAGCACAAGCAGGGGTGGGGCAGAGAAAAGGGGGGACATAGAGTCTGAAGCCGGCTCCAGGCTCCAAGCTGTCAGCGCAGAGCCCAAAGCGGGGCTTGAACCCACGAACCGTGAGATCATGACCTGAGCCGAAGTCAGACGCTTAACCGACTGAGCCACCCAGGTGCCCCAGACTGGTTCTTAATCATTGTCCATCTATATTATAGATCATACTTCTTTATTCTGTCCCCTAAATTCTGAGACTATTCTCAGACTAACTCCAGCAAAAATGCTTTGATCAAGTTAAGTTACAACCATGATAGTATCAAAACACATGTAAAAACAGCATTTACTTTTCAGTATTCTTGGGGTTGCTTAGGTAGCTTTCATCTACTAGAATCCCTAGATTCTAAATTCTTCCATTTCTCAGAGTCCTCAAACTTTAATCTCCGAGAGCTTCTGAGAATGGACATGGGAACCATTGTTAACTTCCTGTAGTACTATTTTGAACTGAACGTTTGTTACCCCGCCCCCTGCCCCCAGATTCATATGTTGAAGCCCTAACTCCCAGTGTGGTTGTGTTTGGGGATGGGGCCTCTAAGGAAGTAATTAAGGTTAAGTGAGGATATAAGGGTAGGACCCTAATCCAATAGGATTAGTGTCCTTACAAGCAGAGACAGAGACACCAGAGATGTGCTCTCTCCCTCCCTACCCACGCACGAGTGTGTGCACGCACGCACACACACACACGAAAGGCCACGTGAAGATACAAAAAGATGATGGTCATCTACAAGCCAGGAACAGAACCCTCACAAGAAACCAAATTTGCTGGCTTCCAGAACTGTGAGAAAATAAATTTCTGTTTAAACCACCTAGTCTATGATATTTTGTTGTAGCAGCCTGAGGAAACTAAGTACCCATAGAGCTTCAGAGGGGTTGAAGCTGGGACCCAAGGATAGAATTGTGTTCCAATGAAACTGTTTAAAATGTAACCCTCTATGTAGTTCATGCATTTAGAAAGATTACTCTGAGAAGGGCTGCAAAGCCTTCACCAGACTGCTAATGAAGTCCATGGCATAAAAAAAGATTAAGAATCTCTTCACCTCCTTTTGGCAGACATAAAATAAATACATGTGGTGTCAGAGTGACCTGCCTCTCTAATTGTTTTTAGCCATAAATTTAACTCAGGCCTAATATAATCTTGTCTATAATCTTTTTTTTTTTTTTTTTTTTTTTACTTAAGTAGGCTTCATGCCCAGTATGGAGCCCAATGCAGGGCTTGAACTTACAACCCTGAGATCAAGACCTGAACTGAAATCGAGAGCTGGACACTTAACCGACTGAGCCACCCAGGTGCCCCACTAGTCTATAACCTTTAACTATATTCAACTCTGTACATCAATATAGATATGGATTAGGAAGAATACTATATAGAATTTTCTAAAGTATTTTGTTCTGACAGACACATATATTGAGTGTGAGCCCCTATGTACCATTGTGTATAACTGTATATAAATGCATAGCCCACATAGTAAGTATTACAAATGATAGTGAATGTTATAATGGTAAATTCAACAGGGCAACTAAAATATTATCAATACTATTTTAAAGCTGAACTGTAAGAGTCCTTCCAGTAAAGCAGAGCTGCTGATGCCTGAAATGGAAGAGCTCACACATTTGCTGGCAGTGCTCTGGGAAGAAGGTTAATAAGCCAATTTTAATGAATGGACTAAGAAAGTCAGTCAACAAGTATTTCTTCTGCGGTAGGCACCAGCCAGTGTAAACAAGGAGTCAGTGGTTTATAAATAGGTCTAAAAATCCTAAATATGGTACCTGGGAGGGAGAATGACAGTAATAACATAATCTCCAGAGCTGAGACATCTCACAACTCCAGCAACATCCAATCCTATTGACAAAAATCCAGTGCTTTTGGAAGAATTCAGCAAGCAGGGGCCAGACTTTCATAGACACCTAAAAAAAATTGGTATGAAAATAAATTTTTTTCAGGGCTTTCCTTTGTATTATATTTGTACACAATTATATTTATATACTCATATATTTATGATTTATATAATTACATGTTGAAAGAAGTCGCATAAAAAGAGGCGATATATAAATAATACTATCAACCTTTGAGAGAGAGAGACAGACAGACAGACAGAGCGTGAGCAGAGGAGGGGCAGAGAGAGAGAGGGAGAATCAGAATCTAAAGCAGGCTCCAGGCGCTGAGCTGTCAGCACAGAGCCCGACGTGGGGCTCGAACTCACAGACCATGAGATCATGACTTGAGCCAAAGTTGGACGCTTAACTGACCAAGCCACCCAGGCGCCCCTCTCTGAAGCTATTTAATAGTTGTCTGCATGTAGCATGCATTGTGTAACTATTGCTATCACTAAAAGAAGATTTAGAATTAGGTTCTTTAAATCACCAAATTACAAGTGGTTTGCATATTTATTTCTATTAAGCACACTGTTTGGTCAGATTTCTGTGTATGTTATATAGTCTAGCACTACAGTTTCAATGGACATTTAACGGAATAATTATACTGAAATTGGTGCTAATAGGTGTATAAAGTGATGAGGGAGAAAGGAGTATTTCACTGAACTAGATGCATCCACTTAGGGTGTTAACAAGGATAGATGTAAAGAGATGAATGTCATATTTTTCTTAGGGGATAAGTAGCGATAGAGGTGAGAAACAGGGACTGTTCCTGGAAGATATACCTAAACATTTCCTTGTGCCCATGTCTGGTGCTGCTGAATTGGCCCTTTGACAGGTACTTACCTATGTTTGGACCTGTTTGCAAGAAATGTAGGTAGCCACCCACGGGTGTCAAACCCAGCAGAGGGAGAGATATGTGTAAAGGGACTGAGTGATATGGTTTGTTATAGAAAGTCAAGTAACCGGAATGCAAGAGCGTTCTAAGGGGTAGTGGGGACAGGCCCGAATGTACGCGGGTTGGACAGATAGGCAGAGTCCAGCTCGTAAGAAAATGCGAATGCCAGTTTAAAGAGCCTGAAATTTGTTCAATACTCAGTGGTATGCACTCGAACTGCAAAAGGTGACTGAGGTCAGCCTCTGTGACCTTCTCAGGGAAAAATCAAGAATAGGAAGAGCCGAAAATCAGGCTAAGCAGAGGCATGCAAGCAATATTTTTAAATAATCAGATACGATAGAAACATATATTAAGGTGACTTAAGGGTCTTCCTCACGTCTGTGTGGAAATCAGTAAACCTTCCTTTTTATAATTACAACAAATTATACCTTGTGACACATAAGTATTGGAACTGCTTGCAAGCACATATACCTGTTGCCCCTTTTGAATATATAATAATTTTCTGTATATAATTTGCATACATAATATATAACAAGCTTCCAAGCAGGTCTTCAGAGCAATTGGGAAGAATGTTTCCTGGGCTCCAGTCCTCAGTAACACCATGAATAAAGCATTTGCTAACCTAATTTGAGGTTGGTTTTCTACTCAGTCTACAGGGGGTAGCCAAGAAAAAGTGGAAGTGGACAGCTACTTTTTAAAAGTCAAAATTTCTCTGGAGTTTTCTAACACAGATAGTAAGACTTTACCTGCCACGTTCATCTTCGTAAATCCAGCCCACAACAGAGTTCCAGATACATAATAGTATTTGCTGAACAAACGAATAAGCTTGAAGGGGCCTCTGTCGGGTAATCACACAAGATTTAAAAGCAATTAGGATTATTTTCAATCTTTGTGAGGCAATTTGACGATACACACCAAGACTCTTATAAATATCCCTACCGTTTAAACCAGTAAGTCTATTCATGGGGCTCTATTCTAAAGTAATAATCCTAAATGAAGACAAGCTTTATGCATTGTGTGTTACAGTAAGGCTTTTAATAGAGAAAAAAATGGAAACAATCAGGCTAACAGTTAGGAAACAAGTTATTGTGTACATTCTTTTTGTGGGGGGTGTTTAACAAGCTGTCATTAAAATTATGATTATAAAGACACTATAATGCCAGAGGATAATATTTATATAATTATGTTAAGTTTAAACCCCCCCCCCCACCAAGATGCACAGTTGAAGATAGACCAAGATTATAAATTATGGGAAGTGTGGCAGGTGGGGGAGAAATGTCTATCAGTTAAGTTTGTCTGGAGGTGGTAAACACTTTTTCTTTCTTTTTTCTCTATCCTTCTGTGTTTATTTTCCTTATTTCTCACGATTACTTCATTTATTCAGCAAATATTTATTGAGAGCCAGGCACTGCTCTAGGAACTGGGGAAAACAGCACCGAATAAAACACAAATCCTTTCCACATGGAATTTACATTTTAGCTGGACGAGGCAGAGAATTAACAAGAACAACCTATTAAGTGGCATATTAAATGATGAGTGCTTGGCGAAAAATAAGGCGAAGAAAGAGAACAAAACTGATACTGCATTTACTTTTTGACCTGAGGAGGAAGAAACTCATCCAGGTGGAAGGACAAAGAGCGGAATTCAGAAATTGCCCACCGGTGCCTGGGTGGCTCAGTGGGTTAAGCATCCGACTTAGGCTCAGGTCATCATCTCTGTGCTGACAGCTCCGGAGCCTAGAGCCTGTTTCAGGTTCTGTGTCTCCCTCTCTCTCTGCCCCACCCCTGCTTGCTCTCTTTCTCTGTCTCTCAGAAATGAATAAACGTTTAAAAAGAATTGAAAATATTGCCCAGCCGGTAACAAACTGAAGGTACTGTGATACAACACCCCGGCAGGTGCCGCAGCTGGCTCCTGTGGCCAAGTGTTGAAGTCGGGTGCGGAAAGGCCGGACCAAATGGGTCACGTGACTCGAGGGGGCGGGAGGAGGAGGACTGAGAAAACAGCGAATTTGCCTCCTCACTTTCTCTTCAGAAAGGCGGGCGGAGCCGAAAACCAAACAAACTTCTGCTGTGCGATTAGGGGCGGGACAGACGGGGGCGGACTGAGCTTCCTGCGCCGAGGCTCTCACCGAATTGGTTTTTCGGTTGTTGGTCACTGTGGCAGAGCGGTCTGCGGTCGGGCTGAGACGTGGGGAGCAATGGCGACCTTTGTGAGCGAGCTGGAGGCGGCCAAGAAGAACTTGAGCGAGGCCCTAGGGGACAACGTGAAACAGTAAGAGCTGTCCTGGCGCAGCCTCCGGGTCTCCGCGCCGCTCCTCCTCAGGCTTCGGGCTGCCGACCCACCCTGGAGACGCCTCCCGCCGCTCCGAGGCCTGTGTCGCCTCGCGTCGCGGGTGGCGGGGCCTCTGGGTTTCTCGGCCGGCTCCGGGTGCGGAACCCGGACTCGCTCAGCTGGACTGGCCGGCCTCCCTGGCTCCCTCGGGACTCGGGCGGGCGCATTCGCCCGGGGCTCTCTGCTCTGGGTGGGGCGGGAGAGGCGCGTTCCACGCCTAAGGGCCTACCGAACGGTTGCAGGCCCCTCTCAGTTCGGTTCGCGTGAGGCCTGCCCCGGGCCGAGTGACCCGGAGCCCGACGCGCCCCGGCTGGAGTGGGCACCGCGCGCGCGGCGGCCGGACCCTGGAGGGCTTCCTGGAGGCGGAAGTTTATTGAGGTCGGGTGATGCGTAGACACTGCGTTTAAGAAAGAGCATTGAGAGTAGTTTCGGAAGGTGGATAGACCCTACGTTTAAGATAAGTCACCGAACATCGCTGCAGTTATAGTGACGATCGCGGTAGTGGACATTAATTGAACACCTTTTAAGCACTCTCAAGGTACCATTTCATCTAAGCCTCACAACAGAGATGTGAGGTAGATACAATTATTATTCCCATTTGATAGATGAGACGACTGAGATCTAGAGAGGTTACGTAACTCTTCAAAAGTCACTAGACCCCTAGTGTCTTGATTCCTGGCTCTGATACCCTACAAGGGGTTCCAAAGGAACAAGCGCCCAGCCAGACCTAGGTTATAGCAGGGGACCGAGTAAACAATCAGAGGTCAGATGCTGAATGGCGGGATGTAAAATCAATAATTCAGCCAAGGCTGAAGCCAGATAATATATTTCTGACACACAAGAACGAGTTGGAAAATTTCAGAACATTAATCATTATTATAATTTTATTTTCCAAAGATATAAGTAGCAAATTTTAAATGTTTAGAATTCTAATGCCTATGTGGTTGCTGCTAGATGACTTCTGTGATATTCCACACATTTGCTTACTCGGTAGATGCTCACTTAAATATCATGTTGCTGGCGGGGCAAGGTTTCTTCTCATCTTTTTCTTTATATTCTTTAGTATGACTAGATTGAAGTTACTTGGATGTCATACGTGATTTTTGTGGAGTTTTTCCTTCTTGTGAAATTTTGGGGTAGTGGAGTTGACATTCTGCTTTTTATCCTAGCAAGATATGCAGAATTCCCATGTAAGACTTCTTGAAACACTCATGGCCTAAACAGAATAACTAAAAACAAAATATAATTCTTAAAGTTTGTTTTATGAACGTCAATAAATCAAATTTCTACAAATGCTAGAATTAAAATTATTGTTTTGGCATAATTATTTAATTTTTTGTGAACATTGATTGACTCCCAAAGATAAAATGTTCTACCTAAAAATATGTTTAAAAAAATTTTTTTTTAATTTTAATTTATTTTTGTGAGAGAGAGAGAGAGCGAGCGAGCGAGTGAACAGGAGAGGGGCAGAGAGAGAGAGGTAGACACAGAATCTGAAACAGGCAGGCTCCAGGCTCTGAGCTGTCAGCACAGAGCCCAATGCAGGGCTCAAACTCTCGAACCATGAGATCATGACCTGAGCTGAAGTCGGACACTTGACTGACTGAGCCACCCAGGCGCCCCTACCTAAAATTATGTTTTAATAGTCATGTTTGCTGTCAGTCTATTTCTTTGCTTATTTAATTAATTGGAAATTATTAGTTACTTTAATAGGCAAAATTAACAGTTTTCACCATTAATTACCACAGTTTGTTACTTTTGTAATACTGACGGCTAAAATTTACATTTTTAAGCACAGTTGACGTTTACTCTGTTACGTCTAGGATGCTCACGAATATCTGAAAGTGAGTGTTTCCGTACTATAATAAATCTGAAAGACCTGGCTTGTGTGTATAATTTACTGATTAGATGTGATGGTGACTTCTATGATCCCACACTTACCACACAGGTTTGCCAGAAATTTGAAGTTAGTATTCCCTATTTGTCCTATAAAGGCCAATGCTGGCTCTCAGATGTCGGTCAAATACAGATGGTAAAGCTAAATTTGACGTATCTGTAGCGTAAATCTCCACTAACAATGTAATCAAAATATGCTTTTGTGCCATGAGTAGTCAGTGGTACAGTGTTGTTTTGCATTTGTTTTTCCATTCTTTCATTGTCTTTTTCTCCTGCTCCTTAAAAAGTGCCTCTTGGTTTAATACTCTGTAATGTTGCCATCCAGTAATTTCTCATATTTCTTCATGAGTAGTATGCTTTGGTTTATATATAACCTGACCATTTAAACATGGTCCTTGGTGGTAGGTAAAACAGAGAAAGTGTATAAGGACCCCAGATAAGCGTTGTGTTCAATTTATCTAGGGACCGAATGTCTCTTATGTTAGGTTGCATGCCCACACCAGCTTCTAGAAAAGACATGGCCTTTGCTAGCTAATTTCCTTTGTATAGTACCCAAGAGAGTGTCTGGTTTAAATAGGTGTTGAATTTTTTGGTGACTTGATCATATGTTCTTTAGTTTACTGCAGGTGTCCCCAGTGCTTGCTAGTCTGACCCACTTAAACTTGTCACCCATCATCCTCACCTTCATAGAGGTTAACTAACTTTGTTTTCAGTTCTGTTGAGGGAAGCAGTCATTTGTCCATGGTTATATGGCAAGTTAACATAGGCACCAGGATTGGGGAGCAGGTCTTCTGAATCTTGGAAGGGGTACGGCTGGAAAGTTTGCCATTAGAGGAGATAGGTAGCATCGTGTTGGTAGAACTTCCTGGTAGAGTCTTGTTTTACTTCTGGAATAAGTTCACCCTCAAAATGTGGATATATTTGCACCTTTCTTATAAAATAGTGGCCCAGGGCTTTTAAATAATGAAGCTGTCTCATGTCACTGCCCTCTTTTGTTGGATAGAATGGGACGGGAAAATACTTTTTTTTTCCTGTGGAGCTTTATTTCATTTCATAATGGTTCCTGCGTCCTTAAAAAAAAAAACAAAAAACCAAAACATTTAAGTGTCCATTGTTGGGAAGTTATTATTGACTAACGAGTGTGTGAATATCAGGTGAAAAGTCATGCCAAGCTCTAAAACTAAACATATTTTGCTATTGAGTGAAATGGGTCTTGGGCAACGTTGACCCCGTTAAAGCTATAGGTTTTCTCCTGGGGGAAAAAAAAATGCGTGTGAACCCAAAGCTTTGCTTGCAGTGATGTGCACACATAGCCAGTTACATACAGAGTTACATACTAAGGTGAATTGAAGCTAATCTGTGTACAGGAGAGGACCTGCGAGGATATAAGGCAGTGAGAGCATCAGACCGTCTTCTTTAGAAATCTTTTTTCTTTTTTTTCCTCTGTTAGGAACTCAAATTAGCATTAGAAAGTAGCTAAGTGTGAATTGAAACTGATTGTAAGACGTGTCCTGAGTAATTTTTAATTGTTTCATGAACAAAGAGCAGCTTCTTTCAGCACTGAATCAAGGGCTGTGGATGTGAAAAGTCATATTTTACTCCTATCTCTAATACTGTTGTTAAGGTATAAAGGGATCAAATCATTGTGTTTTTTCCTGCCAGGTAACTAGTGATTTTTATGATTAGTGGTTGGTTTTCACTTTACAAACCACTAAGTTTCTCATATCCACGGTATTTTCATTGTGGTGAGGTGTTTTAGAAACTCATTACTTCAGCCAGTTAGATTAAAACTTGAGATCATCTGAAAGGAAAGAGGGGCGCCTGGGTGGCGCAGTCGGTTAAGCGTCCGACTTCAGCCAGGTCACGATCTCGCGGTCCGTGAGTTCGAGCCCCGCGTCGGGCTCTGGGCTGATGGCTCAGAGCCTGGAGCCTGTTTCCGATTCTGTGTCTCCCTCTCTCTCTGCCCCTCCCCCATTCATGCTCTGTCTCTCTCTGTCCCAAAAATAAATAAACGTTGAAAAAAAAAATTAAAAAAAAAAAAAATGAAAGGAAAGAGGTTACCAGGATCAGTCTTAATGACCACTTCCCAACCCATAAAACACATATACTTCTTAAAATATAAATCTTTTTTTTTTTTATTGGGGTATGATTGACATATAACATTATATTGGTTTCAGGTATACAACAGTTATTCAATACATGTATATATTGCAAAATGATCACCACAGTAAGTCTAGTTAACATCTGTCACGACATATAAAAATTCTTGTGAGAACTTTTTTATTTATGAGAACTTTTAAGATCTACTCTTAGCAACTTTCAAATATACAATACAGTATTATTAACTGTAGTTAATAATTGGAAAATTAGTGTATTTGAAATTAATATTTAAAAGTTAATACTTTTAATAATAATGCTTTTATTTTTTTTTTAATTTTTTTTTTTTTTTAACGTTTATTTATCTTTGAGACAGAGAGACAGAGCATGAATGGGGGAGGGTCAGAGAGAGAGGGAGACACAGAATCCGAAGCAGGCTCCAGGCTCTGAGCTGTCAGCACAGAGCCCGACGCGGGGCTCGAACTCACGGACCGTGAGATCATGACCTGAGCCGAAGTCAGCCGCTTAACCGACTGAGCCACCCAGGCGCCCCAATAATAATACTTTTAAAATATAAATATTAAATGTAAGATTCTGGAGGATAGGTCTTTTAGAAAGGCAGCAGTGAGGAAGGAAGGGTACAGCTGTGGTTTTGGCTAAAGGACTTGTGAATCCAATTATGTGACAACCTGTCAGTCCCTTTTGGGGAAAAACTTTTCTTCCTTTTTCTTCTGTTGATACTCTTTTTTTTTTTCTTTTTTCTTATTAAGTAGGTTCCACACCCAACGTGGGCCTTGAACGCGCGGCCCTGTGAGATCAAGAGTCACAGGCTCTACGAACTGAGCCAGGCAGGCGCCCCCTTCTGTCAGTATTCTGATTCCTAGGTGTATTAGTTTTCAAGGGCCATGGTAACAAAATACGACAGATGGGGTGGATTAAACAATAGAAATTTGTTTTCTCATAGTTCTGGACGCTGGAAGTCTGACATCAAGGAAGTCTGACAACACCCTTCAGCAGGGTTGTTTTTTCTGAGGCCTCTGCCTTTGGCTTATAGATAGCTACTGTCTGGTCTGTGTGTGTGTGTCACAGTCCTAATGTCTTCTTACTAAGGACACCCATCACATTGGTTTAGGGCCCACCCTAAAGAGGTCATTTTAATTTAATCAACTCTTTAACGTCCTGGGTGCTGGGGGTCAAGGGCTTCAACATATAAATTTGGGGGGAGATGCACAACTCTGCCCATATGGTGGGGAATGCAAAATTTCCTTCCCTGGGTTTTGGAGCAGGTAAGGTAAACTTGGGAAAGAAGCAAAATCCTTGGTTCTTAATACTGCTTCTGTCTCTGCAGATACTGGGCTAACTTAAAGTTGTGGTTCAAGCAGAAGATCAGCAAAGAAGAGTTTGACCTTGAAGCTCATAGACTTCTCACGCAGGATAATGGTAAAATAATTATCTGGGGAGTTATTTTACTATTTTGAAGTTTTCCCAGATTTGCAATAAATTGCAAATAAATAACTGCAATAATAAATTGCAGTGAATTTTGCAGTAAGTCTTTTCACTTAAAAAAATAAAATGGGGTTTTTAATGGTGTGTAAGATTATTTTAATAATATGGATATTTCAAATAAAGTGTAAAGAATGGCAGGGTAGGGGATATCCAGAGTCAAATAATGGTTTCCTTATGTTGTAAATATTTTGTATTTGACTTGTGACAATCTTCCCTTTTTCAGTCCATTCTCACAACGATTTCCTCCTGGCCATTCTTACGCGTTGTCAGATTTTGGTGTCTACCCCAGGTAAGGGAGCGGAAGTATGTCCAGGGATGTCAGTCAACAGAGCCATCAGAGCCCTTGGCTTTAGCTGCCGTTAACAGACACGTCTGTTGTGTGCAAACGACATGTTCTTTGAAGTGCTCACAAGAAAAAATTTATCATGTAGGTGCAGATTGTTTTGTAGAACCTGGGTAAAGCAGGTGATTTCCCTGTGCTTACGTTGACTTTTGGTCTTTACTGTCCACTCAGCTGGATTTTAGATTACTTAAATGACAGACAAGTGAGGAAGTGGGTGGGCAGTCAGGGTGAAGAAACTTGAGGGCAGCTGGTATTAGACGAGGGTTTCCATAGATGCAGGGAAGGTGAGTTAGGGTTAGGTGGAGGGGAAACCACAACATGTGGTGAGAACCTGGGCTTTCAGTTGTATTCTCAAGTAAGATACCAGCACCTGGAAGGTTAGAGCTTCAGCATGTTGGGGAGGTAGGTAGAAGCTAAATCTGTCACTTCAACCTAATTAGGTATAGGTAGAAACAATGACCCCCTTTATCCCAAATTGTTTGGAGTTTAAGTGGTACAAGGTACTTCTTTCATCCATCTTATTTTAATCAAGTAGTCAAAAATAAATGATTAAATACATTAAACAATTTGCCTCACAATAAAACTTATCCTGAACTGTTGTTAAAAACTTAGATTTGTAGGTACCGCCTACTGTAGATTAAGTTGAATTTTTTGTTGTTGTTTTTAAAGGGCCTGTGGTGATTGTGTTGATCATTGATTAAAAATCTTTCTTTGTTTTCTTTCTTTCCTTTTCTTTCTTTCTTTCTTTCTTTCTTTCTTTCTTTCTTTCTTTCTTTCTTTCCTTCCTTCCTTCCTTCCTTCCTTCCTTCCTTCTTTCTTTCTTTCTTTCTTTCTTTCTTTCTTTCTTTCTTTCTTTCTTTTAAATTCAAGTTAGTTAGCATACAGTGTAGTCTTGGCTTCAGGAGTAGAACCCAGTGATTAATCTCTTAACATATGACACCCAGTGCTCATCCCAAAAAGTGCCCTCCTTAATGCCCATCCCCCCACCTAACCCATCCCCCCACCCACCTCCCCTCCAGCAAACCTCAGTTTGTTCTCTGTATTTAAAATATATTTTCTCTGTATTTATGGTTTGCCTCCCTCTCTGTTTTGCTTTTTCTTTCATTTTGTTTTCTCTGAAGTTGGTTTGCTAATCTATAAAGAGGCTAATACCTACCCTGAAGAGTTGCTGTGAGGATTAAAAAGAATGCAAAGTGTCTGTTACACAGCGGTCACTCGATCAATAATACTATTAAAAATCATCTTTCCCACCTAGCTTAGGAAAACAGAAAACCCACCCGCAAGTACTAAGAACTACATTTCTATATTTTACTTTTAATACAAATCATCTCTTTGTTGCCAGCAACTGTTAATTTCATTTTGAGGAAATACATTTTGGGGGTTTGATAGAGAAATAACCCAGCCAGTGGATGGAAGTGTTGGATCCACCCCTAAACCTGTCCGCCGCTGGAAAGCTGTCCTGGTTGTCAGTCAGGCCTGACTCACCAAGCTTTGCTTCCTTGCCTGGAGTGTGTTGGCCACACATCGGTGGCATCACCTAGCATCCGGGCCATCCAGCAGCGGTGGGTTTCTTTGGGAATCTTCTAAGATTGGCTGACCTCATCAGTGAGACCTGGATGTACCAGAGACATTTAAAGCGGTGGAGAGAAGAGCTTGACTTCCCTAACAGGTTGTTTTTTTTGTTTTTTTTTTTGTTTTTTTGTAATTCCAGTGTAGTTAACATACAGAGTTTAGTTTCAGGGGTACAATATAGCGATTCAGCAATTCTCTACATGACTCAGTGCTCATCATGGTAAGTGTCCAAACAGCCCTTTTTTAACTGATGAACTTGGAGTATTTTTTTTTTTTCAAAGCTTTAAAAACTCATTCTTCAAAAAAACATCAAAACGGAAATAATGTTTTTGCTAAGATGATGTTTTTTTTTTTTTCATATAAAAATTTTGGGGTGTAGTTTTTTCAAGTGTACTGTAATGAGCTTGAATTGCTTTGATTGTTTTTCTTTAATACTATATATAAATGTGCTCATGGTTAGAAATAATACAGAAGGTCTTATAATGAAAAGCTTCTTCCCACTTCTAGACTTTTCTCAAAGACAACTACTTTGTTTTTTGTTCTTCTGGTAGGACTTTGATAGCTCCTCATTGGAGCTTAAATCTCTTTCTGGGTTTACTGGTTTTAGACATCTGGCTTATGCTTTATGAGATTTCCTCAGTTCTTTCAGCCTTTCTGCCCAATGCATTCTTTAATTCAGCAATTTTTATAATACCTTCTTTTTGTTTTATGGACACACGTCTTTTCAGACTTCTCTGAATATACCAGTTAGAAAGTATTTTTGAAGTCCATGTTGCTTGAATTATTTAAAAAAAAATTTGTTTTAATGTTTATTTATTTTTGAGAGAGACAGAGACAGAACACGAGTAGGTGAGGGGCAGAGAGAGGGGAGACACAGAATCCGAAGCAGGCTCCAGGCTCCGAGCTGTCAGCACAGAGTGCGATGCAGGGCTCGAACTCACAAGCTGTGAGATCATGACCTGAGCCGAAGTCGGACGCTCAACCGACTGAGCCACCTAGGTGCCCCTGAATTATTTAATCTAGGACTTCTATTTTCTGTTTGTTTATCTGGGTCTTTCTTATTCTGTTATAGATTGTCATCAAATGTCGGGTGATTCACATTTAAGAATGAAGTATACAGTTGTGTGGGGGTTTTGCTGTAGAGTGAGCTGACAGGAGGCCAGCTAAACTGGGGCTCCTCATGCCAGCATGCAGAGAGCTGTGCTCTAGGGTGTCAACATCCATATCAACCACCTTAGTAAATCCCAGAAATTTGGTCCAGTTTAACTAGAGGAGAGTTCTCCACTCTCTTGTCCTCCATACCCCCCAACAGCATCCCCCTGCCATTGTAAATACTGTGCTATGTATGAGAGAGAGCAGGGCTGGCTCCGGGGCCTGTGAACTGCCTGTGAACTCAGAAGGGCCCCACGCTTGGCTTAGTGCTCAACTGTGGTTGCCTTGAAATTCTAAATGTTTGAATAACGGACCCTGCATTTTTGTTTTGTGCTGAGCCCACTGCTAGTGGTGAGGGGGAAGGGGTTTGTGTAGACGACTTTCGAATGTAGACCTCCCATTGATCTTGTTTTTGGCTTCACTGACCCCTCCCTGGTTTCCACTGTACTCACCTTCTCCAAATCCAGATTCTTTGTGGATTTCTGCTCTGCAGGTTAACTTGTTTCCACCTCATTTCCAAACCTTGCCTAGCCTAGGTTATGGCTTCTGTGTGTCTCCATGTGAGTGAACACCTTTTTAGCCCATTGTTGAAATTTGTTGACATCTCATCTTGTTTCAATTTCCTTTCTATCTCAGTTGCGGATGTGTGCTGTTTACTTTCTGCTATTACCTTTTTTTAGTAGGGTCTAGAAATAGAGGTGAGATACATTCATGTGCTCAGTTCACCATCTTGAACTAGAAAATTTTGTCCTACTTTGGTAATACTACTTATAATGCTACTAATAAAGCAAACAAAACACCCAATAAACATTAATTTAAAATATGAAAAACAAATTTGCCTTCCTAAAGGAATAATTTTGGTTACAGCTAGAAAAAAATGTGATTTGAGAGAATTCATAATTTTGCTTGGAGAAATAGAGAAGATCTGAATTTAAGCATTGATTATTTTCATTACTTGAGCATTCCATACTTTTTTAGCCTATAATGAAACCAAACACAACAGTTGACAACTGTCTCTGTTTTCTCTTATGGTTATTTTTCTGTCTTACAGAGGGTGCTGGATCTTTACCCTGGACGGGGGGTTCTGCAGCTAAACCTGGAAAACCAAAGGGAAAGAAAAAGCTTTCTTCTGTTCGTCAGAAATTTGACGTAGGTTGTTCTCCAGCAGATCTTGGTAACAACTGATTTAAGTGCTGGTGTGATGGAACAGGCTTTAGTTTTTAAATAAATCTTAAAATACTGGTAGTAGAGTTGAAAAAAAGGAGGGCATGATTTGGGGAAGAAAGGTGTTATTATATTTGAGGTTGACAAGAGTTTCAAAGAGTGTGAGTCCCAGGTGTCTGAATTTTTATAATTCTAGTTTGTTACTGCATAAATATTAATATGTTTTCATTAGAACCTAACGATTTTTTAATGACTCAAAAAGTATGCCTGTATTATTTCTCCTCTTAAATCTTTTTCGGGAATGTTTCTTACATTGAAGACTTCTGTTCCACAGCTCCAGGAGGCCTGTAGGTCTTTGGCAGGATCCTGGCGATGCCCAGCTAGGCCCTGAGCCTTTCGGAATCAGCAGAGAAGTCATGAAGGCATTTGGCTATAAAATTTGCAAACATTTTAGGATAAATTGTTTTTTCCTTTTGTATTTGGGGAACAATTTCCCAAAAGTCTTCCTTTTATAGGTTTGACTGGGTGTTGATAGCTTTATTGATTAACATCAACAAACATTCATTTGTACCTTTGCTCTGTGTTTTCTATCGATACTATTCAATATGGAGGGCATCGGTACCTCTAGAGAGGCATACCTTAGTTTAGAAAGGGATATTTGATAAAAAATACAGTTTTATACTTGGACAATGGAGAAAACAACCAATGTTTCTTTTATAATACAAACTTCAAACAGGGACAAGCCATTTTCGCTATTAAATCTTATATGTTGAGCTTAAGCAGGAGCTACCACTGATGATGGAGAATACAGATGGGCTGTCAGAGTCTACCAGAGGAGGCAGAGGTTTTAGGAGTGGAAAAAGTTTGAGAAAAACTATTTTAAATAATTCGAATGACTATGTCTTAGCAAGATTCTGTGTTGAGAATTGTAAGTAGAAGATGATAGCAAGATAGTTTATACTATCTGGCATTCTCTTGGAATGTCTGTTATTAGGTCTGTTATGTTGGTTAGCTACGCTTATTTTTAGAGCTTAAACTAAGTATTACTATATATTTCTACTTTCAGAACCCGCTTACTTACAAGTATACTGAGAATGCTCTGAGTTGTTTGAAAATAGTTTTATATCTTCTCCTTTCCCCTAATTGTTATTTTTAGCACAGAGCCGTATATTCTGTGATCACCAAGGTATCAGTTGAATAGAATAAACTGCTGGGCATACTACCATTATTCCCCTTAATTCATGTCTTCATTATTGCTATGTAATGGGTGTGAATCTGTGATTATTTGTGCATGAGTGACTTCTTTTTTTTTAAATCCTGTAGTATTGTTTTGGTGGCATTAATTTGTGGGAGCCCAAGTCCAATATATCGTGTCTTCTTACTTGCCACTGTGATGAATCATTTTGAAAAGTTTTCTTGCCCATAGCATAGATTCCAGCCTCAAAATCCCCTCTCGGGAGCCCAGCAGTTTGTGGCAAAGGATCCCCAAGATGATGATGAGTTGAAACTTTGTTCCCACACAATGATGCTTCCCACCCGGGGTCAGCTTGAAGGGAGAATGATTGTGACAGCTTACGAGCACGGGTTGGACAACGTCACGGAGGAGGCCGTCTCAGCTGTTGTCTACGCGGTGGAGGTTGGTTTGCTGGTGGCAGAAACAGTTTTGCAGGTTGAATGTAACGAGCTTGTGTGTGTTGTTGAAAGTTGGTACTGCAAGAAAAGAATCAAAATGTTACCGATGTCAGAATTGTCGTCATTGAAATTGTTTTCTTTTTTTTCCCTCTTTTTCTTTTTTTCGCTCTTTTTTTTTTTTTTTTTTTTCAAGTAGGCTTCATGCCCACGTGGAGCCCAATGCAGGGCTTGAACTCATGATCCTGAGATCAAGACCTGAGCTGAGATCAAGAGTCGGACCCTTAACCGACTGAATCACCCAGGCACCCCGGAATTGTGTTCTTTTGAGGGGAGAAACACCTCATAGTCCATGCAGTTGCCTTCAGTTAGCAGACTAAGCTTTTCAGAGAGGCTACTTATGGCCTACCACTTTGGCGTGTTTTGGTGTTTAATTTGTTAACACCGGCACAGTTTTTAAGGAAAAAAATTGAGATTGAGAATCCTAACGATGAAAATCACTGTCTTTTGTTGTGTCCCAGCATTTAAGGAGCATTAGACTTGGTGTCTAAACAGTAGGATCCTTCTCTCAGCCCACTCATTTATCCATTCACTTTATTCATTTAGTTATTTGCCAAAATACGCATTGGGTTCTATAGTGCACGGATATGTCGGGTAATACTGGGTAATCCTTTCAGTACTTGGGGCCTCCCGTTTCCTCACATGTACCTCAAAGATTATAATCGCTATCTCATGAAGTTACACACATTTAATAAATTCAGTGTGTGGAAATTACAAATTGTATCATGAAGGCCTGGATACGAGATTATCTTACTGGTATAGTTGAAACAGGTGATCCTGCCTCACCTGTTATTAATGGCAGGCTGGGATCAGCTCTTTTTATTTTCACAGGCACTTTCTATCCCTTATGTACTCGGCTCTCGTAAAGAAGTATCGAATACCTAATTTTTGGCTTATTTCCTATATATCTATTGTGTATGTGACTTTTGAGAGAGCCATGGTTCCTTTATGGCAGGATTCTAGTAGATTGGGCATTGTAGCCAATAAATCTGACATCTTGGAACTTTTTGTCCTATTTTAAACCAGGTTTCAGGGTAGTTTGCCTCCTTTTAGAAATTTTATGTATTTATTTTTGTACTTTTATTTAAAACCGTCTGAAAATCTCTTTTGAGAGAGGAGTCAATTTAGAAGCCATAAATAACTTTAATACATTTCATGTAGAGCAAGCACCTATTAAATAGAACCAAATAAAAACAACGCATCTCTCTCTTTCCCGTACCTTCCTGCTCTGATGTGGTTCTGTGGCCTTTTGGTGAACTTTGGTTCCACCACAGGCTAGCCTGTCTCATGTCTCCATCCGCTAAATGCTAGGAAACATTTTTTGGTCAATGGAAGTTTTATGATTTGCTCTTAAACAGGCGTTCATGTTCTTTTTCTTTTCTTTGTTTTTACAGAATCACCTTAAAGATATATTGACATCAGTTGTGTCGAGAAGGAAAGCTTATCGGTTACGTGATGGTCATTTTAAATATGCCTTTGGTAGTAACGTAACCCCACAGCCATACCTGAAGAATAGCGTAGTAGCTTACAACAGCTTAATAGAAAGGTACATGAAGTTTCTTGTGGTTTTGCATCCATCCTTTCTAGCTGGTACACTACTATTATGTGTTAGACCACTGTTAAATAATTGTGTTTCTGTCAGTCTAAGGTACCTTTGAGAGCAGTGCAGTTTTATTTTAAGTTGCATCCTTGCACGATAACTAGTGAATTAGTTTGGTATCGCTTGTCACAAGTGAGGGCGCAGAGTTTGGCTGCCGCATGTGGTTATGCAAGCGCCCCGGGCCCACTTTCTCAGGTGGATTGGAGCGGTTCCCCGAGGTGAGGAGTTCTGAGGGCTCATGAGGGGCAGCACCTGCTTGGTCGTGGAGGCGGGCTTTCAGTCAGAAGCACGGCCTATGATTGTTGGGTCAGGGTTGGGTATCTTGATGGCGGGAGGAGGGGTGGGAGGTGTTCCTCCAGGTTCTGTAGCTCTACCTTGAGAGAGTGGCCTGTGTTGGGTGTCATCATGTTGTTCTTGGCATGCTGGTGTGCAGCCTGGTCCCTGCCCCCGTCTCTGGGCTTCCTCCGTCCACGTTCCACGGAGGGTCTCCCAGGACTTCTAATGTCCTCAGTCTTCGCTTTACGAGATGACCTGGATTACCTTCCTTTTCATCCATGTGTTGTCTGTTTTCAGCCCTCTACTTCCTTTCTGCCTTCCCTGCAAATAATGTAGTCCAAATTTTAAGCCTTTGGGAAAGAAAAAGCAGTGATGTAATGTTCTTTGTGGTAACTGAAGTGACTGGGTTTCTTTGAGCGCTCGTTAGCTGGTTGGTGAGGGAGATGACAGGGAGGTACAAGTTCAGAGAGAAAAGTGTGACCCGGAACCTGGTGGGAGGGATGATAGTGAAGAACTAACAAGAAAGGAAGGGAGGAGGTGTGGTAGGAAAGAGTGTAGGGTGGGAAAACCAAGAAGAGAGTTGGACACGGCCAAGAGTGTTGACACCACATGGAAAGGGGTTGTACCAGTGCCTACTTCATGGCTGAAAACCTTGAGGTGGCTCACAAGGCTCATTTTGTTTTTTTGTTTTTTTTTTTTTTTTTAAATTTTTTTTTTTCAACGTTTATTTATTTTTGGGACAGAGAGAGACAGAGCATGAACGGGGGAGGGGCAGAGAGAGAGAGAGACACAGAATCGGAAACAGGCTCCAGGCTCTGAGCCATCAGCCCAGAGCCCGACGCGGGGCTCGAACTCACGGACCGCGAGATCGTGACCTGGCTGAAGTCGGACGCTTAACGGACTGCGCCACCCAGGCGCCCCACACAAGGCTCATTTTGAAGAGCATCCTCTTTTTTTTTTTTTTTTTAAGTTTATTTATTTATTTTGAGAGAGGGCGAGGGAGAGCGTGAGCAGGGAAGCGGGCAGAGAGAGGGAGCAAGAGGGAGAGAGACAGAATCCCAAGCAGGCTCCACACTGACAGCGCAGAGCCTTGGCACGGGGGCTCGAACTCCCAAACCATGAGATCGTGACCTGAGCCGAAACCAAGAGTCGGATGCTTAACCGACTGAGCCACCCAGGCGTCCCGAAGAGCGCCATCTTAAATTAGGTTCACTATTTATATTTAGATCGTCAAATGTGAAGATTTCTATTCTCAGTCTCATTCAGGCATGTCTGTGTGGGAGTATTTGTTCTCATTTGTAAGTCCTCCTTTTCTAGAAGAAAAACCCAACCGACAAAGTGGGTGAATGCTGAGAGCAGCGTCTGTGACCCTGCCAGGCCTCCCGAGCTTGCCCCCTCGCCGCTGGCCTGCCCCTGGAGGGCGACTGGCTCCCTGTCACTGCTTGTTTGCCCAACAGGGCCGCCTTTGTCCGGTGCTCACCCCCACGCTTCTACCCGCCTGTGCGTTCGTCTGAGCTGCCTCCTCACTGTTGTTTTACCTTCTGGGTGTTCTTCGAAACTGTATAGGTCATCTCCTACTGTATCGGGACACACCAATTATGCCCGACTTCCCCGCTGATACTGTATCTGGGTCCTGTTTTGGGAAACTGGCAAGATTTGGATTTTCTTCATCCTCCGTTTTTGCCTGTTGCTTATTCTGCGCTGTGTCTTCTTGCGTGTAATTTTTCAATCCTGTTGTCTCCAGTTACATGTGTCTTCCTCTCCCAAGTCAGTTTTTCAATTTCATTCTCCTTTAGTTAAGGTCTTTTTTCTCCCCCGCTCCCGACTAGAAGCATTTGAAGGGCAGGAAACAATTTTGGCCCAGCATCCTGAGCTTAATAAATATTTCAACATTGTGGGGAGAGGAGTGTAAATTTAGTTGCTCTACATTTTGTTTCCAGCCTGCCAGATGGGCTGCCTTTAAAAATTAAAATTACAGGCCACTCATGTAATATACTAGTTAAAAAGTAATTTCTAATTGGGTTTTTAATTATTTTTAAGATATTTTTGCGAGATGTATTAAAAGCCCATTCCTATTTTCGTTATCCGCTTGTCTCGTTCATAGTTATTGGGAATGTTTTGAAAATACCTTGTTTTCAGTCCTCCAGCCTTTTCTGCTCCTTGTGCGGGTCATAACCCGGCCTCTCACCCGCCCCCTGATGACGCCGAGCAGCAGGCCGCCCTCCTGCTGGCATGCTCTGGGGACACTCTGCCTGCCGCTTTGCCTCCAGTCAACATGTATGACCTTTTTGAAGCTTTGCAGGTAAAACTCTTGGCTCCTTAAGGTTTACCTAGATTTATGGATAGGTTCAGAGTTTCTTTAAGTTTGCAAAGATACAAAGATATTCAGTAGCTTTTCCTCTTCTTGGCTTTTTGGTTTTCAGTTTTTATTGTTTGTTATTTATCTTTTTTAAGTCACTTTACTTATTTTGAGAGAGAGAGAGAGAGAGAGAGAGAGAGAGACATTGTACATGAGAGCAAGTGTGGGAGTTGGGGGAGAGAGAGATGCCCAAGCCCCAACGTGGGGCTCAGACCCGCAGAACTGTGAGATCGTGACCTGAGCCGAAATCGAGAGCCGGACGCTTAACCCACTGAGCCACCCAGGTGCCCCTGTTGTTTGTTATTCAAGCCATTAGTACTACCCTCATTTTTCAAATCCGGGGCCCACACCTCCTTCCTAACTTCCCTCTCTCCCAGCCCCCACTTGCCCAGTGAAAAAGAAAAGGGGAAAAAAGAAATCCTCTTGTTCCCGCTCCTATTTCAGAAGCTTGTCATTTCTTTGTTTTCTTGTTTCTAGTTGGAGCTTCATTAGGCTCTGGCTTGTAGCTTAGAGGTTGGCGTGTGAGTGTTTCGTTGATGTAAACCTTACTTTTTATAAATTTTTTTTTTTTTTTCAGTTTTTATTTATTTTTGGGACAGAGAGAGACAGAGCATGAACGGGGGAGGGGCAGAGAGAGAGGGAGACACAGAATCGGAAACAGGCTCCAGGCTCCGAGCCATCAGCCCAGAGCCTGACGCGGGGCTCGAACTCACGGACCGCGAGATCGTGACCTGGCTGAAGTCGGACGCTTAACCGACTGTGCCACCCAGGCGCCCCTAAACCTTACTTTTTAATTGTGCGTGTCGGGAAGAGGGATATACCGAAGCGTAACGGGAGGCACGCTACTGTTTTAATCGCAGGTACACAGGGAAGTCATTCCTACACACACCGTATACGCTCTCAACATTGAAAGGATCATCACGAAACTCTGGCATCCAAATCACGAAGAGCTGCAACAAGACAAAGTCCACCGCCAGCGCCTCGCAGCCAAGGAGGGGCTTTCGCTCTGCTGAACTCGGGTGACTTGAGGGTAGGGGGGCCTCAGCAAATTCATTGGTTATTGAGAATTGAATGTTTTGGGGGGTCCACATTTCAAGACTGAAGTGTGTGGTGTAAATATAGCCTTTCCTGTGGAAATGTGGCACTGAGTACCTTTTGCGTTGCTACTGTGAAGCCGTTCATACAAATCTGACTTTGATAATGACCCATATCTCTGTATGTCTGTATGTGTTCCCAGTTATGGGAGTGAGCACTGAGAAAAAGTCTGTGCCGGGAATGATGTTTTTAGGCATCCGAGGCTTAGTATCCTTGGGTCTGCATGTGAGGTAGATGACATCCTAGAACAAAGAAGCCGTTATAATTTAGTCCCCGTGATCAGCAGGACATCTGTGTGTTCAGTGACAGCATATACTCTGTATCTGGCAAGCCTAAAATTTCTGCCTTTCTCCTGAAGAACTGTGCTCTCGCATTTTGGTTGAAATAACCTACACAGTGTTAAAAATCATATACCTCCTTTAGTGACCGGTTTAATTTTTTAACAGATTTGGGTAGCTCCCTAAAAATTCATTACAACTCCGTAGAAAATAGGACTTAGAAATGCTGTGCTGTTAGACAAGATAAAGTCCTTTCTTTGCATTGAAAGCCAAAATAAAAACTCTGGAATGTAATTGACCTTATAAAGTTTCTTCTCAGAACTTAAGTTTCTTTTACAGTTAATACGCCCAAAGACTTTTATTGGTAGTTTCACCTGTTGATTACTCCTATAGAATATATTTTAAGAAGCCCACGTAAACATACTGGATTTATACTTAGAAACTCCCTAATTCCTATGAAGTATCTGTTCCTCTCCTTTCAGATGATAAAGTGAACATAATTTACATCTGGCAGTGTTACTAATAATAAAGTTTGTTTTTTTAGAGGTGATGCTTTTTACTAAAGAGAAGGTGTTGGTGACTATATTAGAATGTACAGATGGGTTGTGTAGGCCTAAGTAATATATGTATAGATATGTATACATGGTTCAATATTTGGATCTATTTGGTTTTGTACTTTAAATGTGACAAATAAACCTTTTGGGAGAAAACTTCCCTTTCCTGTGTTTACTAAAGTAAACGTATAAGGAATACTGCCTTCCATTGAGGTATGAAAAGCCCTGCTTTAGGAGATCTTAGCAGATTTTTAGAGGGATGTACTAGATGAGAAAGATTAAAAAACAGGTTCCCACTTAGGTATGTCATTGCTTGCTTTTCTTTCTTTCTTTTTTTTTTTTTTAAGGTTTGAGAGAGAGCAGGAGCAGGGGAGGGGCAGAGAGAGAATCCTAAGCAGGCTCTGTACTGGCAGCACAGAGCCCGACACGGGGCTTGAACCCACAAACCTTGAGATCATGTCATTTCTTTCCTTTTGGAATGTGTAGACAAAAAGAAAAAAAATAAATAGCTTAGTTTCAGTTCTTGGCACAAGTCTGAAAAGTCCTTTTTTTTTTTTTTTTTTTTTAAATTTTTTTTTTTTTCAACGTTTATTTATTTTTGGGACAGAGAGAGACAGAGCATGAACGGGGGAGGGGCAGAGAGAGAGGGAGACACAGAATCGGAAACAGGCTCCAGGCTCTGAGCCATCAGCCCAGAGCCCGACGCGGGGCTCGAACTCACGGACCGCGAGATCGTGACCTGGCTGAAGTCGGACGCTTAACCGACTGCGCCACCCAGGCGCCCCTGAAAAGTCCTTTTTTAGATAATTTTCAGGTTTAGAAGAATTTGGACTGATACCTAGCTGAATGTAGCGGTTTTGTTTTGAGCCATCCATATGCCGGGAACTTAATGCGAAGTATGTGTTAAATTTCATGGAGTCCTTACGTGGAGAGGCAGCTGGGAGGCTCAGCCCCGTCCTGCCGCCCATCGCAATGGCGGCGTCCATGGGCGGCCCTGGCTTTCACCTCTACAGTCACCTACTCTGGTGGGACCACAGGATGCCAGAGGACTCCCTTTGCCTCGTGTTTCCGGCCTACGTGAAAATCTGCTTTCTGTGCCAGTTTTCCTTAAGAATCACTTTGTAAAGTGGAAAGATGGGGTTGAAGGTAGAGGGATACTTAGGATTTGAAAGATTTGAACACCTCTGTCCCGCCAAAGGCTAGCTTCCACTCCAGCAGTGTTGCCAACTGTGGGATCCTGAGTGAAATTGTGACTGCTTATTCCCAAGCATTTAGAAAAATAACTGTCAATGAGGAAAACGCTGTTAGAAACCAGATAATTTCAGGGGCACCTGGGTGGCTCAGGTGGTTAAGCGACCGACTTCAGCTCAGGTCATGATCTTGCAGTTTGTGAGTTTGAGCCCCGCGTCGGGCTCTGGGCTGACAGCTCGGAGCCTGGAGCCTGCTTAGGATTCTGTGTCTCCCTCTCTCTCTGCCCCTCTCCTCATGCTCTGTGTCTCTCTGTCTCTCAATAATAAATGTTGAAAAAAAAATTTTTTAAAAGAAACCAGATAATTTCAGACTTAGAATAAAGCTTATTTTTCCTGCAGGAGTTTCAGTAATTGTCTTTCATATATAGGTGTTATCACTGCAAAACCAAGTTTCATAATGCCCACCTTACTTTCTACCCAGAGTGCTGGCTTAGCACACATTCTTATAACCTTGAACATCCTCTGCTGTGACCAAGCACACGTTCCTCGGCATGCACCCCCCAACACCCCACCATTGCCTGAGGTTCCCAATTGGACCTCACAAACTTCTAAAGGATTACTCTTTGACCATTAGATAAATGCTTGTGTTCCCTCACATTTTTTGGCTCCTGCCAAAATGCCTCCAGGATGTAGAGTAAGGGTAAGGAAGCTTGGTTTTAGGGGTCAGACTTAAATGCTGTGGCCAACAGATTGGGTCAGCACTTGATTCTGATGGCTTAAAAAAGGAAAAAAGTCTGGAGACTTCTTAGAGAGTAGACCACTACTCATTTAATTGAATCTATGGGCATGGTAGATTCCCAGGAGTAATTTAACTAAAAGCACACCAGGAAAGGGCAGGTAGGTTCTTCATGCTTTCATTTTTAAAGAAATGTGTGAAAACTAAGTTTTCTGATCTGCTCCTCAACTTGCTAGCATGTCTTCACCCATTTAAGATCAATATCCCTTTATGGATTTCCTTCACGGGATTTGGTAGTGTACCATCCCCGAGAACATCTGAAACATGACTGAATGAGGAAAAAAGCTATTTATGCCAGGCCTCCCCCCAACTCCCCACCCCTGGACTTTTGAGTTTAAAACCACATGTTACCATTTTTCTTCCCTGTCTTCAGACACCAACATTTATATTGCCATCCCATCCACGAACGGACACTTTTTTGATTCAAGGATATTCCATACGTACACCCCAGACCTGAGAATATAGCATAAAAGATAGCTTGAAGTGTGACCTTTCACAATGCTAGAGGTAAATAATAAATAAAAGCACCATAGCCTATTGTCTTTATTATCAAAGTTTATTGTTGGGGTCAATTTTCTATCTACCGGGGAGTACAACTATGTCTCAATATGTGCTATAGTAATTCTAGGGTAATAGCCTTTCTGCAAAATAGTTGTACTGGGACTCTGTTAAGCATAGATCATAATTAAGTCAGTGGAAGAATGAGCCCAGAAAAACCCTGACAGTAGAGCCATTACTCTAGGAAAGTTCCAGTGCTATGCAACCTGTAAGGCATCATCTATCAGCTGACGATGAGACTCAAGAAGATGTCGGTGGAATGAAATAGGAGTTGAACCCATTTTCTACTCTTCTCTGCAAGAAAACTATGGCTCCAATGCAAGAACCCAAAATTAGATCTTATAAAATCATTTAGGCTCCCAAAGCAAGTAAAACAGGACATAAAAGAGGAAAGGGCCAGGGACCAGGGTAGTGGAGGATAAATTAAGTGGAAGCGGAGGGAATGGAAACTTCTGGAATGGAAAATAGCTGTATTTAGATGCCATTTGAGACAGCAAATAATACAGTACAGGTGGAAGCAAATGGGGAACAATTCCAATATTCAAAGTTGTTCAGATCTACCAGAAAGTAAGTGAAGTTTCCTACCTTGGAGGAAAACTGGTTTTAAACAAATGACAAAGGTGAGTCACTAATAGGAAAATGAGTACCTGAGTAGAAACAGGTGTTTCAGGATGCCAAGAACAGCATAGTATATAAAGGAGCAGAGTCTACCAGAAGGAAAAGTGGTTATGGTAGCCTGTTATTCAGACCACACGTTGGAATGACATTTCTGGCAATGGCTTTGTCCAGGAGGTCCCGGCATATTTTTTTGTAGCATAGATAGCTCGGAATGTTTTCGTGACACTCAACTTAGGTGGGAATGCAAATTACTAGAATGTAAAAATTCAAAGACCTCCCCCATCTATTCCCGCAGGGCAGAAGGAGATTAGAAGTCTTGAAACAGCTGTGGCTAAAGGCCCACGTCCTCTCATACCCTTGTGATCAAAATATTAAAGAAACCAACAAGTATCCGATGAGTCAATGAGCCTTGTACCATGTAGACAGCAGATAATTTATAGTGACTTCTTCTGCAGGCAGCCTGAGAAACAGAAGAGCTTGTATGCTAAATGCTGCCCCGTCATTAAATATGACACAGAGGGCCACCAAAGACCCTAAAAAATTCTAGCTGCCAACGAGATTGGGAAGAGAAATACAACAGCATAGTTTCCTAACCTGCATCTTCCACTCTAACCTAGTTCGTCTGTGGAAAAGCCATCTGCTGGCACCAGGCCAGTATGCCTGAATTTTATCATTAGTATCTCATTTTTCCAAAAGAGGAAATGTGTGAGTAGCAGGTGTACGTATGGGACTCGTTTCTACAAAGCCTTCTTTGCAGTCTCGACCTGTGTGGGGACAGGTTCTACTCTTGGAAGCATTTTTAAAGGCAAAAGAAAACATTTACTTGAGGTTTTCTCCACAGAGAGGACATCAGTGGAATTGGGCCCATAGGAGTCTCCTGTTGGTGTTGAACAAACGGTCTCTTCTCCAGGAACAAATACCTTTGTTCATTCATATTTACAGGTTTCTTTTGATGGACACATGGATTAATCTCTAAAACAAAAAATGGGGCAGAAGCAGTTTCTTCCCTAATCATGTCTCTGCTGAAATCAAGGGTCCTAGACTTTTCTGACACGTGGATGTGGGGCGGGGGTGGGCTATGTCACAGGACAGGGTGCACAGTCCAGACATGGGGTTGTTCCAGCCCCCCCGGCCTTCTGCTGCCCCCTGTGCGTCCACACTTTGAGGAATCTTCTTGAGGATTTTCCTCTCACCGGTTTCAAACAGTTCCAATTGCTGGAAAACAGAGAGAACCTAAGTGTGAATTAACCCTTGGATTTTAGAAATCGTATACATTTTAGCAAACATGATTATTCCATTAGTCAGATTTCCAAATAGATGAGAACCAGTTTTATGCCCATCTGTCCACTATTAAATCTCCTGTTTGCTGAGAATCCCTAACTGCTTCTATCACTTCCTCAGTTCACAAAAGGGCAGCTGAACAGAGAACCGGTGGTCATGATGGTCAGAAGGTCATGGTTGATATCGGACGTAAATGCCTATCTTCACAGCTGCAGCCTCGCCCTGTCTTTTCCCTTTCCTCTTCTGGTAGCAAAGAGCTTAGAAAATTAAAAAAAAAAAAAAAATGCACAGAAACGTTGTTTAACAAGGAGAGGGAAAAAAACAAAAAGTAAAATAAGACAAGGATTAACAACCCACTAGAATTCAAAGTTTGACCATGGTTAGCAGAAAAAGGCTGAATTCATGGAGGGGAAGGGTAGGGGACATGAGAGGGACAGAAAAAGCAATTTTGGTGATTTGAATTGAACACTGAGAACTCCTCCTTGGCTCCACCGTTACACGAGGGGTCCCAGAATCACGGCGGGGTTCGGCAGTGTGAGTACAATTTGATTTGAGGGCAGGGAAGGAGACCTACGTCCCTCTTGCACTCGTACGGCGAGGAGTGAGGTGAAAGATTTCGGTTAGCATTTCCTTTGGAGGAAAAAGCAACTAGGATGGGACCCCTTAGTTACGCCGTAAAAGGAAGAAGACACGTCAAGACGGTTTTAGGGCCTCTGTGAAGGAAGGAATGACCTTCTTCATACTAAACGTGTCCGGGGAAAAAAATTAATTGACAATTAGGGAAATGAGAGCAAGAGGGTAAAACGAATCGCTGGCTCCTTCTGTAGGTTTCCCGCTGTGCCTGGCTGGCTGTTCTCTCCCAAGGTGTGTGTGCGGGGGGTGGGGGTGGTACGTGTTAAGTTCACGTCCACTAGAGCTGTTAGTCCCCGTCCCCCACTTCCTCTTGAAGCTGCCCTTCTATAGTCAACTCTGAAAATTCCAGACCTCTTGCTCTCGGTCCTCAGACTTTATTCATGGTAGTCTTAGCTATGTGCCCTGTTTTCTTTTCTTTCTTTCTTTCTCTCTCTCTTTTTTTTTTTTTTTTTTTGGTGCCGAGATTCAATTTAGAAATATATCCTTCTGGACATCAGTGGACAAGCAATTACTGCAATTGCTCCCACCACCCATGTGAAGGTCATTATGAGAATAAGATAATGTTTTAGAACTCTTTTGAACTCCTAGGGAGAAGCAGACCTACGCTATCGTTTTTCTGTGCCAAGTGGGCTCCCGAGCAGACCACGCGAAGTCTGGGCGCGGAGGCCCCAGCGCCCGGTGCTCTCCCCGTACCACCGGCCGGCCCCAGAGGCCAGCGGAAGGGAGCACAGCCGCTCCGAGCGTGTCAGATACACACCCCGGCCCTGACGTTCCCCGGGATTTATAAGGGGAAGGAAAAAGCTGGCTCTTCAGACCAAATTCTTTGCGGACTGAGCGACGTCAGATAGACCACGCTCCTTCAGGCCCAAATAATTTGAACACGACAGCCCTCAGATTCAGTGTTCTGGCAGCTCACTCCTTGTGGGGAGGGCCAGGCCTCAGAGCAGAACACCCACAAAGTAAGCCAGGCAACGGCACTTGGACCTAAAGGAGAGCTGAAGGCCTCTGATCCGTGGTACGGCAGCCCGGGCTGGAGAGTTCTCGAAGGCACAGAAAATCACGGCAAGGGGGAAGGCGTCCGCGGAACACGAACAGGCCTGTCCGTGAAGGTGCGGGGCGTGTGCGTGTGCCCGCGGGTTACCTGGGCTCTCCCCTCGGCGGTCAGTTGCCCTCTGGCGCGCTCTCGGTATCGCATTCTCTGGGTCCCTCCCCTCCTCCCGGCAGCTCGCTCTCGATCTCCCACAGGACGTCGTCTTCGTCTTCCAGATTGCTGGAGATGTGGCACTTCTTGAAGCCCTGGACGATGGATTCGCTGGAGATGCTGTTCCACGCGACCATGACCCACTCCAGGAAGAGGCCCAGGGGCGGCTTCTTGGCGTTCCCGGTGGGGCTCAGCGCCAGGTTCCCGGCCAGGAGCCAGTTAGAGTACTGGGCCCGGACGCTGTCATTGAGCGGCTTGTAGACCACCACGTCCAGCACCTGCAGCTGCGAGGTCAGGCCTCCGGGGATGATGACCATGTCGGTGTTCATGCTCTCCATGGAGCTCTTCACGGAATCCGTGGCGTGGCCGCGGAAGCCGTTCAGGATCAGCATCCCTCGCTGCTTGGGCGCCGCGCCGGTCCTCCGACGCCACACCACTTCCAACCAGTCCTGCATCAAGTCCTCCGTCATCCACCCGTACCGGTGGCAGCGGATCTCCATCCCGCTGGGGAACTTCCCGGGGGGGATGTACGTGCCCCTCAAGATGATGTACGGGGGCAGCTTCCTCCCGTCTGCCAAGACACCCAGCATCGCCGTGATTTTCAGCTTCTCCCTGCCCGGCGTCTTGACCAAGACGGGCTTCTCGCCCTGGTTGTCCACGGTCACCCGCGAGGGCACCTCTAGACAGATGGGCGTCTCGTCGGCGTTCCCCATCTGCGCCACCTGGTAGTCGTGCGCCCTGCGCAGGGCCAGCACGCTCCGCTGGTAGGTGACGAGCTTCTCCGTCAGGTCTTCGGGCAGCTGCTGGGGCACCGGCACCTTATGCCGCAGGGACAAGTCATACCTCCGCATCATTCTTCGACACCAACCCAAGCTGGCTTTGAACCCCTTCTCCGGAATGTTCATCTCCTGGGCGATCTCGAGGGCTTTCAGCTGCATGGCCTCCCTGGTGATAGGGTCCCCTTTGGCCTGCATGTACCTGACGTACTCGGCCACGCGCTGGTCCACCAGGGCAAAGCGCCCGTTCTTGGGGCCGCGGAACGCCCGCCGCATGGCGTGGGCATTCTGCAGCTGCGGCTTCACTTTGCGCCAGTCCCGGACGTTCTTTTCCAGCACTCCAAACTGCTTGGCAGCCTGGCAGTTGTTGGTGCTCTCAGCATATTCCACCACCATGAGCTTGAACCCCGCGTCGTAACTGCGCCGCATGCCCCTGCTGAACTGAAACTTCCCGGCAATATCGTCCGCCGAGAGGTCGTACCCCGGGAAGCCCATGGCCATGTAGAAGGGGTACCCCTCACTCCACTCGGGCAGCTCCGTGAGGTCCCGCGGCAGGCGGAGGCCAAAGCCGTCCAGGTGCTGTGGCTGAGGAAAGTGGGGGGTGGCGTTCATCGGACCCGCCCAGTCCGGGGGCTTGACGTCAGTCTCTTCATTTTCTAGGAGACAAACAGGGAGGGGCGAACACAACAACAGTAAGAAAAATGCCTTCTGGCCTATTCCGATTTCCTGGGTGAAAACGCTAAGAATACCTTAATCTGAGGCTCACTCAAAGGAGGCCCTTTAGTAACAGATGACGTTCCCCTAAGTCCTATGGATCGCCACACCTACTTCCCACAATACCTGTGTATCGCTATTCCTTCTTTGCAGGTGGAGCTACAGAAGTGAAGTAATACATCAAGGGAGCTGAGCTACAAAGTGCCAGAGCTGGGACTTGAACACGGGTACCAAACTTGGATCACACGATCATTTTGTGGGCCACGCTTTGGTCAAAACGGTTTTTGTGGGCACGAGAAGCCAAATGTAACCCATACAGTAGGTACAGAATTTAGATGCACTGCTAAAGGGATGGCCTGACTCACGTCCCTTACGCCAAGAAAATCTATAGCAAAAGCATACTTCGTCCCCTCACACCAATGTCAGAACTTCTATATTTACAAAGTGGTCGCAGAAACTGAACAGGACTTGGGAAGATAGCGTGTCTCACCCAAACTAAGATGCCATCAGTTGCAAGAGACACCATGGGAAGAGGAAAAAAAAAATGCCATCAATTTTAAGAGGGGTTCTCAATTTCAGAGATGTTAATGTGGTGGGCGGGGGGGAAACATGTCTTAGAATCAACGAAATATGGCATTCCACACTCTTCCCTATAGAGAGAAGATGAATAAAATCACTGGCTGCTTAGAAGCTGTATTTGGCCAACTGTTATCCTAACTATGTTGTTGATAAAGGGCCATGTGCTTCTCAGACGTACCTACTCACACATGGACTACAGCTGCTCTTGCTTTTTCTATCCAAGAAGAGATGGACAAGAAACCAGGGTAAATCGCCCCGGCCACGTGCTTTGCCGCATTACTTTCCTTAGTCTTCAAACGTATATGGTGCGCTACTGAGGTGGCCTCCTTCACCCAGCATGTGCACAGGACCAAACGCCATACAGACTTCAATTTACTTCATGCGCGTACAAGGTTGCACATTGAGACTTATTACCCACTGCTGCCGGAGGAAGAAATGGAGGCTCAGAGAGGTGAATGAAGTGGCCTAAAGTCACACAGCACTAGAAAGATTTTGAACATCCAAAGCCCATCATCTTTCTGCCTCATAACCTTGCCTCAACTCTTAAACACCCCACACGAGGTACATGGAAACTTAAAGTCCAGGTTCACAATGCTCCCACTGGATGGATGCTGGGGTGATTTCATTGTAGTACCTGCCAAGGTTCCTCCTTGGAGCTGCCATTCATCAGAATTCTGAGACTCCTCGTCACCTTCCAACCGAGTGATCATGTCTGGCTTAGGGAATGGGAATTCTGTTTATAGGAAATAAAACAGGTAATAGCTGTGTGCTCCTGCCTTGGAGCCCTGCCAAAATCAGTCCTTTATGCTACTTAAGGAATCCCTCCCCCACCCCGACACACAACACACACTCTCTCCATGTGGGGGTTTACAAAAGTCAGGGGGAAAGGGCTGAGGGGTAACGAAAGAAAAAACACGATAGGAAAGAAGTCTGTCCAAGGGAATTTAGGGATCTCGGCTAATGAGGGCTGGTGCTAGCAACAACAAAAACAACTTCATTTAGCAGGATGCAGTCCCTGACCTATTGAACCTTCTGGTACCTAGACGAGAAACTAGGAAATCCCTCCAGCTGGTTACATTCTAATGATACGGATCATCAATGCCAGGAGGGGAACGAGGATTCTTTGGGGCTGAGTTCCCAAGCGTCTGAGGCTGACGGGGTAACGATGAAGTCTGCCTTCCCTCCTGAGGAACATATGAAACACAGGCCCAGGTCTGTGGTGACATTTCTTAGGTTAGGTCTTTTTTTTTTTTTTTTTTTTTACGCGAATGCCTAGGTCGAGTGAGGATGGTTCTGAGAGCTGGCGCAAGTTGCTGAGTAGAAGGACACAATATTTATATCCTGCCGAAGTCAAAAACAGGAAATCAAATGGGCACAGGCATTGAGGGGACAGAGTCCAAGTTCAGGAGAAAGGGATGTTGGGTACACCAGAGAAGAGACATGGAAACAATTCTCTGGGCTCAGAGCTTCCAGGAGACAAAGAAAAAACAAAGCTTTACCCAGGGACAGGACAGTTTCATAATTCATCCTCATGACTTCCCGGTAGAGGGCCTTTTGTTGCTCCGTCAAAACTTCCCACTCCTCATCGGAAAAATATATGGCCACCTCATCGAATAGGGCCGGCACCTGGAACAGGGAACAACTAATAGGCATAAGCAGACACAGACTCACACCCCTTCATCTCACAGGGGAGGGGCTCTGACCGGGGGACACGGTCCATCCACACTCACTAGGCGAGTGGAGGCAAAACAAGGACACAGCACAGGTCCCGCACGCCCTGCTTAGGGTCGCTTACCGCCTCGGTTCACAGAGGAGGAGAGCCGCACCCTGAGAAGAAAACTCCCCAGCAGTGACCACCAGATCGGGACACACGCTGCAGGGCCAGCCGGTCCGGGCTCAGCCCCGGCTCCAGATTCAGGAGCAACTGCCCCCAAGTAAACACCCTGAGGCAGTTCCCCCACCAAAATACACACACCCAGCCACCCCCTGCCCTCCCCCAAGTCACAGATCCCTGGCCCGGCATGGGGGTGGGGGGCAGCTCCTGGGCACCGTTCTCCATTTCCTGGGGTACCAGCTCTAGCATTTGACTCAGAACCCAAAGCCCAGGGAGGAGCCAGTGAGAGAGGGGGCCTCATCCTGCCTTTTCCAATCTGTAAGAGCAAGAGTAGGAGGAGAGAAGAGCTAATTAGAGCTTAAATTTATGTAATGAAACAGCAGAGCAAACTAGTTTGCTTTGATGCCTAGACCTTCGGCCAAGGACAAAGGCAGCTCTCCTTCCCTCTCTCCACTGACCCCGCTCCCCCACCCCTGTGGGAGGGGCCGGGCCGCCCAAACCAACCTCCTCTTGTTTACTGACTCTGCTCTTCTTTTTGCCATGTCGTTTCTTTCAGTCATGAAAAATCCCACTCCGAAGTTCATCATATTCGGTGGTAAGAAATCACTGGGCCGAGGTTTCAGGGTTACTGCTTTCAAAGCTATTCCCCAAGGCCGAATCCAGAGCCTGGGTGATTATGAGACTGTTTTTTCACCAGCTTAGGAAATTAGCATCTGCACAGTGTGTAGCTTCTTCAGGTGTCCAGCCATCAGTCACTTGGACACACTGGACTTTCTCCTTATTCGCCAAGTCCATGTCCTCCCTTCCCACTCACAGCACTCTACAAGTAGGGAGTACTTCCCAGGAAAGGCTGTGTCTGCTTCATCTGTTTTCCCCAACAACCTCATTTCACCAAGGAGGAAACGGGCTCGGAGAGGCCTTGTTGCTACTGTAAGTCACACAGCCAACAAATGGCAGGGTTGAGATGTGGACCTAGCACTGTCTGAGTTCAAGGCTCTAGCTCCTACAAAGAGCAAAGTGGCCTCCCTGGCGACCAGCCCTTCACTCTCCCCTACCTCCGTGCTCAGTGGTTCTCAGTGCTTGCTGTTTCCTGAGCAAACCATTCTTTTACCTTTCGTGTCCCCCCACATGGCTCTCCCACTGCCTCAGAGGTCCTCCCCATTCTTGGCTTGGCTGACACCCACCCAACCACCTTCCAAGACTTAGCCCAGATGTGCCGTTCCCTGGGAAGCTCACCCTGACGTGGGTTGTGCGCCCACTACGCATCCCTGTGGCACCCTGGGCTCCACACTACGGTGGCACTTATCACAACGCAGTATTCTCTTGGTTTACTTGTCTGCTTCTTACAGTAGAATTCAAGCTCATTGAGGGCAAAACCTATGTTTATTCCATCTCCCTAAACTTAGGACACTTCTTGTAGATAGTAATCACTTAAGAAAGTATTTTTTAAGTTTATTTATTTAGAGAGAGCCAGAAACAGTGTGAGCAGGGGAGGGGCAGAGAGAGAGGGAGAGAGAGAGAATCCCAAGCAGGCTCCTCGCCATCAGCACAGAGTCCGATGCAGGGCTCGAACTCACAAACCACAAGACCATGACCTGAGCCGAAACCAAGAGTTTAACCGACTGAGTGAGCCACCCCGGTGCCCCCAAAATGTATATGTGAATAAAAGATTTAAGCAAACGATATCCAAATTTCCTTTCTCTTGTTCCACTTAGAATAGTTTCAAATACTCATTAAATTTAGTCTCTTACGAAACCAAGCTTCCTCTTTGGAGTAAGTGTGAAATACTAGGAGGTAAAAAGGGATGAATCTCCAGGCTTTCCTCAGACCTTCATCAATCTGGAAAGCCTGTCAGCCAGGAATTTTCCACCCCACCCCTTCTCACTTCCCAGCCTTTTGAACAACTCTCCTTTTGGCCTTTTCTCTCCCTAGGAAATTCCAGATCCAGGCCATACCTATTTATAGTCCCTTTCCCTTTGCTGATAAAACGGGACACAGGACTGGCTACGCCTGTCATTTCAGAGGGGCTACCGACACTCACAGAAGTAAAACGTCCTAGGCCTGGTAAAAATCTCAGGAGCCCCAAAGTTGTAAGGTGGCTGGAGGGTGACTGGTGCCAGATTCACGTCCTCATATTTATGGCTGAGCCACAGAGGATCTCCAAACAAGCCCACATTATACTCCAAGACGCATAGTCCAGTGGCTTAGAAATTCTCCTCACAGCAACCCTCTGTGAGAAGGGAGCGAGCCTTCAGCCAGGCCCCGTGGCGCAGGCCTCCTCTCTCTCCACAGAGGCTTTTTATCTGGCTGAGCACAGCAGAAGGTAAACAGGGCCTGCCCCGGGCAAAACTCCGAAGTCGGGAGGCCCTTTCTTGGCCTCACAGGTAGGGACCCTCCATCCCTGTCCTCCTCCCTTCCCTCAGAAGACCCAGGATGCATCAGATAGGTGTTCTTCCTTCGGCTTGCAGGTACTGCCCTGCTCTGCCGGCAAGTGGGCATTCCAGAGCCCATCTCCAAGGGGAACTGTCAGGAAGTACCTACACCCCGCACAGCCGCACGCTGGCGAAGCTGTGTAACGAAGGTCTCAGAGCAGACGGCCGTTACCAGTGCACGAGAGAGCATCTGCGTGGGGCACTCCCTCTCGCGTGTTGAAATAGTTATCTTATTGAATCCTTGAAGTAATAATAAAGAAATGGGAATCACTACCCCACTTTTATGGGTGAGGAAACAGCTGCTAAATGACTTGCCCACAGTCACAGAGTCAGAAAGTCTGACTCCAGGGGCGCCTGGGTAGCTCAGTTGGCTAAGCGTCCAACTTGGGCTCAGGTCATGATCTCGCGGTTCGTGAGTTCAAGCCCCCGCATCAGGCTCTGTGCTGACAGCTCAGAGCCTGGAGCCTGCTTCGGATCCTGTATCTCCCTCTGTCTCTGTCCCTCCCCCACTCGTACTCTGTCTCTCAAAAATGAATAAACGTGAAATAAATAATAAATAAATAAATAGTCTGACTCCAAAGCCCAGACTTTTTCAGCAGGCCACTTAGCACGCAGACTGTAGTGAGCCTTGGCCCTCGCAAGAGAGACGGGCAAGAGACCTGCCCCGCAGAGCTCCTGGGGAGAGAACTACACCCCTCAGCACTGCTCACCACGCCCTCTGGCTGGCCGGCCCCGGGGCCTGCCCTACTTCTCTCACCTTCTCTGCTTCCAGCTCCGGGAGCTGTTCCAACTCTGCACAGGAGCGTTCCTCTCGGGTGCCTGTGTTCCTGCTTTCCCCGTGTCTGGAGTGCAAGCTCTCTCTCCTCCCTTGGCCAGTGCCACTTATGAACGTGACTCAGTTCAGGGTACATTCCTCTTTTTCTCTACTTGAAACTCTATTTCTATTCCAATTCTCCTGTGGAATATTATCCTAATATATAGCATAGTTCTTATGTTGGAAGGGCTTTTATTGATCACCCTAACACAATTCTCTACAACCAAAATACATATTTAAGGAACAGATTCATTTCTTTTCTTTCCCTAGTTCAATGCCCTAGAACAGGGTTTTTCAACATCAGCACTACGGACATTTTGGGCCAGATAATTCTTTGTCATGAGGGCTGTCCTGTGCACTGGAGATGTTTAGCAGTGTCCGTGGCCTCTCCCCAGGAGATGCTTCGTAGGATCTCCCACTCCCCAACCCTCACCCAAATCACAAGAGCCAAAAACGTCTCCAGATATTGCCAAATGTCCCCAGGAGGGAAATGGGCCTGGGAGCCAACCTGCCCACTGCTTAAGACCAGGTCCATGCTTGCCCCCTGAACAAAGCCTCTTGAGTTCTCCAGCTGAATGAGACCCTGCTCTTGAGCTGACTTCAGCCACTGCACTCTGAATACTGTACTATGAATTATGTTCACTTCCCCACCTTCCCTGCGAGACTGGCAACTCCAGGAGACTAGGGATCTTGTCTTAACACCACCACTGTGCTCAATGACCGCGGACAGGGGGCAGACTGCCTGGAGGCCACAAAAACCAGCCCCCCTCTTCCAGCGACCTCCTTCCTTCCCGGCTAAGAATGGCCTTCGCCTTGCTCCCTTCTCACTGTTCCGACAACACTTAAACGTCCACCTTTACTGCACGCATTTTCCAAGGTTCTCCATGCTATCTAGAGGTTCGGGGTTGGCCAATTTAGCCTTAAAGCCCAGGGTTTCTACTGCCTTGAGGTCTTGCTGCAGGCTAAATGGGACTGACTCCTGTCCTCGAAGGTCTCCCCAGCTGCGAGGATCAGAACTAGAGAGGCGGTGGGGGTGAGCAGAGAACACAAAAAGAAAATGGCAGTGCAGCCTACAGAGCCCGGCTGAAAACCCAGAGCCTGGTGGTGCATTGTGTTTCATCGAGGTATGACACACATACAATAAAATGCACTGCTTTTAAGGGTCCAGCTTGAGAGACATTTATTTTTTCAAGAACACATGTCAGCGTACATGTGTAACTTTGGGGCAAAGTAGATAACCTCTCTGCTCCCCAGACCTCTTGTGCGGGAGGGGAGCTGGATCGGACATTTGGGAGAGCCGTGTTTCTATGAACACCAATCTCCTACTGGAAACAAAGGAATAGAATGGATACTGATAATGTTCATACACAGGACTCGCCGGAGAAAAGGAATGCAACTTGTTGCATATTTAAAGTTTTTACCATTCATGCCTAAATGTCATGATGTCCGGGATGTACTGTGAATAATTATACACGATTATAAGGATAAATATCTCTTGCACTTACATCACTCCCCCCGCCCCCCCACCCCCGGGGTGTCCAGAAGTGCCCCGGGCACAGGCGCGCTGAAGCCTGTTCACTTTTCTGGGGAGGCTTCTACAGCTCTCTGGTGCACGAGCAAAACCCGGCAGGCCCCAGGCAGACTGGCGGGGATTAGGATGGGCCACGCTGCATTTATATTTTTATGAATTTACTCTAATTCTATCACACGCTTCTGTTTGGATATGTTCCATATTCTCTGCTGCCTACCACCCCAATCCCTCGATTCGGGCAGGCTGATCATGCCGCTCTCCTGGGTGTGCTATCACAAGACGTCCTCACACAGAACCGACTGAAGCTCTCCTCCTGTCAGCTCAACGCCCCAAGTCTTATTTAAAAAGGTTCCCTTCAGCCAGCAGTGGGTGTAAAAGACTCTCTCCTTCCCAAACTTCAGTGACGTTCCTCTGGGCCCTCTTCCCTACCAGGCCTCCATGGGGGCTCCCCTCCCGTCCTCAGCCTGCCTGGCCCAGTTTTAGCAAGAAACCTGCTTTTACTTTACCTCAGAAAGATTCCCCCACCTTTGACAGCTGATCACCCTAGTCTGCCTTTAGCAAGAATCCCCCTATTCTTGATGTCCCCTCTTAGTAACTTTTCACCCACTCTGGATCCCTGGCTGGAAATCCCTGCTTGTCTCACTGTATTCAGTGTTGAGCCCCAGCTCTCTCCCACTGCAAGAGTCCTGACACCCATCTCAACAGTCCCGACCAATCTTCCTTACCGTCTTCACAAGCGTCAGAGTAATTTTTTCTTTAACAGAGGTCAGCAAACATTTAGCTGGTGTCTGCAACGTGCCTGGCACTAAGTAAAACGTAGGGGATTCAGGGGCACAGGAGAGAGGCAAGCCTCTCAGATTTCCAGTCCGAACGACGATAAGCCACATGGCTGAAGAGACTGTTCCCATAACCAGCTCCATTCTTCACAGTGCCTTTTAAAGCCACAGGACTGTTTTCTCAGGAATGCAAACATACCGGGCTGGGCTGGGCTATTTTTACTTCCTATGCTTGACTGAGGAGGAGACTTAAAACAAGCCTGGCTCCCAGACCTCTCCTCACAGCTGTGTGGACCCATCTTCCTACTTACCCAACCACCTTCTGAGCAGATCCGGACTTTCTGCATATCTGTGGGGCCATCCTCCAGTTCCCGACTCTGAATCTCTTCTTCCTCTTCTTCTTCTTTCAGGGTCAAGTTGAGAGTGTAGGCTGTGGAATCCATCTCTGCAAGCAAGATTCAGTTGAGAAAGATCAGGCACTAGTGTGAACTCTCCGAAGCCTGGGATGGGGGTGCCTGTGCAAACCTCTTATCCCCAAGCACTGTTCAGGCTGGAATAAGGGAAGGAAGAGTCAGGCCTGGGGAGGAAGGGCTTTAGGAAAAGCACCAGGAAGCTGGAAGGTGGCATATTAATTATGTTAAGAGGGGCTGCAGGCAGAGAGTATACCTGACTGCCTTCATATATTAAAAAGGCTACCTGTGGAAGAGACCAGACTGGTTCTGTAGAGACCCAGGGGCAGAACGGGCTGGTGGGTAAACATTCCTGGGAGAGGTTTTAACAGTGCTTTGAAAGGCAGAACTTTCTCACAGCCAGTGCCACCTGAACATGAAATAAGCGGCAGGAGAGGGGTGTTAGCTTCTTTACCAATGAAGATGTCCGAACACAGCCCGGACACTTGCTCAACTGGGTTCTCCCTACGGGCCAGTTAAGCACCTGGAAGTTGGCTGGCCCAGAATACCCATCACCTGGATTTTCCAAAGCTAAAGATTTTGTCCATGAGCCGGTTCAGAAAATAGTCATTCTGCCTTAGGAGATTTTCCAAACCCGAGATTCAGTGACACACAGTGAGGTGTATGCCTGGATACCCGAGAAGGTGCAGAAATCTGTTAGGGCCCACCCCCACCGGGAAATGCCTCCGTGGCTTAAAGAATATTCTCTTGGGTCCAGCTGTAGGCCAATACAAAGGGCCGCGCTCCTGCCCCCTAGGGGCGCGGGCAACTCCTAGGTGTAGAGTGAGTGTGCATCTTGTGGGCCGCATCCTCCCGGGCTTCGGAAGAAAAGATCCTTCCAGAGTTCAGTGTGCTTCTTCGGTATTGCCAAAAGGGACGGGCGAACACTGCAAGGCCAGGTCAGGGGCGGGCGGAAAAGGCTTCAGATCCCCGGAGCTGGGGCCCAAACTTGCCGCCGCCTCCCCCGCCCTCTCCCGGGCAGGAGGTGGGGGCGGAGGTGGCACCGCCCCGCAGCAAAGGTGCCCGCGGCGAGGTGCCCGCGGCCAGGGCCGCGGCCGCCGCCGCCACCGCCCACCCGCCCACGGCCCCGCGCCCCGCCCGCAGCCGCCGCGCCCCCGGGCGCGCTCGGATATCTCCAGCCATCTTGTCCCATTTCCCTTTCTCCGCGGCCCCGCGCCGGGAGCGCTCCCGCCGCCCCCGGCTCCCGCCGCCCCCGGCCCGCCTCCCCGCCGGGCCCCCTCCCCGTCCCCGGCGCACCTGCCGGGCGGCCGGAGCCGGCGCCGCCTGCCACCAGGCGGGCCCGCAACAAAGGCGACGGCGGCCGCCGCAGCTGCAGCCTCGGCGCCCCCGCCCCTGCCGCCGCCGCGCAGCCCCGGAGCCGCGGGAAGGGCCGCGCCGCCCCGGGCCTCCGGCCCGCCGCCCGCGCGCACTCACCGAGCGGCCGGGACGCGGGCCGGGGCCGCGGGAGGAGACGCCGAGGGCTCCGGCCCCGCTGTCACAGCGCCATCCCTGCCGCCTCTCCGGCTTCCCGTGCGCGCGGCCCCTCGGGAGGGAGCGGGGAGGACACGTGGTGGGAGGAGGAGGGTCCGGCCGCGAGCTGAGGGTGTTGGGAGGAGAGGGGAGGAGCGCGGCTGATGTCAGCGGGCCTCGGCGGCGCCGGGAGACGGCGCCCGCGCCAGCTCCGGACCCTCCTCCCGGCGCGGTTTCCGGCAGGTCCGCGCGGCGCTCTCCTCCCGGCGGAGTTCTCGACCCTGCTCGCGGCTCCCTCTGGCCGGCCAGCGGCGCCGTGCCCTCCGCCCTCCCCGTTTCCCCCGCGGTCGTCGGCTTCCCGTGCGCTGTGGGCGCCCTCGGCGGGCCGGAGGCAGGAAGGGCATGAAGGATTTCTGCTTTAGCAGAGTGTGTGACCTGGGAGCATTTATCCCTGTGCTGATTTGCATTCACCGGTGGTTTGCGTTTGCTGGGGTGAGCACTCAAGGCAGGCTCGCCACGCTTCAAGGGACGCGTTAGGAAGAGTAGACCAAGGGGGCTGAAGAGGGGTCCTGGATCTTTGCCGAACCGTGCTCGGATTCTGGCAAGCATAGGTCCAGAACTTCGTTCGTAGTATATACGAAGAAGGAACTTCCTGATAGGAGTACTTGTTACCTGCTAAAGCCCGAGCTTGTAATCTCGTGGAGGACATAACTCTCTCTCTGTAGCAGGATCGTCAAAAGGCTCCACAAAAAAGAGCAGACAAGCCCTGAAGCCCTTCTGATTCCAGAAAAAAAGATTCTGGGTTTGGGTTTTTGTTGGGAAGTCGTTAAGGAAAAAATAAAATCATTCTGACACTTGTTAAAACAGGAAGGAGGACTTTATTTAGAAATATGGAAGTAGGTGTCCATACTATCACACGAAGGGAGAGACATCCGCTCAACTCTAAAAGTTAGCGAAGGGATAGCCCACAGGCAAAGTCAGGGAGTCAGTGGGCAGAAATTCGTTTAGAGGAGACAGTAGGGAGAGAGGAATCTTGCTGCAGGCCGGCCAGCCCGGTCAGATTTCCACGATGGGGGCAGGTTCTCTCTAAACCGAGTCTGCAGGATTCTTGAGGAAGCTGGGCTGCGCAGGCCGAGGAGTGGAGGAGGATCCGAAGACCGAGGCCTCCCGGAGAAGAGGGCTCAGAGGAGACCGACTAACATTTGATCAAGTCAAGAGCTTTTGTCAAACTTCTCGGACTGTCCCTAAGATCTGAGTAGCTCCTGGGGGAGGCGTCTCTCTCCAAGTGTTTGTGGCCATTCCTGGTTGTTTATGAATAAGTAAACATTTGTGAATGTTACTTCCCTCTGTCATGGAGAGGCTAATGGGGAGCTGTGGAGCTCCCAATTGGTAAAATGTACTATGACAAGCACATCTTTGAAGTGTAATTGTGGTGGACGACCCCAGACCAGAGCAAGTTTAACTGAAAGAGAACGTTATTCAAATACGGGGAGCCAGGAAGATGTTAGCGTTTCTTGTTTGTGTTCACGAACAGTTCTTTTTGTGTGTAAAATTAGCATTGTTAGAACAGGCCTGACTTCTCAGCTCAAGTTGATTGACCTTCCCATCTTAACTTTTCTGAGGAATGGCGACTTCAAATGGAAAAGTGAGGAGAGTGTCGAGAAGAAACCAAAGGGTTTTAGACTCTGAGAGTCCTAATGTTCTCCTGCGGCTGTGATTAGTTTTTTGGTTTTTTTTTTTCTGGGAAGAGGACAATCACCTGAATTCTTGACTTTGGACCCACAGCCCTAAGATCTCAATTATTGCCATGGGGCCCACCTTGGTACAAGTCCGTAATTGCTAACAGGACTTCCTCGCAGGAACAAAGTGCTGGGGTAGGCACAATGCTCTGCCAGACATTCATGTTGAAATCACTTATAAGTCATGCTGCTTGTCTCTGCCCGGGTTTCCTCAGCTTCAGAAAGAGGGAATTGCGGGCACCTGCGTGGCTCAGTGCATTAAGTGTCCGACTTTGGCTCGAGTCATGATCTCATGATTTGTGATTTTGAGCCCTGCATCGGGCTCTGTACTGACCGTGCAGAGCCTGCCTGGGATTCTCCCTCTCTCTCTCTCTCTCTCTCTCCCTCTCCCCCTCTCTCTGCCCCTCCTTCAGTGGCAGGCCCTCCCTCTTTCTCTCAAAATAAATAAATAAACTTAAAAACAAAAAAAGAAAGGAAGAGGGAATTGTGCCAGCCAGATGTTGTCAGAGCTTCCCCTCAACTCTAATTCAGCAATTCCATTTCCCAAAAAGACTTCATTTGAGTCTGCATGGGGAGTGACTGAAGCTCATTTTTGAGACAGTGCATGGCTTTGATAATTGGTAGGATGGGTTTCTGTCAGTAGGTACTTAATAAATATGAGCTGAACACCTATGAAATTAACATAATAGTTCTTTTGTTTTTAATTTTTTTTTTTAATTTTTTTTTTTCAAACGTTTATTTATTTTTGGGACAGAGAGAGACAGAGCATGAACGGGGGAGGGGCAGAGAGAGAGGGAGACACAGAATCAGAAACAGGCTCCAGGCTCTGAGCCATCAGCCCAGAGCCTGACGCGGGGCTCGAACTCACGGACCGCGAGATGGCGACCTGGCCGAAGTCGGACGCTTAACCGACTGCGCCACCCAGGCGCCCCTAACATAATAGTTCTTTAATGAGGCTACTGGTCTGGCTTCATGCTTCTTTCTATTGAATTATTGCAGTCCACAAGCCATAGGGATTCTAAAGAGCTCAAGTCCCAGAAAATACCCGTTACCCCTAGACTACAGGTAAGCCTAGCTACCAGCCCTTCCTTCCTCCATTTCTCAGGGACTGTGGTAAATGGAATTAATACATCCTTGTGGTAGTTCACCCTGCTGGTAAATAGCATACCTGCTGAGACCTCATGTGTGCAGAATGGACTTCAATGCCCCATCACTTGGCCTGGCCATATGACGTGCTTTGGCCAGTAGAATATGACTATGTGTAGTCCTGAGCATAGATCCTAAAAAGGTCTCACATGTTTCCACTTGCACCTCTGGGAGCTTTTGTCCTTTGCCGTGAGAAAACCATGCCTAGGCAGTCAACACCCCTCCAGCCTGGGCTCCAGAATGAGCCCTGTTCTGCACAGCCATCCTGTGAAAATGCGAAGGGATCATTGTTTTGTTTTAAGCTATTGAGTCCTGGGGTGGCTTATTAGTTAGCCTTTTGTGGCTAATAGACACAGTATCAGTGGGCAACCTTGGATTTAGGGCTCCCAATATTGGCCTTCACAGGTATGCTCTGAGGCAGGGGAAAGGCGAATTGCCATCTCATGGTGGAAACTCCTAGATATGCTAGATGGGGAGGAGAGAAACAAATTGGTCAGAGGGGAAAGGGTGTGTCACTGCTGACTGTATCTCTTTTCTAGGATTCTGGAACCTCAGAAGATCAAGATATGATATCAACATTGGATATTTCCCAGTAAAGCCTTAAAATATTCCTGAGAGATCTTGATAAAATGGTAAGGGAAATCTTGATTTGGGCAGTTTCTGGAAGGGCTTAGAAGGCTTCTGGAGAGGGGCGCCTGGGGGGGTCAGTCGGTTGGACGTCCGGCTTCGGCTCAGGTCATGATCTCACGGTCCGTGGGTTTGAGCCCTGCGTCGGGCTTTGTGCTGACAGCTCAGAGCCTGGATCCTGCTTCTGATTCTGTGTCTCCCTCTCTCTCTGGCCCTCTCCTGCTCAAGCTCTGTCTCTGTCTCTCTCAAAAATAAATAAACATTAAAAATTTTTTTTAAAAAGAAGGTTCCTGGAGAAGAAGAATGTGGTTCAAGTACCTCAGAGGGTTAAGGAACACTTAAAGGTTTCTCTAGAAGAAGAAGAGAAGTGTGATATCTACTGTAGTACCAGCTGCTATAACAGACTCCCAAAGGAGTCTCAACAATAGAAATTTATTTTTCACTTATGTAGTAGTTCTCTGTGGGTATTCCCAGTTTACAGGTGACTTTCTTCTATGCTGTGATTTAGGGACCCAGGCTCCTTTTATCTTGTGGCTCAGCCACACCCTTGGGACCTTGTGGTTTTCTTCATTCACCAGAGTGAAGGGAAAGTAGAAAATGGAGAAGGCACATCGTTTTCTTGGCCTTAAAGTAATACATATGTCTTTTGCTTATATTCCATTGGTTAGGATCATGGTGACAGTTATTTTTTTTATTATTTTTTTAATATGAAATTTATTGTCAAATTGGTTTCCTACAACGCCCGGTGCTCATCCCAACAGGTGCCTTCCTCAATGCCCATTACCCACTTTCCCCTCCCTCCCACCCCCCATCAACCCTCAGCATATTCTCAGTTTTTAAGAGTCTCTTATGGTTTGCCTCCCTCCCTCTCTAAGTTTTTTTTTCCTCACCTTCCCCTCCCCCATGGTCTTCTGTTAAGTTTCTCAGGATCCACATAAGAATGAAAACATATGATATCTGTCTTTCTCTGTATGACTTATTTCACTTAGCATAACACTCTCCAGTTCCATCCACGTTGCTACAAAAGACCATATTTCATTCTTTCTCATTGCCACGTAGTACTCCATTGTGTATATAAACCACAATTTCTTTATCCATTCATCAGTTGATGGACATTTAGGCTCTTTCCATAATTTGGCTATTGTTGAGAGTGCTGCTGTAAACATTGGGGTACAAGTTGCCCCTATGCATCAGCACTCCTGTATCCCTTGGGTAAATTCCTAGCAGTCTACTGCTGGCTCATAGGGTAGGTCTAGTTTTAATTTTTTGAGGAATCTCCACACTGTTTTCCAGAGCGTCTGCACCAGTTTGCATTCCCACCAACAGTGCAAGAGGGTTCCCGTTTCTCCACATCCTCTCCAGCATCTACAGTCTCCTGATTTGTTCATTGTAGCCACTCTGACTGGGATGAGGTGATATCTCAGTGCGGTTTTGATTTGTATTTCCCTGATGAGGAGTGATGTTGAGCATCTTTTCATGTGCCTGTTGGCCATCTGGATGTCTTCTTTAGAGAAGTGTCTATTCATGTTTTCTGCCCATTTCTTCACTGGATTATTTGTTTTTCGGGTGTGGAGTTTGGTGAGTTCTTTATAGATTTTGGATACTAGCCCTTTGCCTGATATGTCATTTGCAAAGATCTTTTCCCATTCCATTGGTTGCCTTTTAGTTTTGTTGATTGTTTCCTTTGCAGTGCAGAAGCTTTTTATCTTCATGAAGTTCCAATAGTTCATCTTTGCTTTTAATACCCTTGCCTTTGGGGATGTGTCAAGTAAGAAATTGCTGGGGCTGAGGTCAGAGAGTTTTTTTCCTGCTTTCTCGTCTAGGGTTTTGATGGTTTCCTGTCTCACATTCAGGTCCTTCATCCATTTTGAGTTTATTTTTGTGAATGGTGTAAGAAAGTGGTCTAGTTTCATTCTTCTGCACGTTGCTGTCCAGTTCTCCCAGCACCATTTGTTAAAGAGACTGTCTTTTTTCCATTGGATATTCTTTCCTGCTTTGTCAGAGATTAGTTGGCCATACTTTTGTGGGTCCAATTCTGGAGTCTCTATTCTATTCCATTGGTCTATGTGTCTGCTTTTGTGCCAATACCATGCTGTCTTGATGATTACAGCTTTGTAGTAGAGGCTAAAGTCTGGGATTGTGATGCCTCCCGCTTTGGTCTTCTTCTTCAACATTACTTTGGCTATTCGGGGTCTTTTGTGGTTCCACACAAATTTTAGGATTGCTTGTTCTAGCTTCGAGAAGAATGCTCGTGCAATTTTGATTGGGATTGCATTGAATGTGTAGATTGGTTTGGGTAGTATTGAGATTTTAACAGTATTCTTCCAATCCATGAGCACGGAATGTTTTTCCATTTCTTTGTATCTTCTTCAATTTCCTTCATAAGCTTTCTATAGTTTTCAGCATACAGATCTTTTACGTCTTTGGTTAGGTTTATTCCTAGGTATTTTATGCTTCTTGGTGCAATTGTGAATGGGATCAGTTTCTTTATTTGTCTTTCTGTTGCTTCATTATTAGTGTATAAGAATGCAACTGATTTCTGTACATTAATTTTGTATCCTGAGACTTTGCTGAATTCATGTATCAGTTTTAGCAGACTTTTGGTGGAGTCTATTGGGTTTTTTATGTATAATATCATGTCATCTGCAAAAAGTGAAAGCTTGACTTCATCTTTGCCAATTTTGATGCTTTTGATTTCCTTTTGTTGTCTGATTGCTGATGCTAGAACTTCCAATATTATGTTAAACAACAGCGGTGAGAGTGGACATCCCTGTCATGTTCCTGATCTCAGGGGGAAAGCTCTCAGTTTTTCCCCATTGAGGATGATATTAGCTGTGGGCTTTTCATAAATGGCTTTTATGATGTTTAAGTATGTTCATTCTATCCCGACTTTCTCAAGGGTTTTTATTAAGAAAGGATACTGTGGCAATGCAAGCTGGTGCAGCCACTCTGGAAAACAGTATGGAGGTTCCTCAAAAAACTAAAACTAGAAATAGAACTACCCTATGACCCAGCAGTCACACTACTAGGTATTTATCCAAGGGATACAGGTGTGCTATTTCAAAGGGACACGTGCACCCTCATGTTTATAGCAGCACTATCAACAATAGCCAAAGTATGGAAAGAGCCCAAATGTCCATCAGTGGATGAATGGATAAAGAAGATGTTGTATATATATATATATATATATATATATATATATATATATATACACAAAGGAGTATTACTTGGCAATCAGAAAGAACAAAATCCTGCCATTTGCAACTACGTGGGTGGAACTGGAGGGTATTATGTTAAGTGAAATCACAAAAATCATATGACTTCACTCATATGAGGACTTGAAGAAACAAAACAGATGGACATAAGGTAAGGGAAACAAAAATAATATAAAAACAGGGAGGGGGACAAAACAGAAGAGACTCATAAATATGGAGAACAAACTGAGGGTTTCTGGAGGGGCTTTGGGGGGGGGGCTAAATGGGTAAGGGGCACTAAGGAACCTACTCCTGAAATCATTGTTGCACTACATGCTAACTAATTTGGATGTAAATTTTAAAAAATTAAAAATAAAAAAGAAAGAGAAAGAAAGAAAGGAAGGAAGGAAGGAAGGAAGGAAGGAAGGAAGGAAGGAAGGAAGGAAGGAAGGAAGAATGCTGAATTTTGTCAAATGCTTTTTCTGCATCGATTGACAGGATCATATGGTTCTTATCTTTTCTTTTATTAATGTGTTGTATCACACACATTGATTTGCGAATGTTGAACCAGCCCTGCAGCCCAGGAATGAATCCCACTTGATCATAGTGAATAATTCTTTTTATATGCTGTTGAATTCGATTTGCTAGCGTCTTGTTGAGAATTTTTGCATCCATATTCATCAGGGATATTGGCCTGTAGTTCTCTTTTTTTGCTGGGTCTCTGTCTGGTTTGGGAATCAAAGTAAAGCTGGCTTCATAGAATGAGTCTGGAAGTTTTCCTCCCTTTTTTATTTCTTGGAACAGCTTGAGAAGGATAGGTATTTTCTCTGCTTTAAATGTCTGGTAGAATTCCCCAGGGAAGCCATCTGGTCCTGGACTCTTATTCGTTGGGAGATTTTTGAGAACCGATTCAATTTCTTTGCTGGTTATGGGTCTGTTCAAGTTTTCTATTTCTTCCTGTTTGAGTTTTGGAAGTGTGTGGGTGGTTAGGAATTTGTCCATTTCTTCCAGGTTGTCCATTTTGTTGGCATATAATTTTTCATAGTATTCCCTGATAATTGCTTGTATTTCTGAGGGATTGGTTGTAATAATTCCATTTTCATTCATGATTTTATCTATTTGGGTCATCTCCCTTTTCTTTTTGAGAATCCTGGCTAGAGGCTTATCAATTTTATTTTTTCAAACAACCAACTCTTGGTTTCATTGATCTGCTCTACGGCTTTTTTAGATTCTATATTGTTTATTTCTGCTCTGATCTTTATTATTTCTCTTCTTCTGCTGGGTTTGGGGTGTCTTTGCTGTTCTGCTTCTATTTCCTTTAGGTGTGCTGTTAGATTTTGTATTTGGAATTTTTCTTGTTTCTTGAGATAGGCCTGGATTGCAATGTATTTTCCTCTCAGGACTGCCTTTGCTGCATCCCAAAGCACTTGGATTGTTGTATTTTCATTTTCATTTGTTTCCATATATTTTTAAATTTCTTCTCTAATTGCCTGGTTGACCCATTCATTCTTTAGTAGGGTGTTCTTTAACCTCTGTGCTTTTGGAGGTTTTCCAGACGTTTTTCTGTGGTTGATTTCAAGTTTCATAGCATTGTGGTCTGAAAGTGTGCATGGCTGATCTCAATTCTTTTATACTTATGAAGGGCTGTTTTGTGACTCAGTGTGTGATCTATCTTGGAGAATGTTCCATGTGCACTTGAGAAGAAGGTATATTCTGTTGCTTTGGGATGCAGAGTTCTAAATATATCTGTCAAGTCCATCTGATCCAATGTATCATTCAGGGCCCTTGTTTCTTTATTGATTCTGTGTCTAGATGATCTATCCATTGTTATAAGTGGGGTATTAAAGTCCCCTGCAATTACCACATTCTTATCAATAAGGTTGCTTATGTTTGTGATTGTTTTATATATATTTGGGGGCTCCTGTATTCGGTGCACATTTATAATTGATAGCTTTTCCTGGTGGATAGACTCTATAATTATTTTATAATGCCCTTCTTCATCTCTTGTTATAGCCTTTAATTTAAAGTCTATTTTGTCTGATATAAGTATGGCTACTCCAGCTTTCTTTTGATTTCTAGTAGCATGGTAGATGGTTCTCCATCCCCTCACCTTCAATCTGAAGGTGTCCTCACGTCTAAAATGAGTCTCTTGTGGACAGCAAATAGATGGGTCTTGGGTTTGGTTTTTTTTTTTTTTTCCATTCTGATACCCTATGTCTTTTGGGTGGAGCATTTAATCCACTTACATTCAGTGTTATTATCGAAAGATATGGGTTTAGAGTCATTGTGATGTCTGTAGGTTTCATGCTTGTAGCGATGTCTCTGGTACTTTGCGGTCCTTGCAACATTTCACTCACAGGGTCCCCCTTAGGATCTCTTGTAGGGCTGATTTAGTGGTGATGAATTCCTTCAGTTTTTGTTTGTTTGGGAACACCTTTATCTCTCCTTCTATTCTGAATGACAGACTTGCTGGATAAAAGATTCTTGGCTGCATATTTTTTCTGTTCATCACATTGAAGGTTTCCTGCCACTCCTTTCTGACCTGCCAAGTGTCAGTAGATAGGTCTGCTACTATCCTTATGTGTCTACCTTTGTAAGTTAGGGCCTGTTTATCCCTAGCTGCTTTCAGAATTCTCTCTTTATCCTCGTATTTTGCCAGTTTCACTATGATATGTCGTGCAGAAGATTGATTCAAGTTACGTCTGAAGGGAGTTCTCTGTGCCTCTTGGATTTCAATGTCTGTTTCCTTCCCTAGATCGGGGAAGTTCTCAGCTATGATTTGTTCAAGTACACCTCCAGCCCCTTTCTCTCTCTCTTCACAGATATTGTTCCATTGGATTGCATCACTTAGTTCTCTAATTCTCCCCTCATACTCCTGAATTTTTTTAATCTTTTTCTCAGCTTCCTTTTTTCCATTATTTTATCATCGAATTCACTTATTCTCTCCTCTGCCTCTTCAATTGGTGCTATGGCCACCTCCATCTTATTTTGTACCTCATTTATAGCATTTTTTAATTGCTCATGACTATTTTTTAGTCCCTTGATCTCTGTAGCAATAGATTCTCTGCTGTGCTCTATGCTTTTTGCAAGCCCAGTGATTAATTTTATGACTATTATTCTAAATTCTTGTTCCATTATATTGTTTAAATCAGTTTTGAGCAATTCATTAGCTGTCACTACTTCCTGGAGTTTCTTTTGAGGAGAATTCTTCCATTTCATCATTTTGGGTAGTCCCTGCGGTAGCTCCAAACTGCAGGGCACATCCTCTGTGCTGTCTGGAGAGACTTGTGTTGGTGGGTGAGGTCACAGTCAGATCTGATGTCTGGCCCCAGCCCACCGCTGGGGCCACAGTCAAACTGGTGTGTACCTTGTCTTCCCCTCTCCCAGGGGCAGGACTCACTGTGGAATGGTGTGGCCCCTGTCTGGGCTGCTTGCACACTGCCAGGCTTGTGGTGCTGCTTCGATGGGATCTGGCCAAGGACGTATTAGATGGGGTGGATACACAAGGTGCACAGGGGCGAGAGGGGGCAGGCTTAGCTCACTTTGCCATTGGTGGTCCCCTTTGGGAGGGGCCCTACAGCACCTGGAGGAAGGCAGGCCCGTCGGAGGGATGGATCCACAGAAGTACAGCGTTGGGCGTTTGCGCAGTGCAAGCAAGTTCGGTGATGGGAACTGGTTCCCTTTGGAATTTCGGCCGGGGGATGGGAGAGAGAAATGGCGCTAGCCAGCACCTTTGTTCCCCCACCGAGCTGAGCTCTGTCTTCCGGGGCTCAACAATTCTCCCTCCCTGCGTCCTCTCACCCTCCCAGCTCTCTGAGAGCAGAGCTGTTGACTTTTAACATTCCAGATGTCAAGTCCCACTGGCTGTCAGAACTCATGCAGTCCCACCCCTCTGCTTTTGCAAGCCAGACTTTGGGGGCTCTGCCTTGCCAGGCGGGCTGCCCCTCCACTGCCCTGGCTCCCTCTTGCCAGTGCGTGTAGCATGCACCGCCTCTCCACCCTTCCTACCCTCTTCCATGGGCCTCTTGTCTATGCTTGGCTCTGGAGAGTCCATCCTGCTAGTCTTCTGATGGTTTTCTGGGTTATTTAGGCAGATGTGGGTGGAATCTAAGCGACCAGCAGGATGAAGTGAGCCCAGCGTCCTCCTACACCGCCATCTTCCTTCATTCAGACTACACTGAGCCTGGTGGGCATGATCTGGCGGGTTGAGCTTAAATTCTGCTGCTTTCTTGCTGCCTCTGGAGGTGGTGGATAAGCCATTCCTGGATTTTGGATCCTAGCTCCAAATCTTTGGCATTATGCATTTTCAGACTTCATATGAGCTTCTCCCTACCCGCCCCCACCTCAGGCCTCCTCCCCTGACTGGTTCCAGAAACGAGCCGGAGTGGGACTGGGTCTGGGGTTGGAAAGGGTCTGACTTAGAAAACAGTACTGAATCAAAAATCAGGCTGGGCACACCTTCAAAACCAGACTGGGTCCAGGGGCAGACTAGGTCCATCTTCCATGGTGACATTTATATGAAAAGGGGCAGGGAGATGTAGAGCATGTCTGAGCAGTCACTTTCCAATAACATCTCCACACACTGAAAAGGAGAGCCTGGATTTTTGTCTCTACCACAGGGATGCTTTTTCTTTCGCTCCACTCGCTTCCTGTTGGCAAGGTTTCTGAAAAGAAGTCCAATGTAATTCTTAGCCTTGTTTCCATATAGGAAAGGTATTTTTATTACCCTGGCTTCTTTCAAGATTTTCTGTTTGTTTTTGATCTTATGTTGTTTGAATATTATATTCCTAGGTGTATATTTTTTGGTATTTTCCTGTGTGGTATTTTCTTAGCTTCCTAGATCTGTGATTGGTATCAGTCATTAACTTTGGGAAATTCTCAGCTATAATTACTTCAATATTTCTTCTTTTCTTTTCTCTGTCTCTTCTGGTATTTCCATTATGGGTATGTTACACCATTTGTAATTTTCTCATAGTTCTGTGTTTGTTTTCCTGTTTTTTGTTTGTTTTTGTGTTTTAGTTTGGGAAGTTTCTATTGACATATCTTCAAGCTCATTGATTCTTTCGTTGGCTGTGTCTAGTCTACTGATGAGCCCAGCAAAAGCATTCTTCATTTCTGTGGCAGTGTTTTTGATTTCTAGAATTTCTTTTTGATTCTTTCTTAGCATCTCCATCTCTCTACTGACATTACCCATCTGTTCTTGCGTATTATACACCATTTACACTAAGGCCCTCAACATAATAATTGTAGTTATTTTAACTTCCCAGTTTGATAATTCCAAAATCTCTGCCATATCTTAGTCTGGCTCTAATGTTTATTTTGTCTCTTCAAACTGTGATTTTTTTTTTTTTTTGGCCTTTTAGCATACCTTAACATTTTTCTTAGAAGCCATACATAAGCTCTTGGGTAAAAGGATTGTTTGGGGGGCTAGGAGTTAGGCTGTGTTTACTCTTTGCTATAAGTGAGGCTAAAATTTCTTCTAGTGTCTTTGTTTTTGTGTCCCTTGTTGTCTTTGGATATTCTTAGAGACTCTTATAGTTCTTTTAGCTTATAGTTCTTTTTAGCTCCAAGCCCCTGTTATTATACTGGAGCCCCATTTATATGTTGGTAAACTATTGGGGGGGGGAGCAACATACTATAATCTATGATTAGGTCTTAGTGTTTTAGCAAACCTGTGTCTCTGATTCTCAGGTTCCTCCCTCTTCCCCTTTAAATGAGACTAGAACAGGGGGCTGAAATTGGGTATTTCCCCTCCCCCAATTTGCTCTGAGAAGCTCAATTTGTTTAAAATTTGGTAAAACAGTTTCCCTTGAAGGCAAGCCTTTGTCAAGGAGAACAGAGCACTCTGGACTTATTTTTAATTTTTTGTTGTTTTAAGAGAGAGAGAGAGAGAGAGAGAGAGAGAGAGAGTGCATGAGTCAGGGAGAGGGGCAGAGTGAAAGAGAGAATCTTAAGCAGGCTTCATGCTCAGAGTGGAGCCTGAGACGGGGCTGGAACCCGCAACCCTGGGATCATGACCTGAGCCGAAATCAAGAGTCAGTTCTTCAACTGACTGAGCTGCTCAGGTGCCCCTGGGCTTATTTGTAGATGGCTACTTTCCTCCTTCCCCTGTATGAAATACAAGGGGATTTTTCTTCCATATTCACCCTGAGAACCTGGTGGAGTTTCTGGACATAAAACTCAGGAAAGTTGGGTGGGGGGAATGTTTACATCTCAAGCCAGACTAGGCACAGTCTCCAGTAGTCAATTGTCCTTTATGTGTTCCTACCAGGCACCAACTGTGGCTTTTGCTCCTGGTAAACTATGATTCTTTGTATTTGCCTGGCTCTCTAGTTTTTTTTTGGGGGCGGGGGGGGGAGGTGACAATTTTTCTTGTAACCTCAATTCCTTGATTGAGGGACTGGTTGATTTTTCAGTTTGTTTGGCTTTTTATTTTCTTTTTGTGAGGATAGGAGTGGTTACTTCCAACCTCTTTACATGTCAGACCAGGCAGAGAGACTTTAAACAGAGTTGGGGATAAGGATCCAGCAACTCTCTTGCTTTACCTTCCTCCTCAGGGCTGGCCCAGGTCAAGAGCTCATTTTCATTTACACTGGGTGGGAGTTGAGAGGATAGCTCAATAGAGCCCATTCATAGTGGTTCTTCCTAATCTCTCAGCTTATTGTCATGCCTACAACCCACTCTCTTCTATAATATTCATTGATTGCTCCTAGTCTCAGCCTGAGATGACTCAAAACCAAATCTAACATAACAATCTTGTCAATATTTAAAAACTTCTGTCTCATTTTTTTTCAAAACATTTCAGTGTTTATTTACTTTTTGAGAGAGATTGACAGAGTGTGAGCAGGGGAGGGGCAGAGATGGAGGGAGACACAGAATCCAAAGCAGGCTCCAGGCTCTGAGCTGTCAGCACAGAGCTCGACTCAGGGCTTGAACTCATAGACCACAAGATCATGACCTGAGCCGAAGTGGGAAACTTAACTGACTGAGCCATCTGGGTGCCCCTGTTCTGTCTCTTTAAGTCTTCACTAAATATTCCTGTTTTCTTCAAGACTTCCTTATAGGGCATGGTTTCAGGTTTCTTGTCCATTGAGGTTACTTATGATATATTTCAGTTCAGAGTTTTCTCAGATCTTTGTAATACCATATTTCTTTTTTTAAATGTTTATTTATTTATTGAGAGAAATAGTGAGAGAGAGAGAGTGGGGGAGGGGCAGAGAGAGACAGAGAGAGAGAATCTCAAGCAGGTTCCCCACTGTTAACACAGAGCCCAATGTGGGGCTCAAACCCACAAACCAGGGGATCATGACCTGAGCTGAAATCAAGAGTCAGACTCTTAACCAAACGAACCACCCAGGAGCACTCCCCTTTAAGTTTATTTATTTATTTTGAAAGAGAGAGAGAGAGTGGGCAAGGGGTAAAAGAGAGAGAGAGAGAGAGAGAGAGAGAATCTGAAGGAGGCTCACCACATGGTCAGCACAGACCCCAATGCAGGGCTCGAACCCACAAACTATTGGATCAATAACATCATAATTCTTTTTTTTAATTAAAAAAAAATTTTGTAATGTTTTTATTTTTTTTTTAATATATTTTTTTTTCAACATTTATTTATTTTTTGGGGGACAGAGAGAGACAGAGCATGAATGGGGGAGGGGCAGAGAGAGAGGGAGACACAGAATCGGAAACAGGCTCCAGGCTCTGAGCCATCAGCCCAGAGCCTGACGCGGGGCTCGAACTCCCGGACCGCGAGATGGTGACCTGGCTGAAGTCGGACGCTCAACCGACTGCGCCACCCAGGCGCCCCTGTAATGTTTTTATTTTTGAGAGAGAGAGAGGGAGAGAGAGAGAATGCAAGCAGGGGAGGGGCAGAGAGAGGGAGACACAGAATCTGAAGCAGGCTCCAGACTCCGAGCTGTCAGCACAGAGCCCAATGCAGGGCTTGAACCCACAGATGGCGAGATCATGACCTGAACTGAAGTCAGATGCTCAACAGACTAAGCCACCCAGGCACCCCAATAATACCATAGTTCTTGAAGTAATTTTCCCACATCTATTTTTGGATGTATTTTTCCTGTCTTCTTTTTACAGAGAAACCTCTCTATTGGAAAGGAAAAAACAAACTAGTTCTTCGACAGAAAAAAGTTTTCTCTTAGCAGAGAAGAGTACATCAAATTTCTCATGTGTCTTACAAGGAACACTGAATAATAGATAGAGAACATCATTGTTTGAGAAAATGTAGTCTCAAAATTCAAATGCTGTCGTAGTCAGCTTTTGCTGCACAACGACAGGATGTGAGCAGAGAATTGACCTGTGCTTGCACAGTGGGACTTGCCTTGGATGTTCTGGTGAATGGAAATGAAGGGTTTCCCCTGGGGAGCTGCTTCTTGAGCCTGGTGTCCAGACAACAGCATGTGCAGCAGACCTTAGCCCAACCTGTAGCACCTGATCCATAGTTGACCTAAAGACAAATGAACACAAAAACAAATACTTGTATTATAAACCACCGGATTTTTAGGGATGGGATGAAGCTGAATCAGTTGAAGATGAATCAGTTACCCAGAGGAAGCGCTTCATGACAGATCCCTGGAGCATAAGTGGTAAGCCCCACCCGGCAAGCACATGTCAATCCTCTGCTCATACTATGTTCATTAACATCCTGTTAGTCAAGATAAGTCCAATGGCCATGCCCAACATCTACAGCTGGAGAAATACACTCTGTCCACCCTGGCATCATGGTAAAAGTGTTGTCTCAGTCTGCTCAGGCTGCCTTAACAAAATACCATAGTTTGGGTGGCTTAAACAGCAGACATTTATTTCTCACATCTCATTTTTCTGGGAGCTGGGAAATCCAAGACAAAGGTGCTGGAAAAAGAAATTTCATTTAGAGGCCTTTTCTCTTGGCTTGTAGGTGACTGCATCTCGCCACGTGCTCACGTGGACTTTCGTTAGTGCTGCACGTGGAAAGAGAGCGCTCTCTCTCATCCTCTTATTATAAGGCCACTAATCCTATTGGATTAGGGACCCACCTTTATGACTTCATTTAACTTTACCTCCCAAAGAACCTGTTCCAAATACAGTCATATTGCTGGTTAGAACTTCAACATATGAATTTTGAAGGGCCACAATTCAGCCCATAGTAAATGTCAACATATACTGCTATGACAAGGGAGCAAATAATTAGAACCAATAATTCAGCCTACGAAATTATTCACAACCCTCCTTCTTGCAGAATACACTCACACCCATTCCAAATGCCCCCCCCACCCCCCCCCAACCCTCCCCCCCCCCCCCGAAGTTTTATGTGATTACAACATCATGTCTGCTTGGTCAGGAGGCCTATGAACAAAGAATGCAAATTATCTCCTCTCCACCCCAGCATCCTTTAAATAGAGTTATGGCACAGGGATGGGATGACCAAAATCAACATTTAGATTTGAAAAGGGAGAAGAATTGGAGACTGAGCAGCCATATTCATAGCAATTCTGAAAGACAACTGGGCAAGTGTCAGGTTCTCCTGCCCTAGGGGGCCCTGAGCCTCTTCCTAGGAGTGGCTCCAAAGTTCATTGTTCTTCACCACTGTGGCTCTACACTCTAGGAAGTCTTTCATTTTCCATTATTTTCCTTAGCCTCTTCTGAAGAGGCCATACGGGAATAATATGCCTTTCTTGGGGGGCAGAGCAGCTTTCTCAATCAGCTCCTTGCCTTTAAAAGACAGAAGCCCAGAAGATCCTTTTTTATCTTGAACAGAGTCAGATTGTTTGTTTTGTTTTTTTAATCGTCCGGGTTTGATATGTGTGGGACACTTTTTGTCAATACAGCTCTCTTAATAACATTGTGAGTTTTACAAGCATTTGATTACAATTTATATCATGTTTCCAGAAAGCCATGTTTACTAGTCTTTTTGGTAAGACAAGGTCACAAGGTTGCTTGCCTTGTGACCTAAATTTTCTGATGGATCTAAGAATTGCTATTGTCAGTTTATCCAGTTTTTTTTCTTGGGAAAATGGGAACGACCCTTTCCAAGCTCTTTACATGTCAGGACAGAAACTACTTTTTTTATTTGGGAAAAAAAAAAACCCACTTTGCTCATGGAAAAGAATAAAAATCACTTGAAATCCTCCTCACACACATGTAACTATTGAATGTGGTTGTTTCTTATGGAAGGTTGTGGGAATCACATCAAAATGTAACTCAGTGTGAAGATGATTCAGTAAGGTGATAAAGGAATCATGTTTACCATTTATCCATTAAGTGTCCAAATCTTTTTTTCAAGATTTTATTTTTAAGCAATCTGCACACCCAACACGGGGCTTGAACTTACAACCGTGAGATCAACAGTCGCATGGTCCACTATCTGAGCCAGCCAGGCACCCCTAGGTGTCCAAATCTTGTTCTAAGGAGTGAATTTAGAGATTTTGGAGGAGTATATGGAAGCTTATTTGTTGGTCTTTTCTCTGAATATCATTTTCCCCAGCCTAGCTTTTGCTAGGGACTAGAAAAGACACAATTTTCTAATGAGAGATGGAAATGCTAGTGTCTTATATTGACGACTGGAAGATTCCATATGCTTTGGAATTCACATCAGCAGGAGGAGAGTTGATATCCAATTATAAAATTACCAAAAAAAACCCCAAAACAAACAAACAAAAAAAAAACAAACCCTACCCTGAATAGAAGAACACCTGTACAAAAAGGCAGACTTTTCTGGATCAGTTTTAGATCAGTTTCAGCACATGCTTGGTGGAACCCTTAAAGTTCTAAACCTCAAGCATGGTGGAATAATTTTGGCCATGAAAAACTTTAAAGCAGATGTTAACAGTTGCCTTACAAAGATTATAGAAAAATAATGGTCCCATGAATCATCTATTGAGTCATTTTTATCAGAATAAAAGCATGTTTCAAGATTTCTCTTAAAAAAAAAAACAACTCTATGTCATGTCTCCCTCCATGTACCTTTTATTTGCTCTCTTCCCACAAAACTCTTTGAGTTGTTGATTCCCATTATCTCCTATGTCTCTTTCCATCGTCCTCTTGAACACTTTCCAATCATGTTTTCTCCCCACAACAGAACTTGTCAAGGACATCAATAATGTCTGTGTCGCTAAATTAAATGGCCAATTCTCAAACTGAATCTTATAGAACTATGGTAGCATGTTACATTACTGCCACCACTCCCCACCCCCACCTCCCAACAAATCATGGCTCTCAGGATTCACCCATGTGGCCCGTTCCATATCAACTCTGGATTTGGACATGGGGTTTATTTTGACCAACGGAGCGTCAGTAAATCTGAAGCAAGCAGAGGCTTGATAAGCACTTGTACATTGGTGCTTGCTCTCTTGAGTCCTGTTGCCAAGGAAACAATTATGTGCTATCCTGCTAGTGGGATGATGTGAAGGAGGATCAAAGTGCATAACCCAAACTGACCACCAGATCTGTGGATGAGGCCCTTAGAAAACTGCCAGCTCCCAGCCAAACTGTTGTCTAACTGCAGCTGCTCATGTGACCCCAAGCAAGGCCATCAGATGTGCTGCCTAGGAGTGGTGTCAGCATCATGGTAGTGTAGACATTTCTTCTTTTTACTCTCCCTTTTAAACACTGAAACATACAACTGTCCATGAACAAAAGTACTTGTGTAGGTGTTGTGGGATTTAGTACCTTATGCCAAGGGATCTGGGAAGAATTATGTACACCTGTGTAGCCAGTAATAGTTGAATAGACCTTGGTATGGGCCATAAAACCAGGGAAGCCAGCCAGCCTGCTCAGATCCCTCAAAGCGTGGTTGGGAAGAAACCTGGAGAGTACTGACCTGAGTAGATACCCATGCATGGGAAAGAATTTGCAGAAGTCCAGCCTTCCCAAGGGAAGATTCCAACACACCATTCTAGAGAAAAAAGAAGAGTTTGGTCACAGTGGAGGTGGTAGTAAGAAAAACTTTCCCAGTGTGTCCCCTTGCCCCACTTCCCCAGAAAACGCTGCACCCAGGCTGATGTATCCAGCAGCTGCTAAATCTCTCTTAGGGGCAAAAGATAACACTGAGTGAGGGCCCACTACCCTAGCTGCACAAGAAGTGACTGCAGAAACCTGTTGTTTTTTCCCCACGGCACCCAGTGTATCTGATGTGAGACATCCATGATTGGGGGAAGAGAGAAGATTGGGGCAAGAGGCAGGTAAGAGACTGCATTCCTGCTTGACTGCTGTCTTCAGGAAATCCATTCACAAACCTCTGGGAATACCATATCCAGCAATCTCTCTATCAGATGCACAGGCACCCACAATGCCCCAAGTGCTAACCCACACCTCTTCCCATTGTGTGGCCAGCTCCTGGTACTCACTTCCACGTGTGGCATCAAGGGAGAGCTCCCTGTAGGCAGTGAGCAATCAGAAAACCAGCCACTGTCTGTGAGCAAAGAAACCTCAAGCTTGAGCTGTAGTGCCATCTTCTGGAAGATGAAGAGGTTTCTAGTAGTCAGCCTGGTGACTTGTAAGAACCAGAGAAGACATAAAATGTTAAGAATCCTGCCACAAGAGCGAACAAGAAGAGTTGAGCAGATGTACCAATACAAAGAGATTAAATCTCAGATAATAACAACAGCATACTCCATCTGAAAGCAACTGGCAGAGATTTAAGGAAGCATTTGCTACTTTAATGCAAAAAGAGTAATGCAGAACTACAAGAAACATGAAAAATCAGAGAAACATATATCCACAAAAAGAAACTAATAATTCTCTAGTAACTGAGCTCGAAGGCACAGAATTTTGTGACCTAGCTGATAAAAAATCCAAAATAGTTGGGGCGCCTGGGTGGCGCAGTCGGTTGAGCGTCCGACTTCAGCCAGGTCACGATCTCGCGGTCCGGGAGTTCGAGCCCCGCGTCGGGCTCTGGGCTGATGGCTCGGAGCCTGGAGCCTGTTTCCGATTCTGTGTCTCCCTCTCTCTCTGCCCCTCCCCCGTTCATGCTCTGTCTCTCTCTGTCCCAAAAATAAATAAACGTTGAAAAAAAAAATTTAAAAAAAATTCAAAATAGCTTTTTTGAACAAACTCAACAGGCCATCAGAAAATGCAGACAATTTCACACATTCTCAAAAAAGTGATCAAAATTAAATTTATTCCAAAGAGAAAAAAAATAATAATAATAAAGAGCCAAACAGAGATTCTGGAGCTGAAGAACTCAATGAATGAGATGAAAAATGCAATAGAGATCATCTGCAGTGAGTAGAACACGTGGAAGGCAGCATAAATGAGTTAGAAGGTAGGAATTTTGAACTAACCCAGTTAGAAGTGAACTACAACAAAAAAGAATGAGAAAGAGTGAGAAAAGCCTAGTGTGATCTACGAGATCCATAAAAAAAAATAGGAAAATTGGGATTTCAGGAGAAGAAGAAATCAGAAAATGATTTAAAGAAATAATAACTGAGAACTTCTCAAACCTGGAGAGAATTGAACATCTAAATATGTGAAGCTAATAGATCACTGTATTATCTTTTTTTTTTTTTTAATTTTTTTTTCAACGTTTTTAATTTATTTTTGGGACAGAGAGAGAGACAGAGCATGAACGGGGGAGGGGCAGAGAGAGAGGGAGACACAGAATCGGAAACAGGCTCCAGGCTCCGAGCCATCAGCCCAGAGCCCGACGCGGGGCTCGAACTCACGGACCGCGAGATCGTGACCTGGCTGAAGTCGGACGCTTAACAGACTGCGCCACCCAGGCGCCCCTGATCACTTTATTATCTTAATGCAAAACACCCTTCTCCAAGACATATTACAATAAAACTGCCAAAAATCAAGGATAAAGAAAGAATTCTAAAGGCAGCTAGAGAAAAAAGATTGTAACCTACAAAGGAACTCTCATTAGGCTATCAACAGATTCTCAGCAGAAATCCTACAGGCCAGGAGAGAGTAGAATGGCATAATCAAAATGTTGAAAGAAAAACGTTGCTAGCCAAGAATTCTCTATCTGGCAGTTACCCTTCAGGAGATATAAGGAGAAAGAAAGAATATCTTAGACAAACAAAAGCTGAGTGAGTTCACCACACTAGACTTGCCTTGCAAGAAATGCCAAAAGGAGTTCTTCAAGCTAAAATCAAAAGAAGCTAATCAGCAACACAAAAACATAAAAAGGTATATGACACACTGGTAAAGGTAAATATATACAGACCTAGGAAACTTTACATATACAATAGGATAATGTGTTAGCCACTTAACTATAGTACAAAGGCCAAAGGATAAGAGTATTAAAAATAATTGTAGCTACTATAATGTGTTAAAGAATATACAATATTGGGGCACCTGGGTGGCGCAGTCGGTTAAGCGTCCGACTTCAGCCAGGTCACGATCTCGCGGTCCGTGAGTTCGAGCCCCGCGTCGGGCTCTGGGCTGATGGCTCGGAGCCTGGAGCCTGTTTCCGATTCTGTGTCTCCCTCTCTCTCTGCCCCTCCCCCGTTCATGCTCTGTCTCTCTCTGTCTCTCTCTGTCCAAAAATAAATAAATGTTGAAAAAACAAATTAAAAAAAAAAAAAGATAGGCTTTAAGGCAAAAATCGTAACTAGAGACAAAGAAGGCCATTATATAGTGATAAACAGATCAATGTATCAAGAAGATATAACAATTGTACATATATATGTACCCAACATTGGAGAACCTAAATATATTAAACAAATACTAACAGATCTAAAGGGAGAAATGGACAATACGATAATAGTAGGCGACTTCAATAGCCCTCTTTCAGCAATGGATAGATTATCCAGACATAAAATCAACAAGGTAATGGTGGACTTGAACCTTACCTTAGACCAAACGGACTTAAACATTTATAGAACATTCCATTCAATAGAAGCAGAATACCTCTTCTTCTCAAGTGTACATGAAACATCCTTCAGGATAGACCATATGATATGACACACAATAAACCTTCCCAAATTTAAGATGACTGGAATCATATCAAGTAAATTTTCCAACTACAAAGATATGAAACTAGAAATCAACCACAAAGGAAAACTGGAAAATCTACAAATATGTGGAAATTAACACATGCTTAAATAAAGAAGGAGTCAAAGAAGAAATAAAAAATGAAATAAAAAATATCTTGAAAAAAATGAAAATGGTAACACAACATAACAAAAATTTATGGGATGCTGCAAAGGCAGGTTTGAGAGGGAAGTTTATAGCAATAAATGTGTTTATTAAGAAAATGATAAGATCTCAAATAAGCAACCTAATTTTACACCTCGAGGAACTAGAAAAAAAAAAGAACAAATTAAGCACAAAGTTGGGAGAAGGAAGGAAGGAAATAACAAAGATCAAAGTGGAAAATAATAAAATAGAGACCAGAAATATAATAGAAAAAATCAACAAAGCTAAGAGCTGTTTTTTAAATTAATTAATTAAGTAATTAATGAATTAAAAGAACACTTCCTTTTAGAACAAACAATCCTAAAATTTGTATGGAACCACAAAAGACCCCGAATAGCCAAAATAATGTTGAAGAAGAAAACCAAAGCGGGAGGCATCACAATCCCAGATTTTAGCCTCTACTATAAAGCTGTAATCATCAACACAGTATTGGCACAAAAACAGACACATAGACCAGTGGAATAGAATACAGACCCCAGCATTGGACCCAGAAATATATGGCCAACTAATCTTTGACAAAGCAGGAAAGAGTATCCAGTGGAAAAAAGACAGTCTCTTTAGCAAATGGTGCTGGGAGAACTGGACAGCAACATGCAGGAGAAGGAAACTGGACCGCTTTCTTACACCATACACAAAAATAAACTCAAAATGGATGAAGGACCTGAATGTGAGACAAGAAACCATCCAAACTCTAGAGGAGAAAACAGAAAAAAACCTCTTTGACCTCAGCTGCAGCAATTTCTTACTTGACATATCTCCAAAGGCAAGGGAATTAAAAGCAAAAATGAACTCTTGGGACCTCATCAAGATAAAAAGCTTCTGCACTGCAAAGGAAACAATCAACAAAACTAAAAGGCAACTGACAGAATGGGAAAAGGTATTTGCAAATGACATATCAGATAAAGGGTTAGTACCCGAAACCTAAAAAGAACACACCAAACTCCACACCCCAAAAATAAATAATCCAGTGAAGAAATGGGCAGAAGACATGAATAGACACTTTTCCAAAGAAGACATCCAGATGATCAACAGACACATAAAACGATGCTCAATGTCACTCCTCATCAGGGAAATACAAATCAAAGCCACATTGAGATACCACCTCACACCAGTTAGAGTCGCTAAAATGAACAAATCAGGAAACTACAGATGCTGGTGAGGATGTGGAGAAATGTGAACCCTCTTGCACTGTTGGTGGGAATGCAAACTGGTGCAGCCACTCTGGAAAACAGTGTGGGGGTCCTTAAAAAATTAAAAATAGATCTACCCTATGACCCAGGAATAGCACTGCTAAGAATTTACCCAAGGCATAGAGGAGTGCTGATTCGTAGGGGCACATGTACCCCTATGTGTATAAAAATGCAATAATAGCTAAATTATGGAAAAAGCCTAAATGTCCATCAATCAATGAATGGATAAAGACGATGTGGTTTATATATACAATGGAATACTACTTGGCAATGAGAAAGAATAAAATCATGCCATTTACAGCAACATGGATGGAACTGGAGGGTATTATGCTAAGTGAAATAAGTCAGTCAGAGAAAGACAGATATCATATGCTTTCACTCATATGTGGATCTTGAGAAACTTAACAGAAGACCATGGGGGAAGGGAAGGGGGAAAAATAGTTGCAAACAGAGAGGGAGGGAGGCAAACCATAAGAAATTCTTAAATACAGAGAACAAACTGAGGGTGGATGGGGGAGGGGTGGGGGAGGGGGCAAATGGGTGATGGGCATGGAGGAGGGCACTTGTTGGGATGAGCACTGGATGTTGTATGTAAGCCAATTTGACAATAAATTATATTAAAAGAAGATTTAAAAAAAGATGTGCATTTGGTTTTTATATTCTCTATTTACAATCTGATTTAAAATCTGGTTGTTTTGCAGCATGATATATTTTGGGGGATTGTATTAAACACATAGGGACAAATTACTCTTTGTTTTATGTCTTCAGCTGCTGTGGACATTATAATAACATATTTGACTAAAGTGGGAAGCCCTCCAGAGGTTGAGCTTTGAGTAATTCTGTGTGATCTCCAAACAGGTAACTGATATCTGACAGAAAGATAGAAATATCTAAATTCACGTGAAAGACAGTCTGTCATTTGTAGTTCCTGGATTTTTTCAAATTCTACTATCACCTAGAAATGATGACTTGAATATTTTGAAACATGTCTGATTAGAAAATGCCGTAAAGAAACATGGAAACTTCACGATAACACATCTGCTCTCATTCCCCCCCTTTTATTCTAAATATTTGAGAGACAGACATTTGATTTCATTCTGTTACTGCTGAAATATAAGCATAAAAACAAAATAAAAACAAGCATTCTTGGAATAAGAGAGTCCATCACAATAATTCATTAGGCATTTTTTTCTTTTCTTTTTTTTTTTTTTTAAGTGCTCTTTGGAATATGTTCAACAATGATGCCTCCACCTTGCTTTTTCAGGATTACTTTGGCTATTCCGGGTCTTTTGTGATTCCATACAAATTTTAGGATTGTTTGTTCTACCTCTATGAAAGATGCTGGTGGTATTTTGATATGGATTGCTTAAATATGTAGATTGCTTTGGGTAGTTAAGACATTTTAACAATGTTGGTACTTCCAATCCATGAGCTGGGAATGTTTTCCCATTTCTTTGTGTCCTCTTCCATTTCCTTCATAAGTTTTCAGAGTACAGATCTTATACGTCTTTGGTTAGGTTGATTCCCAGGTAAATTATGAGTTTGGGTGCAATTGTAATGGCATCAGTGCATTGATTTCTTTTTCTGGGGGGGTGGGGGATGGGCTAGATGGGTGATGGGTGTTGAGAAGGGAACTTGTTATGATGAGAACTGGGTGTTGTATGTAAGTGATGAATCACTGAATTCTAACCCTGAAACCAATATTGCACTGTATGTTAGCTAACAAGAACTTAAACAAAAATTTGGGGAAAAAATAGAAAAAAGTGAGCAGATTATTATTATTATTATTATTATTATTATTATTATTAATTTTTGCTATTTTTACACCTCCATTTTGACTCTGATATCCTGACTCAGACATTTTATCTTGGAGAACTTCGATCACACACACACAAAACACATAGGGACACATTTATGCTTAAGAAACATTGGTTCTGTGCCTAAGAAACATTGAAATCAGAAATATATTAACATACAATTTTTGTGGATAAAGTGTTTTCCAGGGAAAAACAGTAAAACATTTTAATTACTTGATCAATAAAAAATATATAGCTCAACATACCAGTTCTAGTTTATCTGCATTTATTTTATAATTATTTTTTCAGGACAAATTCATTTTGATGTAAATGCCTGGATGTTTTATCCACACCATAATGCATTAAGTATAGATTCTGTTATTTTAAGTTTTAAAAAAGGAAATCCTATACTAAGATGTTAGAGCCAGGAGATCAATAATATGTGATCACATGGTGGACAATGTATAGTCAGTGATAGACTAGCCATGTCCTGGTTTCATTTATATGAAAAAGAAACACATATGTATCTGTTTGTGCACTAGTATTTTGACATCTACTACAGGTGCCCAAATTTAACCCTAACCAAAGCAAGAACTTTACCATTAGAACACTGTGTGACTTTAGAAAGGATATATGTCCTTCTGAAGGACAGATCTCTGGATGCCTAGCAGCAGAGGCAGGTATAAAAGCATATTGTATGATTCTGAGACATAGGGTTTCTTCCTGGTTGATATCCATGCCCTCTCTCTACAGGGAACAGTAGGTGGTACTGTGGTGGGGTGGTGGCTTAAAACCTACTTTCAACAAGTAAAGAGTCTTTGCTGCATTACTATGCCTCATAAGGCAGGGAGCACATTGGTGCACTGGAGTTAGTGATGTCCTGCCTACCTGGTGGTGGAGACAGACCTGATCTTTCTTCATTGGCTTCAAACATTTGCCTGTTTTATGCAGGTTTTGATGCCTGTATAAAGTAAACCAGTACACTTTATACCTATATACAGGTGTGGTTGAGCACTTCCCGCCTCTTCCAGTGATAATGGAGTCTGACATCACACCCTCTTGAGAACTGGCTTTTGTAGTTATGTATCCAATCTCTCATTGTACAATGGGGTGACTGATCTTACCAAGAGAATAGGACTGGATCAGATCACAGGAGGTGGGAAGAGTCCAGAGGGTAAGGCTGGGCTCTGCCATTTTAGGCCATGGCTCAACCCCCTCCCATCATGGTTGCTTTAGAAATGAGAGACTCTAATATTCTGGGAGGAATCGTGCCTACTTGCTCTCCATTTGGGGTCATTTTACTGTCCAAATCCCTACATGTGCACTGGCACACACATACTGAAAGTGTGTTCAAGAAAGAGTGGACACCGGGGAAATGACAAGAGAGAAATAATAAAGAGGTTAGAGTGAGCTCTGTCATGGGGCAGCAGCATCCATTTTCATAGCTGCATGCTCAAATGCCCAAAGATAGGCAAGGAATGCTTGAAGTTCATAGGTTTCTGCTGGATGCAGGACTATCCTTGGCCCAGCCTCCAGAGGAAAGGACTAGAGTACTGCATTCAAACTCTGTGGGCACCTGGAATTATGATTAACTAACTCCCCTTAGTTTAGATAATAGCTACAGAAGAAAAGGCTTCCGTGTTCTCCTGTACAGTGTTGTGTTACCTGTGGTTTTCTTCAGAGTTCCATATAATCATAAAGTGTCAATTGGCCTTGGCTCTCCATCAGTGACTCACTGTGTTTATACTTTCTGGAAGCCTTTTAGAGCCTAGAGAGGCTTGGGGATTTAGGTTGGTGAAGACTTGGGATAGGGAAAGACACGTCCGAACACTATACACTGAGTATAGAGTCCACGTAAAATAACAGTTCTTGCTAGACCCCCAGGGTCTTCATTGGGAAATGGGGGGGGGGGGGGTCATCGTCCTGGCTGACATGAGGATGCCTCATGAGTAAAAAGTATACACTGGGACTAGGACGAGAAAGGTAATGGCAGAATCCTGGGATCCCTTGCACAGCTCTGGAGGCTGTAGGTCCCGAGATTTACCCTGGGACCTCATAGGACCACTGCCTTCATGGCGGCCACATAAGGGTGATGATTTTGTTTGAATATCTTCATGCCTGTGGCTCCAGTGCTATTGCTGGACGCCAGGAAACAGGCAGCCTCCTGTGTCCGTGGTTCCCACTGAGTTTTGCTGGAGGAAGTGAACCAGGGAAAGTTCATGCAGAGATAATTCTGGATTTCTCCTGCCTCAGACGTAATTTGGATCTCCTATTACCAACAATTATCTCCATAGAATAAGCAGTTCAAAATCTAGATGGAGTGCTCCATGATCCTTCTGTTTATTCATTCAGTAACTGCTCCAAGCACTCACCTTGTGCTGGGGGATCTGGTGGGCCTAAGTGCAAGGCTTACAATGACAAAGGGGTCCCTGCCTGCCAGGTCTTCACAGTCTGGAGGGGAGATGAACAAAGGTATGAAAGACAAGACATGTGAAAAAAAGGGCAAGAACTGTAATAGTGAAAATAATGAGTCACTGGAGGGTATGAGACTGGGGAGTCACTGGAGGGTGTGAGAGGCCTCACTGAGGTGACATGTGCTGGGGCTAGAATGGCAAGAAGGAACCATCCTGCACATGTCTTCAGTGTTTCAGGGAGAAGATATGGCTGGTGCCGATAATAGGAGACAGAATTGAGTTTGTCCAGAAAACATAAGAAAGGTGGAAAGTGTGGCTGTGGGATTGTGGGAGGGGAGAAGCAGGGGGGAAGCAGAGGATAGGCCAGATGCTGGGACCTGGTAGACCATGAGTTATTCATTCCTATCTAATAGCATTATGCCAATACCTTAAATATTAAAACTACAAGTATTTAATAACTCGCAATTTTTGTGGGAGAGGAATCCAGGCACAGCCTAGCTGCATGACACTGCCTCAAAATCTCTATGAAGCCAGGGCTGTGGTCTCATCTGAGACTCAACAGGGTGATACTTTTCTCCAAGGTCACCCACACAGGCAATGTCAGAATTCAGTTTGAACTGAGAGCCTATTTCAATCTTTTGACCTGGGAACTTGTTTCTCTCCTATATAGGTTTCTCACAGGGTAGTACTTAACTTAAGTGCTTGTTTCCCCATTTCCAGGGGTAGAGGAAAGACAGAGGGAAGAAATGAGGATGGAGAGTGGAGGGAGAGAGAGAGAGGTAGAGAGACATAGAAAGAGGTGGAACACAAGACAAAGCAAGTAAGAAGGAACGACAGAATTTGTGTCATGAAATCTTGAAACTGACCTCCTATCACTCTGTGTTCCATTGGTTAGAAGGCAGTCACTAACAGCTTAGTGGTTTCACAAGGAGTGAAGTTTCCTGGCTGGACGTGGGTCACAGTCTGTGTCCTCTGGGGATGTCAGGAGAGTGTGTTCAGCAGGTTCACCCCAAAACTGAGAACAGTGACTAGATTCAGGAAATGGCTGTAAGTGATGAACATCTAGCCTCACTCATCATCAGAAAAATGAAAATAGGACAATGGATTTGGTGTAATTTCTCATCCACCAAACCAGCAAAATATATTTCACCAAATTCATGAAACTAGAGCCCTTGTTGAGCATTAGAGATAAGGGCACTCCTTTTTCAGTAGTGAGAGGGGCCTCAACTCTTTCACTGGAAGGTGATTGTTGCCATTGTTAGTGTCAGGCGTTGTGCGGCGTAAAGGTAGGAGTTAGAGTCAAAAAGAATTTTTGCAGTTTAAGGCTTTATTGGGAACTAAGGTTCCGGGCGAGGTTCCGTCACTCAAGGAGGGAGTCAGGGAAGTCGCGCCCAGGTATGGTGGGGTAGGGATTTTAAGCTGTAGCAGTTCCGGGTTTAGGCTCGGGTGGGTCTTTCTCTCGTGCCATGTCGTGCTGTTGCTCGGTAATCCGTTGACCTTCAGTTCATTCTGGAGAGCCGCTCGGGGCTCTCCGTTGGGTTGTGCTGGCGCTCGGTGATTGGTTGCCCTTCAGTTTCTTCTGGCGCGCTGGCGAGAGGGCTGTCCCCTTCCAGGGACATCCTAACATTCCAACCTCTTATTGGTGATAATGGGCGACGGATCTGATCTGGCTGCTTCCCATGGGTATAAGGGTGACGCCATAGTATGTGGGGTCTGAGGTGGAATGAGGGAATAGGACCGGACCACCATCTGATGAAATGCGACCTGGGAAACTTCATGCATTCGTTTTTGTACGAAATGGAGAAAACAAGGTAAGAGCATAAGTATTATACAGATAGCAACTAGTGGGGTGACTATGGGGAGGAGCCAAGTTAAGAGGGGTGATTGCCACCAGGAGATTAGGGGGTCTGAGGATCCTGGGTGGGCGGATAGAATTTTTTGGATTTCCTTTAGGTGTTTTATATTGGTTTCAACTAAGCCTGATTCATTGAGGTAGTAGCTGTTATGCCCAGAATTCGTGATCCCCAAAGACCACCAGGGAGCCGAGTCCGATGCAAAAGCAAAAGAGCCTTTATTCGAGCTAGCTCGAGCTCAGTCCCCTACCTGTACCGACACAGCGGTGAGATACCGGAGAGAGAGAGCGAGTTTCAAAAGCATAAAGGTTTTATAGGGGTCTAGGGGCAGTTGGTGAGGTAATGGCTGTGGCCTCAGCTGATTGGCTGGGGAAGGGTCGGAGTCCTGTTACGCAGGTCGCTGGGCGTGTTTTGATCGGGAAGTTACTCAAGGGGAGGAGGTGCGGTCTGAGGTTTCTGCAATTTTCCCGGAAAGGGGGCATGTTGGGGACATAGTCACTCAAGGTGGAGGACACAGAACAAGATGGAGTCGGCTGGCGTAGGTCCGCCCTTTCATTCCCTCCTTGTCATCTAGCTTGCGGACCCAATCATGGGACCGGCTGCATTTAATCCGGGGGCATATGGTGATAAGGGGAACAGAGTTTGGAAGTCTACGCAAAGTTCTGGGAACCAAGTGTCCCTGGGGTGGCTCTGGGAGGTCTGATTAAGTATTGTACCCGAGCTGGTATCTATGATCTGCCAGGTGATGTTTTGGAGGGCGTGGGGACTCCCGGCAGCATGTCTGATGACAAGCAGAGTTAACAGAGTTACTAATATTAGGTGGGTCGAATGCACTGGAGCTCGAGCGGGTTGTGTTGGTCCCAATTGACAGCCCATCGCGTGACGAAGTCCTTCCGGATCGAGGAGGGGTCCGCTGGCCGAACGTGGGTGTGATGGGCCAGGTCACGATGTTGTCTACTTTGAGAGTGGTGGGGGTTGTCAGCACCACGATGTAGGGTCCCTTCCAACGCGGCTCGAGGGTCTCTCGCTGGTGCCTCTTGACGTAGACCCAGTCTCCCAGCCTGTGCTGATGAGGTGTCGGGGTCGGGCCAGCCTCGTAGTTGGCACAGAGGTGTGGCCAAATGTCCTTGTGCACCCTCTGGAGCCCGCTCAAGGAAAGAAAAAGTTCTTGATCTTTAAACTTAGCAAGAAGGTTGGGAATAACAGGGGGTGGCCTGCCAAACATGATCTCGTAGGGAGTAAAACCCAGAGTGTAAGGAGTGTTTCTAACCCGGTAAAGGGCGTACGGTAGGAGAGTCACCCAGTCCCCGCCAGTCTCCATGGTTAATTTGGTAAGGGTCTCTTTTAGGGTTCTATTCATTCTTTCTACCTGTCCTGAGCTCTGGGGCCTATAAGCACAATGTAATTTCCAGTTTGCCCCCACCACCTTGGCTACTGCCTGTGTTACCTGCGAGATAAAAGCTGGTCCATTGTCTGATCCTACCATGGCAGGAAAACCATACCTGGGTAAGATGTCTTCTAGTAGCTTCTTAGCCACCGTCTGAGCCGTTTCATGCTTGGTTGGGTATGCCTCCACCCAGCCAGAGAAGGTGCCTGTAAATACTAAAAGATATTTATAACCATACTTTCCTGGTTTGACTTCAGTGAAGTCGACTTCCCATTGGGCTCCCGGTCTGGTGCCTCTGAGCCTGGTTCCTTTTTTATTTGATGTGGCTCTCGCGTTGGTGAGTCGGCAGGTCTTGCAGGCAGATACAACTTGCTCTATTTTGGTGTCCTGTTGGCGAATCTTGATTCTGGCATGTCGGATTAAGTCTTTTAATTTTTGGGCCCCCATGTGAGTAGACTGATGCATGTGCTCTAATATCGAGACTCCGAGCCGGTCCGGCAGCACGAGCTCCTTGTTAGGTGTATACCACCATCCCTTTATCTCCTGGGCCATGGGGAGTTTCTTGATCCTCCTGGGAGTATTTGGGCTGGGCTGGTAAAACCGGGTCTCCCGGGTCCGGTAGTTGTATGGTCATGATGGGGACTGAAGTAAGGGCTACTGCCTTGGCTGCCTGGTCAGCCTTTTGATTACCTCTAGCTACTGGGTTATCAGCTTTCTGGTGCCCTTGGCAGTGGATAATGGCTAGCTTGGCAGGAAGCCATAAAGCCGTAAGCAGGTTAAGTATCTCCTGCTTATTTTTTATAGTCCGTCCTTCTGCCATTAGTAACCCCCTCTCCTGATAAATTGCCCCATGGATATGAGCTGTGGCAAACGCATAACGGCTGTCTGTGTAGATGTTAGGCCGTTTTCCAGCTCCCAGCATCAGTGCCTTGGTGAGGGCTATGAGCTCTACTCGCTGGGCTGACGTTCTGGAGGGTAGAGCCTCCGCCCATACGGTGTCCGTTTCGGTGACCACCGCTGCACACGCATACCTGTGTCCGTCTCGCACAAAGCTGCTGCCATCAGTGAACCAAGTAGCCTCGGCATCGGGGAGGGGCCGGTCGGTCAGGTCCGTCCGGAATCCATGTACTTGTTCCAGGATTCCCACACAGTCATGTAGTGGAGCACCAAGGTCAGGGTCGGGCAGCAGGGTTGCAGGATTGAGGCTGCACTGGGGTGGAACCGCACCCGTGGAGGGTTGAGTAGGAGGCTCTGGTAATGCGTCATACGTATGTTATTCATCCATCTATCAGGAGGCTGTTTCAGGACCCCTTCAATGGCGTGTGGGGTCGTGATCCAGATCTCCTGTCCTACGGTCAGTTTGTCTGCATCCTTGACTAGGAGTGCTGTCGCCACAATAATTCTTAGGCATGGCGGCCAGCCGGCAGCCACTGGGTCTAGTTTCTTGGACAGGTAAGCCACCGGGCGGTTCCAGGGGCCTAAGGCTTGAGTTAGAACCCCTTTTGCTATTCCCTTATGTTCGTCTACAAAGAGGGGGAAGGGCTTCGTAATGTCTGGTAGGCCCAGGGCTGGGGCACTTAGGAGGGCCTTTTTTAACTGATTAAAGGCAGTTTTTTCTTTTTCAGCCCATTTAAATGTTTTCCCCTCTTTGGTAGCTTCATATAGGGGCCTGGCGATCTCAGCAAAACCTGGAACCCAGAGGCGGCAGTAGCCGGCCGATCCTAGGAATTCCCTTACTTCTCTTCGGGAGGTGGAGTAGGGATCTTTAGGACAGTTTCTTTTCTGGCATCTGGTAACCGCCGCTGTCCACCCTCCAGGATATATCCCAGGTAACTTACCCTCTCCCTGCATATCTGAGTCTTCTTCATAGATGCCTGGTACCCTAAGGCCCCCAGGGTAGCCAGCAGGTCCTGGGTCTCTCGCTCACAGTCTTTGGCTGTGTCGGCAGCAATCAGGATGTCATCTACGTACTGTAGGAGGGGGAGGCCAGGGTGCTCCCTTCTGTACTCACCCAGGTCCTCGTGTAGTGCCTCGTTGAAGATGGTGGGTGAATTTTTGAATCCCTGAGGTAGCCATGTCCAGGTGAGTTGCCCACTGTAGCCCTCCTCTGGATCATGCCACTTGAAGGAGAACAAGGGTTGGCTTTGGGGTGCCAGCGGCAGACTGAAGAAGGCGTCCTCTAAATCTAGTACAGTATACCAGACCCTGGAGGGCGCCAAGGAGCTCAAGAGAGTATATGGGTTGGGAACAGTTGGGTGTATGTCCGTGACCCTCTTATTTACTTCCCGGAGGTCTTGTACCAGTCGGTAGTCATTTGTGTGAGGCTTTTTGACCGGCAGTAGGGGGGTGTTCTAGGGAGACTGGCAAGGAACTAGTACCTCTAAGCTTTGTAGTCTCTGGATGTGTGGCTGGATCCCCTTCCGGGCCTCCTGAGACATGGGGTATTGTTTGATCCTTACTGGACTTTCTCCTGGCTTGAGCTCTACCAGGACCGGGGTCCTGTGAGTGGCTAGTCCTATCCACCCCCCCTGCCCCCCGTCTCTGCCCAAACCGAAAGGAATTCTTGTAGCCATCTGTCTATATTATCCTCTCTTGGGAGCGCCTCTTAGTGGAGGCAGTATTCATCCTCCAGTTTCATGGTCAGGACCTGGATGGGGTGGCCCTTGCCATCGGTGACCTGAGGCCCCCCCTTGTCTGAAAGTTATCTTAGCTTCTATCTTGGTCAGTAAGTCCCGTCCTAACAGCGGGTAGGGGCATTCTGGTATTACCATAAAGGAGTGGGATACCCGGCCCGTTCCCAAATCTACTGTTCTTCGGGTAGTCCATGAATACTGGCTCATACCAGTTGCCCCTTGTACCCAGGACTTCTTGCTGGCTAGTTTTCCTTGTGGGGTGCGGAGGACCGAATGTTGCGCTCTGGTGTCGACGAGGAAGTCAACAGGGGTCCCCTCCACTTTAAGAGTTACCCTGGGTTCGGGGAGAGGGTCCGAACCCCGACTCCCCTAATCACTCAGTTCATCAACTCTAGGACTTTTACTCGATCAGTCTTGCTTCCCTTCCCGCCGGCCCTTTTCAGAAAATCTCGGTCCCAATGCCCTATCTCCTTGCAGTATGTGCACTGATCTTTCTTCAGCCTCTGCTTCCCCCCCTTGGTGGTTCCTGTACCTTTTCTTGTGTTGTCTGCCAGCTGCCGGAGACGGCGGTCTCGTTCTTCGGGGGAGTCAACAGTGGTAGCTAGTAGTATTCTGGCCAGGTCTCGAGTCTGCTTACTGCTGGCAGCCGCCATGGAGTGAGGCTGCTTGTCCTCAGGAGGCTCCCAGTTATTATATACCTTTTCGGCTACCACCAGTAAGTCCTGCAGACTTTTTTCTCCTAGTCTATCTATTTTCTGTAATTTTCTCCTAATGTCTACGGCTGATTGGTTTACAAAGGCCTTGATAACAGCTGCCTTGCTTTCCAGAGCCTTTGGATCCATGGGGGTATAGGTACGGAATGCCTCCATGATCCATTCTAAAAAGGCAGCCGGAGATTCATCTTTTCCCTGTTGTACATTTCCTACCTTGGCCAAATTGGTTGGCTTTCTAGCAGCCATTCGGAGACCCCCCATTAGATTCTGGTGGTAGACCCGGAGCCTCTCCTTACCTTCTGCCGTGTTGAAATCCCACTGGGGCCGAGTTAAGGGGAAGGAGGCATCTATCTGAGCCTGGTTGGTGGCGGGATTCCCATCTGCGCCCGGAACTAGTTTTCGGGCCTCATTGAGAATCCTTTCTCTTTCTTCAGTCATGAACAGGACCTGCAAAAGCTGCTGGCAATCGTCCCACGTGAGCTGATGAGTAAAAAGAACAGAGTCTAATAAATCAATAAGCCCAGCCGGTTTCTTGGAAAACTTAGGATTCTGAGCTTTCCAATTGTAGAGGTCACTAGTGGCGAAAGGCCAATAGTGATGGGGCTGATTCCCCTCCGCGTCTGGGGGTCCAGTGTCTTGCAGGGGTGGAATAGTGGAGTTGGCGGCAGAGGCGGATTGCTCCCTCTGAGCCCTTTGTCTGGTAAAGGGCGGGCTTCCCACTGGAGCATTTCCACCTCCCGTTCTCCGAACAGCGTCTGCCTCCCCCGGAGGGGGAGGATGGTGTTCTTCCGGCATCCTAGGGGGGTTATACGGGGGAGGAACAATTAATTCTTCTTCAGTTTCCCCCTGTAGGACAGGGTAGAGGGGTGTTGAAGACTGGGTAAGACTTGTTTTCCTTCTTCTCTGTCCCCTGCAAGGCAAGAATGGGTTTTGGCTCTGGAGGGAGTGGGGCTAGGAAGGGCTTAAGCCAAGAGGGTGGGTAGAGGGGTAGTCTGAGTCTGTCCCATAACATCCATCCAGTAAGTCCACAGAACAAAACAGAGAAACACAGAAACAGACAAACAGAGGGCCCTTAGAAACAGTCTTCCAACTCCGTGGAAGCAAAACTGAAAGCTAGCTCAGACCTTTGAGGGGATTCCACGTCCCTCCAAAACTGATGAGGGGATTCCACGTCCCTCCAGAAGGGAGGATCGGAACGTCTTCCAAAACTCCTGGCCCGTGGTCCTCCAGTGCGTCCACTTAGACTGTGCCAGGCACTACCAGATGAGGGGATTCCACGTCCCTCCAAAACCGATTTCAGAAATGAGCTCACGCAGAAAAGATGGAACAAACAGACACTAACGTGGCCAGTCAGGCTCTCCGGGTCGGGGGTCCCTCGGGGGTCTTGGGGATCCCGGGTGAGCCCCCAAATGTTATGCCCAGAATTCGTGATCCCCAAAGACCACCAGGGAGCTGAGTCTGATGCAAAAGCAAAAGAGTTTTCATTCGAGCTAGCTTGAGCTCAATCCCCTACCTGCACCGACGCAGCGGTAAGATACCGGAGAGAGAGAGCGAGTTTCAAAAGCACAAAGGTTTTATAGGGGTCTAGGGGTAGTTGGTGAGGTAATGGCTGTGGCCTCAGCTGATTGGCTGGGGAAGGGTCGGAGTCCTGTTACGCAGGTCGCAGGTCGCTGGGCGTGTTTTGATCGGGAATTTACTCAAGGGGAGGAGGCGTGGTCTGAGGTTTCTGCGATTTTCCCGGAAAGGGGGCATGTTGGGGACATAGTCACTCAAGGTGGAGGACACAGAACAAGATGGAGTCAGCTGGCATAGGTCCACCCTTTCAGTAGCAACATTCTTCCCTCAGGAACAGGCATGTTCCCCCTTTTTCTGCTATTAGGAGATCTAGGGCTTGTCGGTTTTATAGAGTGACCTGTGCTATGGAGTTGATCTGCCTTTGTAAGGTGGATAGGGAGGTTGCTGAGGCTTCTATTGTGATTTGGAGCCTGTTTGACAGGTCCCTGGAGGAGGTAATGGAGTGTGCGAGGGAGCCGGTCCCAACCCCGGCGGCCAATAGGGACATGGCTAGGGATAGTCCGACCATTAGTGGGAGGAAAAAGGCTCATTTTTGGAGATGGAATTCGAGGAGTTGATGGAGTTCTTCCTGTCCGTGTAGGGTGAATTGGGGGATAATGGTGACTGGGAGACAGATAAAAGCATTTTTGGGCATTTGTTTATAAGCTGTGCCATTACACCAATAGAATCCCCCTGGGGGAGGGTTGTGGCTAGGCATAGGCAGGGGGGAGGGGCAAGTTGGGGAGGCATGAGAAGAGTAGCATATTGGGTGAGACATGTTGCTTTGAGGGGTCTCAGTGAGGATGGGAATCGGTGGGGAGATTTGACTTCTGGGGTGGTTGATGGAGTTAGTGGTGTTGGGAAAGGGGGTGGGTAATGGGACGGCTATTACTGGATTCTGCTGAAGGGATGCACAAAGAAAGCCGTGTGACAGGTTGGTTAAGCCTGAGTGGTTAAGCAGGATCGCTCCTTGTCTGATCAATGTAAGCCATGAGAAGGGATGTTGTGCAGGGGGTGTCTGTAGTTGTGTGTTGAGCTGGTCTTCTTGGTCCATGATTACTTGGGTAAGAGCTTTAAGGTTGGAGAGGGAAGGAGACATAGAGGGCTCATAAGTTCGATAGATGGTTAAAGAGGAGATGGGGTTAGAGAAGTGGCCGTTCTGATACAGTTTGCCCTTTATTCTGGTTTGCCAGCGGGGATCCCATGGATCAGGGACAGTAAGGGTAAAGTTGCCATTTTTTAAGCAGAAGCGGCCCATCCTTGGCCCTGTGAAGCAGTATAGGTTGAGCCAGTGTATGTTACAATAGTGATAGAGGCATCCTCCATATTGGTTGGGGGAGGTCTGGGAGCATATTTTGTCGGTCTGGTCATATAAAAAGCAAATGGCGGGAGTAATCTGCATAGAGGCTTGGAGTGTGTTGAAGGAGGGAAATTTAAAGGTGACTTGATTTTGGCACCCAACAATGGGGCAAGGGGTAGAGGATATGATAGAGGTGTGTCCATTAAACGTTTCAGATAGGTAAAAAAACCCACCTATAGGAGGGTTGTGAGCGCATAAGGGGGATGATGTTAACAAGGAGTAACGGGGAAGTATCATCATGATATATAAGTATGGTTAGTAAAAAGGTAAAGAAGGAGATTTCGATGGGGGAGAAATCGGAGAGAGTTCCCTGAAGCCAACAGTCAGAGACCCAGGAGAGAAATAAGGGGAGGGCGATGGGGTCCGATGAGTGGGAGAGTTGTAGCTTGTGTAATATTGTGAGTGTGAAGGTGGAAAACCAAGGGGAAGGGTCTGTCATGAAGGGGCCTGTCGGGTTAGTTTGAGGGTAAGGGGGCCGGTTGGTTGGGAGGTCCACGACTCTTCTGGTATAGGGGGTAAAGGGGGGGCCCGTTTGAGGTCAGAGGTGTGAACCCACAGGGTGTGGCCCAATAATTTAGCAGCCGTGGGGGTTGTGAGTATGACCGTGTAGAGACCCTCCCACTGGGGGGCAAAGGTTGGTTTTTGTCTTACTCGAAGGAGCACTGAGTCTCCTGGGTTTACAGATAGTGAGGGAGAGGAGAGATCAATGGGAGCTGATAGAGTGAGGTCAGCGTACTGTCGAATCAGGTGTCGGAGCAGGCTGAGGTAAGGGAGATAGGCAGCCAAAGGAGGAGGATCTTTTGGTAGGGGTTGGGGTAACAGGAAGGGTCGCCCGTATAGGAGTTCAAATGGGCTGAGGCCTGTGGGTCCTCGGGGAGTGGCTCGGAGTTGGGTGAGTGCTATAGGTAGGAGTTGAGGCCAAGAAAGCCGAGTCTCTATGGAGAGTTTAGTGAGATGGTCTTTTATGAGGCCATTGGCCCTTTCAACCTTACCCGAGGACTGGGGGTGGTATGGTATATGGAGTTTCCAAGTAATACCCAAAGCTTTGGAGACCTGTTGGGTGACTGCTGAGATGAAAGCAGGCCCGTTGTCAGACTGTATCCTTCTTGGTAGACCAAAGCGGGGAATGATGTCCTTGAGTAGGATCTCAGCCACTGTGGAGGCCCCTTCAGATGAGGTGGGGAAGACTTCTGTCTTTCCACCCTATAAATGTGTCAATTATGGTAAGGAGATACCGTAATTTTTTGTGTTTTGGCATGTGAGTGAAATCTACTTGCCAGTCTTCGCCTGGGAGATGGCCCCACATCTGATGAGTGGGGCCTGGGTGCCTCATCCTACCTTGGGAACTGACTGCGGTGCACGTGGTGCATCGTTGGCGATCAGTTGTCGTAGGTGGGGGTGGTACATAATGGGCTCAAGGAAGCGGAAGGTGGCCTCCGGCCCAATGTGTAGGGTTTTGTGGATTTTTGTTAGTAGGGAAGGGCCTAGGCTATTTGGGAGGGCCAGTCGGGGGCCCAGCATGATCCAGCCTGCGTTGGTGTGGGCATCGGGATGGGCCATGTATTGTTTTTGTTCATCTGGGGTACAATCGCGAGTTGTATCTTCGGTGAGGATGCCCATAGGAACTGGGTCGAGAGAGAGAGCTGTTTGTCTGGCAGTGTTGTTAGCCTTGTGATTTCCTATAGCTGTCTCTGTGGTTAGGGGTTGATGGCCCTTGCAGTGGACAATGGCCACTTCCTGTGGGAGCTTGAGGGTCTCAAGGAGTTTCGCTATGAGTGGCCCGTTGATGATGGGGGTACCCTTAGTTGTGAGGAATCCTCTTTCTTCCCATAAGTGGGAGTGTGTATGTGCAATAAGGAAAGCGTATTTTGAGTCTGTGTATATTCTGACCCTTTTGTTTCTGGACGATTGGAGAGCCCTCATGAGGGCTGTGAGTTCAGCCTTCTGGGATGTGGTTCCTGTGGGTAGTGTCTGGGTCTCTAGAGTTTGGCTTAATGTAACTACAGCATACGCTGCTTGTCGGTGGCCCTTGCAGTCAACTAGTGAGCTGCCACCGTCTACAACTAGAGTAAGATCAGGGGACGTGAGGGGAAGTTCCTTTAAGTTAGATGGAGGTTTGGAGAGGATATCTATAAGTTCAGTGCAGGAGTGGAAGGGTGGCTGTGAAGTGTCTTTGGGGTTGATTTGCGGAAGTAGCGTGGCAGGATTGAGTCTGGGGGAGAGTTGGAGCGATATTTCAGGATTTTCAATAAAGAGCAGATGGAACAATTGTATGCGTGATGGGGAGAGGTGTGCCAGGGCCTCAAGTGTAAGGAGATCAGATGGTGCGATGAAAGTACCGTTAGGGGGCAGTGTAGGGTGAGTTTGAGTGCGTCTTGGGTTTGAGTGGCTGCTGCTGCAAGTGCTCTAAGGAAGGGTTGCCACCCCCTGATCATAGGGTCCAGTTGTTTAGAAAGGTAGGTGACAGCTTGTAACTTAGGGCCACACAGTTGGGTTAGGAGCCCGGTTGCAATTCCAGCCCTCTCATCTGTGTATAAGAGGAAAGGCTTTGAAACATTAGGGAGGGAAAGGACTGGTTGAGTGACTAGAGATGTGACCTGCCGTTGGAAGGCCCTTGCAACCGATCCCGGGCTGGAGAGTGGGCCTTGGGGGGTTTCTTTGGCTGCTTTGTATAGGGGAGCTGCGTGTATAGCAAAGTTAGGGATCCAGTGTCGGAAGAAGCCTACTAGACCCAGGAAGGAGAGGATTTCGTCTGCATTGGTAGGTGGGGACAGGGTCTGGAGGGCTTGGAGGCGATCTTGGGTTAGGGCCTTGGTAGGAGGTGTGAGTGAGACTCCCAGGAATGTGACTGTATTAGTACAGATTTGGGCTTTGTGTGAGGAGACTCGATACCCCAGGTTAGCCAGGAAATTTAGGATTTGGACTCTATCTTGTTGGTGTGGTCGAAAGAGGTTCCACATAATAGAAGGTCATCTACGTACTGTAGTAGAGTACAGTGACTGGACAGTGGGGCTTTGAGGAGATCCCTGGCCAAGGCCTGCCCAAAGAGATGGGGACTATCACGAAATCCTTGGGGAAGTACCATCCATGTGAGTTGGCAGGCCAGAGAAGTGACTGGATCTTGCCATGTGAAGGCAAAGAGGAATTGGGACTCAGGATGTAAGGGAATGGTGAAAAAGGCATCTTTGAGATCAAGCACTGTAAAATGGGTCGTGGATGGGGGGATTTGGGAGAGGAGGGTATATGGGTTGGGCACTACTGGATAGATGGGAATTACAGCTTCATTGATTATTTGGAGGTCTTGAACTAGTCTATATGAACCATTTGGCTTTTTTACAGGCAAGATTGGGTGTTGCAGGGGGAATGACATGGGATTAGGAGGCCCTCCTTGAGTAGGCAATCGATGATGGGCTTCAGGCCTAGTCGGTGGGTGTGGGAGAGTGAGTATTGGGGTCTAGATGGGAATTGTGATGGATTTTTGAGTCTAATGAGGACAGGTTGGTGATGGGTGGCGATTGTTGGGGTGGATGTATCCCATACGATTGGGTCTATTGGGAGGTCTGGGTGTGGGTTAAGGCTGTGGTCTGTGTCGTCCGTGATAACAGCCAGTAGGAGATGAGTGGGGGAGGGAGAGGAGCAAATAGCTGGTAAATGTATAGAGGCTTCTAATTTACTGAGGATGTCTCGGCCCAACAGGGGGATGGGGCAGGAGGGGATGACTAGGAAGGAGTGGGAGAAGTGGAGGCCATCCAGGCAGCAGGTGAGTACCGGTGTGCATGGGGGAATGGAGGGGGTGCCATTTATGCCCATGACCGAAACGGAGGATGGTGTGGTGGGGCCGGAATAGCTCGGCAGGATGGAATAGGTAGCCCCGTGTCCAATAGAAAGAAATGGACTTACCCGCTACCTGGAGTTTTACCCTGGGCTCAGCGTGGGTCACCGGAGTTACTGAGTCTGGGGCTCGTCAGTCGTCATCCTCCATCTCCAGCAGTTGGAAGGCAGAGTCCAATCCGGGTGAAGCTTCGCCACGTGGAGGCGTTGCGAGTCTGTCATCCCTTGGGTTAGGACAAACGGATTTCCAGTGGCCCATTTGCTGGCACAATGGGCATGGACTGGTAGGTTTTTTGGGATGGGGACACCGACGAGACCAATGGCCTTCTTGGCCACATTTAAAACAAGGCCCCGGAGGGGGCCGTGGTCCAGAGGGCCTTAACTGCGGCTGGCCTCAGGGCAGCTACCAAGGCTTGGGTTTGTAATTGTACCTTTTGTTGGAGACGGGCCTGTCGCTGTTGTTCTTGAGCTTCCTCTCGGCCATTAAAAACTGTAAAAGCCATCTTTACCAGGTTGGCCATAGGGGTTTGAGGGCCGTCTTCGGCCCTTTATAGTTTTTTTCGAATATCGGGGGCTGACTGGGAAATAAAATAGGTTGCCAATACCGTGGCCCTGGCGGGGGTGGTAGGGTCTAATCTGGTATGTTGGGTAAGTGCCTCTGTGAGCCGGCTAAGGAAGGCTGCGGGGTTTTCATGGGGGTCTTGTATTATTTCTTAGAGTTTGTTAAAATTGACTGATTTGTTTGAGGTTGCCCTCATGCCTGCTAGTAGGCATTGGATCATCTGGTCCCGGCGCCAGTGACCATTGCCTGCATGTTGGTAGTTCCAATCGGGATCGGCCGCCGGGACAGCATCGGCTCCTACGGGCATAGTGGGGTCGGTCATGTGGGTTTGGTCTGCGTGCTCTCTGGCTGCGGCCTGGATGCGCTTCCTCTCCTCAGGGGTGAGGGTAGAGGTGAAGATCACATGAATGTCATGCCATGTGAGACTGTAGGCTTGGGCGATGTATTGGAATTCCTTAATGTATTGGGTGGGGTCTGCTGAGAATGACCCTAGTCGCTTTTCGATGGCGGGCAAGTCTTGGAGAGGAAGGGGACGAGAACACGAACCAGGCCTTCAGGCCCTGCCACCTCATGGAGAGGTAAGATGGCCTCTGGGGTCTGTTCGCTGGGAGAGGCCTGAGCGTGAGTTCGGGATGATATGGGAGGCGAGGGTGGGACGGCTGGAAGTTTGGGGTATGGAGGGGGGCGAGGGCCAGTGGGTGGCGTGGCCAGATCCTCTAATGGGTCGGAGATCGGGGAAGTTGGTGAGGTGGGGTCGTCAGGGGGGTTGTGGGCGGGCAAGGAGCACACATGCAGAGGGGCAGGAGGAACATAGGTGGGGGCGAGACCTGAGGTCCCAAAAGGCCGTAACATAGGGTATTTCTCCCCATTTTCCCAGCCGATGGCAGAAATTGTCCAGATCGGTTAAGATTTGGTATTGTAAAGACCCCTCAGGTGGCCATTGAGAATCATTATCTAATTTGTACTGAGGCCAGACTACAGTGCA